>NC_041392.1:411302536-411346259 GCF_002162155.2 Triticum dicoccoides
GCGCACCGTGGGAGTGGTGCACCATTATTAGTTGTACTAGTAATGGCGCACCACTCCCACGGTGCGCCATTAGTAGTTTTGATGAAATTTTTAAATTTTTTTTACTAATGGCGCACCGTGGATGTGGTGCGCCATTAGTATTTGCACAATAATGGCGCACCAACACATGGTGCACCATTAGTATATAGTAATGGCGCACCATATGTCTGGTGCGCCATTAGTGTCAATTCCATCTATAGCCCTTTTCCTAGTAGTATCCTCCCGCTCCACTCCGGCGGCTCCACCGCCCGGATCCGGTGCCAAGCTACTCCGGCGAACCCCGACGACCTCGGCAAGTCCGGTGAACAGTGATTCCCGGTGAACCTCGAGAATCGCGCCAGATCCAGATCTGGATCAGGAGACGGTTGACTTTTTCCCGACAAACCCTAGATTTTTTTGCAAACTTTGGCATGTCATAACTCTCTCATCGTAGATCCGATTCGTGCATGTAGCATATCAAAATGTTCGTATCGACGAGTACATCATTTCATCTCACTGCATCATTTTATTTTGAGCTCATCTTGATGCCCGAAATGCTGTTGGAAGAGGGCTATGTGGTGAATTTGTCAGATCTGTATCAGCAAATGGCATTTTGGCATTTCTGCCATGATTAATGTGTGCATGCTATGATCCTGAGCTCTACATGTGTTTTGTTATATGCCATGCCATCTTTACAGGGGTGCTTGCCATGTATTTTTTTGATATTTTTGGTCACTAGCACAAGCTTGCAAAGTAGCGTAATCGGTAATGCTGATTTCAGGGACTTAGAATTTCACCAAGTCCTTGTCCTGATTTTGTTGTTATGCCATATGTTTGTGTTGTTTCCTAGTGATCCTTGCCTCTATTGAGGATAATCAGTAAGGATGTTTTGTTAACATTGTGGTGCTCTATCCAACCATGTCTTTGTTTGCATCTATGGAGCACCCTAGCTTGAGTCAATCGAGCTCTACTTTTGCTATAAAATGATCCTCGCAGATTGTTGACATGTTTAGTGATTTTGCCGAGGATGTTGCTATTGATCCGTGCATGCTATGATGTTGTTATTGCCATGTCTAGCTTCTATGCTATGTCTTTTTGACGGGTGTATGATTGGTTTGTCATGCCATGCTCCGTAGTGAGTGCATCGAGCTCGTAAACATGCCTAATTGTTAACTGATTTGCATGCTCCAGTTTTTCACTAAGTCTGAATCTGTTTATGTTTTGCCATGTTCACATGCTTGCAATTGTATTTTCTGATCCCTTTTGGCTCAAGGTCACTAAGGGACTTTTGTTAAGTGCTTTGAGGAGCTTCATTCCATGCCTTGCTTTGACATGTTAAGCTCTTGTAGCTTGTAGTTTTCATGCTCTAAAGTGTGCTTCCTGATGATAAATTCCAGACTTGTGTTAATTTCACTAAGTCTGAAACCTGTTATCATTTGCTCTTTTGCCATGCTTGTTTGAACCTGTTAATGGATGAATTAGCCGTAGCTCAGTGTTCATATTTTGTCAAGCTTCATGAGTGGATCCCTGCCATGTATTTTGTTGTCATGTTTGAGTGTTGTAGCATATTTATCTTGATGCGTTGAGTTGGTCACTTGCTAATTATCACAGACCGGTGCCATATTTGTTTTGCTTGCCATTTTCAAAACGTGTATCCGATTCCGCTGATCTTTATATCGTTTTCAACCGAAATCACCTTACCTTTCCAGTGGCACTCTTGGATTTCCAAGTTGAGGCCAGGTTCTATCATTCCTTGTCAAATCTTGCATATGCATCATGTTGTTTGAGAATTGCACGTGGTTGATTGTGTTCCGTTTGCTTGTTGTTCTTGTTTAGGTAGAGCCGGGAGACGAGTTCATGAACGAGGAGCCCGTTGAGTTTGCTTACAAGGATCAAGTCAACTCTGAGAACTTTGCAGGCAAGATGATCATACCCTCGAAATCACTTCTATCTTTGCTTACTGGATGCTCGCTCTTTTGCTATGCCTATGCTACGATACCTACCACTTGCTTTTCCTACCTCCCAAATTGCCATGCCAAACCTCTAACCCACCATGTCCTAGAAAACCATTGATTGGCTATGTTATTGCTTTGCTCAGCCCCTCTTATAGCGTTGCTAGTTGCAGGTGAAGGTTGGAGATCGTTCCTTGTTGGAACATGTTTATTGTTGGGATATCACCATATTATCTTGTTATCTTAATGCATCTATATACTTGGTAAAGGGTGGAAGGCTCGACCTCTTGCCTAGTGTTTTATTCCACTCTTGCCGCCCTAGTTTCCGTCATATCGGTGTCATGTTCTCAGATTTTTGCGTTCCTTACGCGGTTGGGTTATAATGGGAACCCCTTGATAGTTCGCCTTGAATAAAACTCCTCCAGCAATGCCCAACCTTGGTTTTACCATTTGCCACCTAGCCTCTTTTTCCCTTGGGTTTCCGGAGCCCAAGGGTCATCTTTATTTAAACCCCCCTAGGCCAGTGCTCCTCTGAGTGTTGGTCCAAAATAGAGCCCTGTGCAGCGCCCCCTCGGGGAAACTCAAGGTTTGGTTTTAGTTGTATGGAGCGCTCATATGAGTGTGCCCTGAGAGCGAGATATGTGCAGCTCCTATCGGGATTTGTCGGCACATTCGGGCGGTGTTGCTGGACTTGTTTTACCATTGTCGAGGATGTCTTGTAACCGGGATGCCGAGTCTGATCGGATTGTCTTGGGAGAAGGAATATCCTTTGTTGACCGTGAGAGCTTGTGATTGGCTAAGTTGGCACTCCCTTGCAGGGATTTGAACTTTTGAAAGTCGTGCCCGCGGTTATGGGTAGATGGGAATTTGTTAATGTCCGGTTGTAGATAACATGAAACTTAACTTAATTAAATGAATCAACCGCGTGTGTAACCGTGAGGGTCTCTTCTCGGCGGAGTCTGGGAAGTGAACACGGTGTTGGAGTAATGCTTGACGTAGGTTGTTTTAGGATCACTTCTTGATCATAGTTGTTCGACCATGCTTTTGCCTTCTCTTCTCGCTCTCTTTTGCGAACAGGTTAGCCACCATATATGCTAGTCGCTTGCTGCAGCTCCACATCATACCTTTGCCTTACCTATAAGCTTAAATAGTCTTGATCGCGAGGGCGTGAGATTGCTGGGTCCCCGTGACTCACAGTTTACTTCCAAAACCAGATGCAGGGACCGATGATACCATTCCAGACGATGTGCTTGAGCTCAAGTGGGAGTTCGATGAAGACTCTCGCCGTTATTACGTGTCTTTCCCAGATGATCAGTAGTGGTGCCCAGTTGGGGCGATCGGGGACTTTGTCGCATGGGGGGTTTGATCTTTATTTTGGTACCGTAGTCGGACCATGAGTGTATTGGATGATTGTAATGTTATTCATGTATTTGTGTGACGTGGCGAGTGTAAGCCAACTATGTATCCTTTCCCCTTTTATCTATTTACATGGGTTGCTGTGAAGATTACCTTACTTGCGACATTGCTTTCAATGCGGTTATGCCTCTAAGTCGTGCTTCGACACGTAGGAGATATAGCCGCATCGAGGGCGTTACAAAGCCGCCTTTGACATCACCACCTCTGCCCGCGCAGCCGAGATGCTGGGCCGGCCCACGGTCTATCTGCCGCCCCGTGCGCAGGATAAGGTTAAAGCCTTATTTCCTTTTTCTTTTTCTAGTCAACTTCAAAAATCCATAAATAATTCAACTAAGCTCCAAATTCGATGATTCAAATTTGTAGTAGTTCATAAATTCATTATCTACCACTTGGTGTTGTTTGCACATTTTTCCAGGAAACTTTTCTTCACACATATTTTGAAAAACCCTATTTTCCTATTTCTGTGATGAACTTTAGAAAATCACAGAGAGCTCAAAATTGATCCAAATGCCATGATTCAAATTCCTAGATGCTTCTAAGTTCATAACTTAGTTTATGAACATTTTTCTTAATAGTTCCTGTACCACACAAAATAATGAGCCATTTCTTCATATTTGTCAACTTTGCAAATTCATAGGAAAATCATTTGAACTCCAAATCCAGTGAAACCAACTCCTAGATACTTCTAAAATCATGGTTTGTTAAATGGGTGCCTTTGCACATTTTTCAAAAATATATTTCTATACACTTCTTACAAATCCACAAATCCCTTGATTCCATCATATTGAAATGTTCGGGAATATCCACTGACCCAATCCCAATGAAACCACTCTGGTTATTTTTCATATAACAAGAGATGTTCTAGAAAAGTCAAATTAATATTTTTAGAGCACTTTTATTTTCTGCCTTGTTGTGTTGCTTACTATGATTGTTTCCGATGTTAGTTGACGAAGTAGATGAGATACTCGGAGATGGACGAGAAGATTTGAAGACTATGACGAACCAGGCAAGCAGCCCTTTGACCATGCCTAAGAAACCCTTTTTATGCATGTCATATGGCACTTTCATTGCTTGCATGGAAGTCATGATAAAATGGCGACCACTTGAGGTGGTTTGCCTCCGTTGCTTTCTCGTTGACACCTTCATGATGCATGACCCTACCTTCCTATGAGGGTTATGCGAGTGGGCGTAGTTAGGATGCTAAGTAACTGCTACGCAAATGGGTTGGGTATATGCATGGTGATGGAAGCAAGATTGTTTCCAAAAACTTTTCGAAAACACCATCGGGTGCCACTTATGCCCAAGGTAGATAATGAGTTGGGTAACCACTTGATGACGAAGTGGTGTACCGAAGCAAGTGTGTGTGTTGTTTTCAAAACGGATTTGTTTAAGTTGCGACCGTTATTCCAACCTTAC
Source organism: Triticum dicoccoides (assembly GCF_002162155.2). Taxonomy (NCBI): domain Eukaryota; kingdom Viridiplantae; phylum Streptophyta; class Magnoliopsida; order Poales; family Poaceae; genus Triticum; species Triticum dicoccoides. The sequence continues at coordinate 411,307,339 of NC_041392.1, forward strand.
ATGCGCAACCACTCTACCCTTATATGGGAAAGGGCATTATTGATTACCTAGGCCGATACTAGCTTGGAGTCCGTATTACTAGTGACAGGAGAGTTGTTGTTGCGCTCTCTCAGGACGGGGTCGTGCCAGGTAGGGCGGCTATGACTGTTTTCACAAGGCACTGGACACACCGTTGGTACCCCGTGCTTGTGATGTGAGATGATTATGGAGCGTGGCTCCACGAAACATTTATGTGATAATGTTGGGCACGGGGGTTACTACCAATTAAGTGGACTCTATGTTATTGTCATCTAGGAAAAGATAGTGATCGTGTGCTTACCCCGGGTACTTGAGGTACCACGGGTCGTGGATGACACGGAAGTTCCCCGGATCTTGTGGGTAAAGTGTGCAACCTCTACAGAGTGTAAAACTATTCGAATAGCCGTGTCCACAGTCAAGGACAGTTGGGTAACCGCTCTTGGGCTACATCCACATGTTTACAAACCAGTGTGTGTGTTTGGATAAGTGGGAAGAACTACTTGGGTCAAGTCCAAGGACTTGACATGGATGAGTTGGGTTGGAGCCCACTCCCTCTATGTTGATATCTATAACCAGTCCCTATGGTTACTTGAATTCATACGAGGCATGATTTACCAGTTATTGAACATGTCATAACAAAACAAAATTAGATCTCTGCAAAAATTTACCTATGTCATGCATTGTTGTATCTGGAGCCAAAACATGGGTTGCTTGCGAGTACATTCAAAGTACTCATTGGCTTGCCACTAGTCATTTTATTGGCCATACATGAAAGAACAGGATATGATGAAGAATACTTCGGTGACAAACACACGAGCTAGGACGCTTCCCAGTCAGAATGGCTGTAGGGTTAAGGTAGATGGCATGGGTCCAAGATATCGACAACGATTTCCGCTGCAAAGTTATACTCAAGACTCGACCATAACGGTCATAATTTATGTAAGATGGTATGTATGGATGTAAGACTCTTGTTATTCAACTTCTGTGTGTTTAGTGAGCATTGATCTCTGGGATCACTGTACACGTGCATTCGGTGATCACGACTTATGAGTCGGGGTCCCCGCAGAGCTGGTATCAGAGCCATCCTGACTGTAGGAAGCCTTAGTTAGCTTAGTCGTTAGTCAGGTTAAAACTATTTTCTAAACTATTACTAATTTTCAAAAACTATCTACACTTCTCTTCCCTTCTGAGTTTTTTAAAAACTAAGATATATTTTTCTTATTGATCTCTTCCCCTTCAAAACTTTTGCAAATAGTCGCTAGTACCTTTAAGCCCCTGACCATTGGATTCCCTGTAATCCTCGTGGGTAACAGAGAAGAAGACATCTTGCCAGACATTCACCCACACCTTCTGAACACAAGCTTGGCGACACCACGACAAGATGAAAAATGCCTTCTCAATGATTGAGGAAACCAAGACTCAGAACATGGGGACACCCTCGACACTGCCCCAGGATGATGCGACCTTGATGATCAGGGTGTAAGATATGCAAGATCATGATATACATCGCTAATAGAGCAACCATGTCCTTACCATTGTTATATCGGCAACCACCGGTGGATGAGAACCTCGCCATTTGGTCCGCCTCACCATAGTGAGCAGGAAAACGGTTCTCTTCATCCCCTGCTCTTGGTGTCGATGATGTCATCAACGTAACCGACATGTTGAACCTCTATTATGCCTTGTTAATGTCATTGCATAAAGGATTACCTACTTGGTACCATCGACGCCTTAGACGACAAAAAGGGATCGTCATGATTAAGAAGACAATAGAAAACCGAGTCAAAGCCTGCTACGAGAAGCCACCTTCACCCCATCACTTCAACAAGCAAGAAGTTGTTGAAGAATCTTCAGGCTCAACACGAATTGTTTCATCAAACAACTACAAGAGACGTAGCAACACCTGAGGAAAACCCACAAGACTGCACAAGGCACGAAGTAAAGCACGACTACTTAGTCTGAGAACCCCTAGGGTAGGATGAGTCGTGTACCCCCTATGCGCAGTCGACTCGTATGATGGTTCAAATAGAACCATGACTGTGTGTTTCTTGTTTTTATTTGTTTGTGTTTTGATATAAGTCGCACTTTTTCCCTAGGCAACAAGTACGTGACTATATCACCTTCCTTGTTTTCCTTTGTTTGGCCCTTTTGGCACCCGTTTGTTTGCACCTGCACTATAGAACCCCCTTTAGGCATTCCCCTCCTCTATGCTACTTTTCCCTCTCATCTCTCTCTCTCTCCTTAACTGAAGGTCGGCAATACAAGGTACACCAAGGATTCTACTTCGACAACCAACTAGCACTGAAGAACTTTTCTACAGCCTCCTCGACCAAGTGAAACCCCGTAGAGTTATGTTTAACCCTCCAGACTAGAAACCCATTCCTAGACCCTTCGAGACTTCACGAGATACCCAAGCTCGAGTCCTTAACCATGTGCTTAACCCACAGAATTGCAAGAGAACCAGTTAAGCCTTTGTAAACCTTGCACAGCACTGGGTTCATTATGGAACTAGTGGACATAGTGAACAAGCACATTATCATCCTAATATAGCACCAGAACTGACAATGCCATAGGGTAGACCAGTTTGAGGATATAGGAATAGAGTACAAATGACTTGATGAGTTTATATCAATGACTTTGAGGAATTATCTGAGACTCTTTGGTGGATTATAAGGCTTTCATGTTGGTAGATGAACTTGGAGGGATCATGATTATAGATTACCATAGCTTTCATTACCCCTGAGAAAATTGGATTTAGTAGGACCATCATGGTCGCAAGCTGAAATTCATGGAAGCATAAGGATTAGACTTAGACAAGGGACATTGATAAGAGATAGTTGACATTACGATAATAACTTGAAGGAAACATGTAGGAATTCTCGTTGAACACGATATCTGCATTTAAATAGGTGATCCTAGTGGAGTATAGATGCTGAAGTAAGTCTACATGGTTCGGAGTAAATTAGATTTTGGCTAATGATCATGATCATGATACCATGTTTCTCGATAGACAATAAACTAGGAGATTGGATTAATTGTTAGAGTTTATTAGGGATCTGTATGAGCTTGACCTTGGAGTTTACTTGATCGCGATAATGGGAATTGGTGGATTGAATATAGTAAGGATAGCCTTTCTAGTATTTGGGGATTATAGGACTTTAGGAGATCATGTGGAACACCATAGACATTGGATTTGTAGAATTAAAGGATTATGTAGTGATTAATGGAAGATAACGGGTTGTTGGAGTTGATTCATAGGAAGGAAACAAGGTTTTGGAGTGGCTCACGATGTGTTTTCTTAGGATAGAAATGCATTATCTTAGACCTTTGGAGAATAGGATGAGCACTTTAGTTGTCATGTTCAACTCAAGCTTAGCAACTTGAATGCCCTACCCATGGATTCTTAGGGGTAGCCATACATATGATTTTTGGGGACCGTAGACATGTATAATTCTGTTAAACCTCCTCTTGGCAGTCATGAGGACATGAATAGCATGAGTGATGATTGGATTTGGCATATACGAGATGATGCTTTCGGTGGCATAAGGTTATTTGTTTGAAGGACTATTGGCATCTCAGAAATTGTGCTCAAGGATAAGATGATAAATGTTCACTCGCATCCTAGAATCCTTGAAACCCTTAAGCCTTACCAAGCCACAACATGCTCAGATCATGACCTCAAGCTTGGGCTCTAAACCAAGAAGACCTTGGCCAATACTCAACTGTGACCACCACCAATACCACCATCCTACTTTATGGACCGCATGCACAAAGTCTTCATGGAGTATTTGGACAAGTTGGTTGTCATCTTTATTTTGGTAACATACTTGTCTACCCGAAGACAGAAGAAGAATTGTTGAGGTGGTCAAGGATCATCTGAAGATCGCCATGTGCAGCAGGAAGAACTACACCAACCACCATCATCAATAAGTAAACCTCCGCATCGAAGACCAGATGTATTTGCAAGCCACTTCTCTCAATGGAACCAAGCATTTCCATGTCAAAGGGAAGCTCACACCAAGATTTATCGACCCCCTTTTTAGGTCACTACAAGACGAAGAGAAGGCGGTTGCCAGATGGAGTTGCCACCTGAGTTACACACTATGCACAACATTTTCCCACACAACACAACTTCTGGAGTGTTTCCAACTTCCTAACTAGCCCGACCTCGACCAGGACATCGGTCACCGAGCCATCGACCCCTAGCCCGATCTAACCTACCGCGAGCTACCCATTAGCAACCTGGATCAAGAAGAACATCATACATGAAGCAACACCATCCAGTACTTCAAGGTTCAGTGGAGCACCACACGGAAGTAGAAGAAGTATGAGGATGTGAAGACTACCCCACATCTAAGTTTTTGTATTCCTTTCCGCGCCTAGTTTGGGAATCTCGGGGACGAGATTCTTGTAAGGGGGGTAGGTCTGTCACACCCTGATTTTCATGCCACAACACTTCAGCTAATCAATCATGATAAAATGTGGTTTGACAAAGACTTTTGAGTGTTTTGGTCTTTGTTTGATTTGATTTTTGTGTGCTGGTTGCAAGTGCTCTAAAAATCAAATAAATCCTCCAACTATTATACTCCTTCTCCTTGATCCAAAACGTTTCCCAATGATCATGCCATGTGTATAGGACATAAAAATAATTCCTTACAAAAATAATTTGGCCAAATAGTATTTTCAAAAAATAGTTTTCCAAAAGCTCTGAATTGAGATTTGCACAGCAAGTACTTAATTAAGGGCAGAAAAAATCTTTCTAAAAATATATTTGACTCCTATTAGATATAGGACACCCAGAAACCACAAAAAAATAATTTTAAAAGTTATTTTCCTATTTTATTTAAAGGCTTTTTCTTAAGTCCAGAAATGGTCTTTAATAGGTTAAAATTATTTTAATGTTTCAAAAATATTTGAGAAACTTTAGGGAAGCACAGGGGACATATATTGTCCATATATAAGAGTTTCAACACATGGTCATGTTCAAATTATTGGTCAAATCCCTCAAAAACTATTTCTGGACATTTGAAGCTTTTGAAATGTTTACAAAGAAAATATTCTCCATTAAATACAGGAAAATTCTATCATATCCAAAATGACCTACTTGAGGGTCCTATAAAGTCTCATGTCATGGAGAACAATATAGCCCCACCAAACACTCTCAAAACCATTTCTGTCCTTTTTCAAGTTTGAACAACTTTGCACTGCCAAACATGTCCAAATGCTCTCAAACTTGGTGCACATGCTCAAATGGTGTAATAATGCATCTAGACCAAATGGCACAAGTTGGAGAGAAGGATACCATGTTCAAAGTGTTCTAAAACCCTTTCTGTCCAGAACCAAAATTGAACAAATCTACATTGCCAACTGTGTCCTTGTGATCTGAATTTTTGTGGGCATGTTCAAGTCCTCAAATGGTGACACTACACCAAGTGGTGCATCAAGGAGAATAGATTTGCATGACTAAATCTTGGTAAAGCCATTTCTGCTTATTTCTATGGTTTACCAAAGTTACATTGGCTACTTTGCCCAAATGAACTCAATCTTGGTGGAACCTCTTATTTTCTCTGTCCATTTGACCCTGTCAAGCCTCATGACAAGGGAAGTCCATTTGCTTGCCCAAACCTACATCAAACACCTTCTGGAAAAAACTTAAAATACATGTTTTGGCCATTTCCACTAATCTCCTTGAGCTGAACTTCTTCCCACAACCTCTCCTAGCCCCCCTCTACCACTGGTGTGCTTCCCTGCCCGAGAGGCAATGATGAAGGGGGCAGGGATCTACTTTTCTTCTCTGGACAACATCATTTTCACTCTCTCTCTACCCCTCCTCTATTCTACTGGCTCCCCAAGGCATCCAAAGCCTTTTCCACTTTGTTTGCAGCCACTAGACACAAATGGACGCGCGAGTGCGCGCGGAAAAGCCGCAGACGCCGGCCAAAGACGCGCTCTTGAGCACGTCATCGCGCTCCCGACCATTGACGCCGCGTCCCCCGACCACCTCGAGCCTCCCCCTCACACGAGTCGAGGTCCTTGACGTCCGCAACAAGACAGCCGTGCAGGCCCCCTCCTCTGCCCCTCTCTTTCACCTCCTGCGGCGCGTGGCCAGAGCCGCTCGGCTCGGCCAATGCTCGCGCAGCTCCTGTGGCCGCGTGCAGCTCACCCCGCTCCTCATCTCTCTTCCTAGCGACCCAATCAACTCCCACGAACGCCGTAGACAGCCCCGCGCCCTCTCTCCTGGCCTCCCGAGCCATTGCCGCGGCCACCCGTGCGCCGCGTCCATGGTGAGCCACGGGTGAGCTACTTAAGGCCACCCCTGAGCTCTCTCTCTACCCATTTGGCTCTCTCTCCCTCCCGTGCATCCCCTGGACCAACCCACTCCCCTCCTCCCGCCCTCCAACCTCATCCATGGCCGGAGCCGAGCCGCCGACCACCGCCTAAATTCTCGTCGTCCGGGCCCCCTCCTCCCCACCTATTGGTTACTTTGCATCTCTACTACCCCCGCGGAGCTTCCCCGCACTCCGGTTACTCCTCCCGACGGCCAGAGCACCGTGCCCGCCATCGCGGACGGCCACGTCCGCCACGGACGGTGCTCTCCTTGACCAGGTTCTCCCCGGCATGCATGTGTCTAGTGGCTGGAAGCACCTCTCTGCGCTGGTCACGTCGGTGGGAAGAACGTTGCCGGGGGCGCTCTGTAGCCCCGGAAATCGCCGGCGGGAGCCGGTCCTCCCCGCGGTCGGAGCGCGCGCGGGAGGTTGAAGACAGCCTGCTGCTGGGCCCCGCGCGTCAGTGACCAAGCGGGTGGGCCCGACCGTTTAAGTGGAAACGGCTTCGGCCGGATCCACCTCCCCTGTGCGAAGCCGCACCCCCGCGAATCCGCCTTCAACATCAACACCTCTGCCCGCGCAGCCGAGCCGCTGGGCCGGCCCACGGTCTATCTGTCGCCCCGTGCGCAGGATAAGGTTAAAGCCTTATTTCCTTTTTCTTTTTCTAGTCAACTTCAAAAATCCATAAATAATTCAACAAAGCTCCAAATTCGATGATTCAAATTTGTAGTAGTTCATAAATTGATGATCTATCACATGGTGCTGTTTGCACATTTTTCCAGGAAACTTTTCTTCACACATATTTTGAAAACCCCTATTTTCCTATTTGTGTGATGAACTTTAGAAAATCACAGAGAGCTCAAAATTGATCCAAATGCAATGATTCAAATTCCTAGATGCTTCTAAGTTCATAACTTAGTTTATGAACATTTTTCTTAATACTTTATGACCCACAAAATAATGAGCCATTTCTTCATACTTGTCAACTTTGCAAATTCACAGGAAAATCATTTGAACTCCAAATCCAGTGAAAACAACTCCTAGACACTTCTAAAATCATTGTTTGTTAAATGGGTGCCTTTGCTCATTTTTCAAAAATATATTTCTATACACTTCTTACAAATCCACAAATCGCTTGATTCCATCATATTGAAATGTTAGGGAATATCAACTGACCCAATCCCAATGAAACCACTCTGGTTATTTTTCATATAACTAGATATGTCCTAGAAAAGTCAAATTAATATTTTTAGAGCACTTTTATTTTCGTCCTTGTTGTGTTGCTTACTATGATTGTTTCCGACGTTAGTTGACAAAGTAGACGAGATACTCGGAGATGGACCAAAAGATTTGAAGACTCTTATGAACCAAGCAAGCAGCCCTTTGACCATGTCTAAGAAACCCTTTTTATGCATGTCATATGGCACTTTCATTGCTTGCATCGAAGTCATGATAAAATGGTGACCACTTGAGGTGGTTTGCCTCCATTGCTTTTCTCGTTGACACCTACATGATGCATGACCCTACCTTTCTATGAGGGTTATGCGAGTGGGCGTAGTTAGGATGCTATGTAGCTGCTACGCAAATGGGTTGGGTATATGCATCATGATGGAAGCAAGATTGTTTTCAAAAACTTTTCGAAAACCCCATCGGGTGCCACTTATGCCCAAGGGAGATAATGAGTTGTGTAACCACTTGATGACGAAGTGGTGTACCGAGGCAAGTGTGTGTTGTTTTCAAAACGGATTGGTTTAAGTTGCGACCGTTATTCCAACCTTACATGCACAACCAGTCTACCCTTATTTTGGAAAGGGCATTATTAATTACCTAGGCCGACACTAGCTTGGAACCCGCATTACTAGTGACAGGAGAGTTGTTGTTGCGCTCTCTCGGGACGGGGTCATGCCAGGTAGGGCGGCCATGACTGTTTTCACAGGGCACCGGACACACCGTTGGTACCCCATGCTTGTGATGTGAGATGATTATGGAGCATGGCTCCACAAAAGTGTTATGTGATAATGTTGGGCACGGGGGTTACTACCAATCGAGTGGACTCTATGTTAGTGTCGTCTAGGGAAATATAGTGACCGATTGCTTACCCCGGGTACTTGAGGTACTGCGGGTCGTGGATGACACGGAAGTTCCCCGGATCTTATGGGTAAAGTGTGCAACCTCTGCAGAGTGTAAAACTATTTGAATAGCCGTGTCCATGGTCCAGGACAGTTGGGTAACCTCTCTTGGGCTACGTCCACATGTTTACAAACCAGTGTGTGTTTGGATAAGTGGGAAGAACTACTTGGGTCAAGTCCAAGGACTTGACATGGATGAGTTGGGTTGGAGCCCACTCCCTTTATGTTGATATCTGTAACCAGTCCCTATGGTTACTTGAATTCATACGAGGCATGAATTACCAATTATTGAACATGTCATAACACAACAAAATTAGCTGTCTGCAAAAAATTACCTATATCATGCATTGTTGTATCTTGAGCCAAAACATGGGTTGCTTGCGAGTACATTCAAAGTACTCATTGGCTTGCCACTGGTTATTTTATTGGCCAGGCATGAAAGAACAGGATATGATGAAGAATACTTCGGTGACGAACACGCGAGCTAGGACGCTCCCCAGTCAGAATGCCTGTAGGGTTAAGGCAGATGGCATGGGTCCAAGTTATCGACAAAGATTTCCGCTGCGAAGTTATATTCAAGACTCGACCATAACGGTCATAATTTATGTAAGACGATATGTATGGATGTAAGACTCTTGTTATTCATCTTCTGTGTGTTCAGTGAGCATTGATCTCTGGGATCACTGTACGTGTGCATTCCGTGATCACGACTTATGAGTCGGGGTCCCCACAGGCAGTGATGTCGATGTCAAACCGTACCAAAATAGCCGAAACACAATAGGACATCGAACCACAACCCAAATTCTCAAAACAAAACATGACGTAATTTGCGGAATTGGTAGCGGATAAGCGATGGTGGTTTTTGCAGGAAATGGTGGTGCTAGGCGGAAGTGTTGGTGGTATGCGGAAGTGAATGTGGGCATCGGAACAAAATATGGCGAAATTTAGACGGAAAACAGGGTGGTGGATGGAGATGTTGTTGTGAGGGGCCGGATATCCGTGGTGGCCAGATATCTGGGGGGTTCGGGCCGGATGTCCGTGCTCTAGACCCGTGGACGAACTCGAGGAACTCCGCATGGAAGATGCAAATTCGGGGCATGTTTTGGGAGATTTTGTGGATGTTAATTGGTGAAAAGATGGGGGAAAGCTAGATCTACCTGCAACATGTAAAATCCGTGGATCAAATCCAACAAAACTTCATCACACCAACAAATCACAAAAAAATTGGGGGGCTATTTTTATGGGGAATTTTCAAATTAGGGACGAAATCAACAAAATTTGGGTAGAAACACAACAGGGAGGCTCCGAAATCGTGATCAACGTGGCTCTAGATACCAAGATGATGTAGGGTGGAACCCTACGCGGTGATGTAGGAGTGGATCCGGCAAATAACATGAGGGGAAACATGAGAGAATCACTCAAACCAATAAGAACGATCACACATATGCTAAATTCGAGTACACATAGAGATCACACGGTCCAAATCCAAGAAGCGACGATACATAGGGTAACCGGTTCTTCTCCGTGAGGAGGTCTTGAGGTATTCCCGCTAGGGGTCTTGAATCCAAGTGGATCTTCTCCGAACAGGTGTCGGTCCCTCGCGGTGGAGTAGATCTAGATGGATGACTGAGACTCTATCTCACAAATGAGCTATCACAACGCTAACCCTAGAAAGAGGGCGGAGGAGGAGTATATATAGTCTAGGTGGGCGAAGGGGTACACGGGCCTTGGGCCCTTACACTGTGCGTAGACAGGGGAGGCCGGATGTCTGGGCTTTCACGAGGGGCCGGATGTCCGGGCTGGGGTGGCCGGATGTCCGGGCTGGAGGGGTTGGCCTTGACGCATTCGGTACTGGGAACGCCGGATTTCCGGGCTAGGTCCAAATTTCTGAGCTCGGGCCGGATGTCTGGGCTGAGGTCGGATGTTCGGGGCCTGTAGGTGCTTGGCGGCTGGGAAGCTGCTGTGTGCGATGCTAAAGGGGCCGGATATCCTGGGCCTGGAAGCTGTTCTTGACTCCTTCCGTTGGTTCTCTTCATCCGGGAACTTGGGGACTTGTCGGCTTTCACGTGCATCTTCGGGAGGGTCCTCTTGGTACCTCATCATGCACAACATTCCAGACTTAGGTAGTAGCCATGTCTCGAGAGGATCATATGTGATATCACTAAGGAAGGAAGTCACCTCGGTCTCGAGAGCTCTAGCTCTGGCTCGTGTCATAGGTCCTCTTGGCTCTTCGTGAGACGATGGTAGGTCCATGGGGATAACCGTAGGAAGATCCGCATCCATCATGAAAGAATAGTTGTGATGTATAGCACGATGGGTACACAAATTGAGCATACGAATATATGGCACATCACTATCATTTACATTCATGGGGAGCATATTGTGCACACAAATATTGGGATCATGCAATGGATGGAATGGATCTAAATCTCCTAATATGTATGAGTAAACTATGGGGGTCTCCTCATGAGCAATATTGGAAACATCATATGGAGAAAATGGACAACATCCAAAACAAAGCATATCCGAAGCTAGGTGGTCATGGCATGGCATATGTGATGAATGATGCAAAGGGAGCATATCAATATCATCACAAGAAAAACAAATACCATGGGCTTCTCATCTAAGCCATAAGGCTTAATTTTATTGGCATATGGATAGTTACTATGATGATATTGCAAATATGACATATGATTGACCTCATGCATAGCATATGACAAGTCAAGCGGTTGTCAAACATGATGTGACCTAAAGAATTATCACAAGAAATCCTATGTAACATGGCATCACAACTAATAGACTCCACATGACAATCATCAAACTCATCATAAATGGGTAAATCATCGCATGGGGAAATCATACGATGATGCGGAGCATCCTACGATCATCCCCATGTAAACTACGACTACTCCCCAAGCCCCAAGTGGACATATGACGAGACCTCAAACATATGCCATTGGACATATGACGAGACCCCTAAATGCATCCCCTTTCCACTCATGCGAGACATGGTTGCTACCTAATGCAAAGAAACTACGTGTGCTCAGGACCCGAGGAGAGAACCATGGAGATGCTCGAAGCATAGGACAAGTCCACACGAAAGTGGATCAAGAAGTGCCTCAAGTGGAGTCACCATGGAGCAACAGCGGCCACACATCTGGCATGAGCCCGGACATCCGGCACCACCAACCGGAAGAAGACCAGAGAGAGACGGATGCCAGGTGACTTTACAGCGGCCGGACATCCGGCCGACCCCAGACATCCGGCGCCCCACGACGGGCCGAACATCCAGCACCTGCCCGGAAATCCGCCGTAGGCTATCCAAAGGATACCGAGACCAGCCCCGCCAGCCTGGACATCCGGCTCCTCACTAAGGCCCAGACATCCGGCCCAACACCCGCACATCCGGCTCCGCCTGTCTACGCACAGTGAAGGGCCGAGGCCCATGTACCCCTTCGCCCACCTAGACTATATATACTCCTCCGCCTCCCTCTTTCTAGGGTTAGCAATGTGATAGCTCATATTAGAGATAGAGCTTTGCTCGTCCACTTGGTTACTTCTCCTTTGGAGTCCACGACCTCTTCGGCGAAGATCCACCAAGAGCATTGAAGACCCTTTACTGGAAGAACCCCCTCAAGACCTCCTCACAGAGAAGAACCGGTTACCTTTGTATCGTACCCTGTTGATCGTGGATCTTGTACCTCCTTTTGTATTTCGAGGATATAGCATATGTGTGACCGTATCTTGTTGGTTTGAGTGATTCTCTCGTGTTTCCCTTCGTGATTTCTCCTTTTGTTGTTCGTGTTCATCACGGGATCCGCTCCTTTTGTGAAAGATCGGCCATCTAGGGTTCCACCCTACATCATCTTGGTATCATGAGCCACTTTGATCACGATTTCAGAACCTCCCCTCTTTGTTTTCTAACCTAATTTTGTTGATTTTGTCCTAAATTCGAAAATTCCCCACAAAAATAGCCTCCAATTTTTTTGTGATTTGTTGGTTTGATGATGTTTTTTTGATTTTGATCCATGGATTCGTTGTGTTACTAGTGGATCTATCTTTCCCCAAGTTTCCCCACTTCCCATCCACGAAATTCATTAAATTTTCCCCCAAAATCATAAATTATTGCCCCCTAAATCGAGTTCCTCGAGTTCATCCTCGGATTTGGAGCCCAGACATCTGGCCCGTAGCCGTGGACATATGGCCCTGCCGGACATCCGGCCTGTAGGACTAGACATCCAGCTCCTGAAGCACAAAATCTGAATCAGTTTGGACATCGGGTCCCGGATTTCCGTCCAAACCCCCGGATGTCCGGCCCTTGTAACTTCAGCCTTTCCCATTTCACCGTTTTGTCCATAACTAATTCATCCGGAGTCCGATTTTGACATTCTATAGCTCGTTTTAAAGCTATTGACATACCCCATCCCACAAAAATACTACCATCACCATTTGACTACATAAAAAATACTACCTTCACCACATCATCCGCTATACCACCACCGACTTCCACAAACTAACCAATTTTGTTACCCATAGCATTAGTGGTTGCTTGAGTAGTGATTCGAGTCTCCTAAGGTGTTTCGGCTACTTAGGGACGATTGCTTCTTCATCAACCACCACCATAACTTTCGCACAGGCTTGCCCACCATACACTTCTGCCGCGCCAACTTAAATGTCAGATTTCGGGTTCCGGCAAAACCCTTGAGGTTCGAACACTCGGGTGTGCACAAAGATCTCTCCCCCTCTCTAGCTCGCGCTCGACACAGTCTCATGGCCTAGCTCGACGGACCCAAAGAACATGAGACACAAGATTTATACTGGTTCGGGCCACCGTATTGGTGTAATACCCTACTCCAGTGTGGTGTGGTGGATTGTCTATCGGGCTGAGGATGAACAGTTACAAGGGAAGAACAACCTCGCGAGGTGAGGTGTTCTTGTGCTTGGTGAGTTGATGCTCTCTCTCTAGGGATCTGATTCGCCCCCCTTGCTATTGTGGTGTCTAGTCCTATTTATAGAGGCCCTGGCCCTCTTCCCAAATATTGAGCGGGAAGGGATCCCACAACGGCCAAATTCGTAGGGAGACAACTAGTACAAGCTATCCTGACAAAAGTAGTCTTCGCCTGCCAAAGGATCTGGTGGTGATACCTTCTTGGGCTCCACGGTGACCTCCGTCTGCCGTCCTGCTGGTCTTGGTGTTGTTGCATGGATATGGAAACCTTTGCTTGATGCCTTGGGACTCCTCGCCTGCGTTGCCCCTTTAGCACCAAAGGGGAAACGAGGACACTACACACCCTGGAGCCTGCCTGGCGCTCGCCTGGCTCTAGTCGTCATGGCTTGCGTCATAGAAACCTTGCAAGGTGTCCCTTGCCATGATCTCTCCGCCCTCGCGAGCCAGCCTAGTGAGGCCGCCCCTGAGGAGGTCTTGCATCGTCTGCCTCGCGAGGCTTCGTCCCTCACGAGGGTCTTTAGTGTTTGCTGGTCAAGATGGGTCGTACATGGCCACTGGTGGAGCCACGCCGTGGGCCGGAGGCAGGCAAGTCTGGGGACCCCCATTCCCAGAACGCCGACATTAACCCAATTTTGCTTCTGTTGTGAGTTGTGTCTCCTAAGGTTTTTCGGCTACTTAAGGACTGTGCTTCTAACTCCAAGTCAAGCTACGAGACCGCGCATGAGACCCTCTCTTTGGTCTCGGAGGAGAGTGATGTTTTGCCACATCCTACAGCGTTCATGTTTGGAGGTATTATGGATGAGGAGGTTGAGCATGGCACTATCCCCTTAACCAAGGCGGCGATAGGAGTTGAGAATGGAGACATTTGCACCAACATCTCTCTGACACCCACATATGACGAGATGCCCCAATTGCCATGTGAGGAGAGCCAATAGCCCATGAGTGAGATGAGTGCATTTCCTATGATAGGATGAGTGTGACCACCACTAGCCTGACACATGAGAGCATGCCACACATCCTATGTGAGGTTGAGGGCCATTTGAGTGACTCCACCAACCGTACAAGTGAGAGCATCCAAGAGGGAGTGAGTGATCCACAACACTTAGTGAGTGAGGTAGTTGATAGGGCATGTGAGGCCACTATGATCTTTAACGACTTAACCTCTACTCCTAGTTTGTTTTCATTTTTGGTGCTAGATTTCCAACAAAACTAAGCGCCAATCCTCGACGAGTCCATACCTCCAATCGGAGAACCTATGGAGATGGTGGAAGAAGATGCACCACCCACATGGTACCATCAAGTTGCAACCTCGCCTACAACACATGAGTGACGCTCTAAAGGTTACATAGGTGATGGTACTTCACTTGTCCCACTAGTGGACTATCTTCACATCGATTGCTTGGATGATGATGATCACCTTATGGATTCACCACATACTATGTCTTATACATGCTTAGATATGCCACCCATTTATGATGAATAAGATGATGAGCATGTTGAGTTGCCTAGTTGTGATGCTATGCTCCATAGGATATCATGTGAAAATTCTTTCGGTCACATCATGTTAAACAACCCATTAAACTATTCATATTCTATGAGTGAGATCTCCCATATTGCATCATTTCAATCTCAACATAGTAACTATACATGCCCCATTACAATAAATCCCATTTGCACTTATGGAATAGATGACGAGACGATGGTCATTGGCTTTTGTTTTTCATGCGATGATATTGCTATGCTTCCTTTACATGATTTGTTCAATTCATCTACTATGCCATGCCATGATCACATTGTTCCGAATATGCTTTGTTTTGGATGTTGTCAATATTCTCCATGTGATGTTTCCACTAATGATCATGAGGAGACCCCCATATTTTCCTCAGACATATTAGGAGATTTTGATACATCCTATCCTTTAAATGCTTCCCATAATTCCTTGCACCATATGCATTCCATGAATAACAATGCTCTACATATCTCTCATGATGAGGACATCAATACCATTGTTACACCCACAACCTCTGCTGCTATACATACTGGACCAATTACTAGAGCTCGCGCACGCCAATTAAATTATCAGGTACTTTTGTTTCTTGGTAATGATTTTAATTTTCAATGAGAATATGATGCTTCCTAAATTGGATACATTTGTTTTGCTTACAAATGAAGGGCCTAGCTTGGAGAAGGAGGAACATTGGAGCAAGAACAAGCATGGAGTTGATGGCATGCACAAGGGAAACAAGAACGGAGTTTCAAGTGACTTTCAAGCCACCATAATGAGTGCATGAAGGCTTGGACGAAATATACAAGATGCCACTTCATAATTTTCGTCCAGAGGCTATTCTAGGTGTTGCGTCACCTTATTATTGGGCCAGCCCCATGCATTTTTGAAATACATAAGTATGGGCTATTTTAGAGTCCGTTTGTGTCGGGAAACAAGAGTTAGGGTTGGTTTCGGACCCCTCCTCCAAGGTCCACGAAATTCCCCCCTCTTCCTCCATATATACATCCATTAGGGCATCGTTTAGACTTTGGGTTTTGTTTAGATTAAAACTTGACCATAGCTGTAACTTTGTGTACTTCATTTGTGTTCAACGACCAGACAAAGGCGTCACAGAACCCCACCTTCATTAATAAAGCTTTCCTCTTATATTCGCAATATCCAGATTGCAATCTTAGTTTCTTGCTTGTTTTTCGTTTGCTCGCAAGAAACAAACCCTCGTGGTCAGGTTGATCGTGCTCCGGTGTGATCAATAACCCCTCGGAAGTTGGTTTAGCGATTGCTAAGGTGTGATGTCTCGTACGTTCGTAGTCGAATCGTCAAGGTCGACTCCCATAGAAAAAGATAGCCACCATCTCATCAAAACATCGGGACACCTTCGCCTCTATCAAGTGGTATCAGATTTCTAGGTTGCTCGGTGAGATTTTATAGTTTTTCGTAGTTTAGGTCGAGTCTGTTCTTCATACCTATAGTCCACGAAAAAGCCAAAAAAAAGGGTTAGTTCATCATATCTGAACCAATCTGAGCCTTTGCATAGTCTTTTTAGAGTTTTGCTTTGTTGAATTTGCGGTTGCATCATCATGTTGAGTTGCTGGTCTTAGCATCTAGTCCCTTAGAGTTTCGAGTTCTGTTCACAGGTTGTCACGCCGCCGCCGCCGCACCATCGTCATCATCATTGCCATATACCACCACCCCACCATATACATCACTGCTGCCATATACAACCACAAATCCGAGTCCACATATACCATCACCATATACAACCACCAATCCGAGTCCACATATACCATCACCATATACCACCACCAATCCGAGTCCAAATATACCATCGCCATATACAACCACTAGTCCGAGCTCCACAAGATTCATCTCCACCACCAGTCCTAGTCTAAGTCCAGTTTTTATTACTCTGTTGTTGATTTCTAGATCATGCGATACCCCGAGTCGTGACAGAGTAGGACTCCCGAAATTCGGTGATACGCGCAGTAGAAAAATAGTTCCAGTTTCAAAAAAAATACTAAGTCTGGAAAATTCTGGAAACGCAGTTTTTAGACCATTTGTAGACTTTTTAAAAAAATTGTTGCGGAGCAAAAAAAGAGGAAAAAAGGAAAAAAAGGAAAAAAAATTCAAAGAGTGCTCCTCCGTTGTTTACGTGTCGCGCCGTGATTTTGATCGAATTCTAGGCTTGCATCTCTAGTACGGCCTAGCCTAGGACCAGCACAGTACCGTCGTTGAGCGTTTATTCAACTTTGCATCTCTGAATTGATTATTGCTGACCCTTTTTGCTACCATATTATAAGCCTTCCCAGCTCCACATACATCTATGTCATGCGTTTAAATCTCCTTGGCAATCGCTCTATCCAAGATTTTTAGGATTTTGACTACAACAGTTGCCGATCACCACCTGCTGGTTGGTAAGAACTAGCAAGATTCTAAGATTTGCTTGACGGATTTGTGACACACCAGCACCACTTCCTAGTAGTCTATAGGATCATATTCTTGTGTGTTTCTATTACTGCTAACCATGCCAGGATCACAAGCTGACGAGACTGACTGGGAGAACATGAAGAACAAAGAGTTACATGATAAGGCCATGGAGAAGATGTGCTAAACCGATTTGAAGAGGCCATGGAGAAGATAGATGGCATTGAGAAGGTCTTCGAAACAAAGCTCGATAACAGGTTTAATGAATTGCTTGCACATCTTCCACAACCACCGCCCGCTGCACCTGTCGCACCTCTACAACAACAACATCGCCTTCCAAATCAAGTGGGACGAGCACAGCCCCTTCCCCTTGAGCCTCGTCAAACTTCTGGTGCCGCTGTACCTACTGTTGATGCTTCTGTAGCTTCTGTGGCTACAGAGGTGGAGTACCATTACGAGGATGAGGTTGATCAAAATCAGAACTACGTGCAACCACCACCAGGTCATCCTCATGCATATCATCGCAACTGTAGGGCTACACCACCCGAGGTACAAGATCATGACCATCTTCCTAAACTAAAATTGAATATTCCACCATTTGAGGGTACATATGTTCTTGATATATATCTTACTTGGGAGTTAGAAACTGAACAACGATTTACATGTTTACTATATCCTAAGGAGAGACGTATTCCTACTGCTGTTTGTCCTTTCACTAGATTTGCATGTGTTTGGTGATCTGAACATTGTAGATTATATCCTATTCCAGCTACTTGGCCTGCTTTAAAAACTGCTATGCGTACTCGTTGGGTTCCACCATATTATGAACGTGAATTACTTCAAAATTGCAGCGTTTAAGGCAAGGAAAAAATTCGATAGAAGAATATTATCAGGAATTACAAACTGGCATGATTAGATGTGGTATTGTTGAGGAGAATGAAGCTATGCTTGCATGTTTTATGGGTGGTTTATATAGAGAGATTCAGACCATTCTAGAGTATAAGGAGTATAATAATATCACTCGTTTATTCCATCTTGCTTCTAAAGCTGAACGTGAAGTGTAGGATCGATTACCATTGATGCGAACTAACTTTTCTGCAGGTCGACCTTCTTCATGGACACCATGTGCATCCTCTATACTTCCATATGTTCTGCTGCATCGGCGCCTTCGTCAGCTGCCACCGCCAAGCATGATACATGAAAGCAGGCACAACCATCACTATCTGCCAAGAGCACACCTTCTAGGCTTGCACATAGCTCTTCTTCATCCATGGCATCAACAGGGAAAACACATGATATTATTTGTCATCGTTGCAAGGGTGGAGGTCATTATGCGAGACAATGCCCATCTAAGCGTGTGATGATTGTTACTGAGGATGGTGGGTATGGGTCTGCTAGTGACTATGATGAGGAGACATTGGCTCTTATTACAAGTGAAGAACATGGTGGAGATGATTCTGATCATGAGACGCAATACATGGCTGATGAAGATGCTGACAGGTATGAATGTTTAGTTGCTCTTTTGAGTGTGCAGGTCACACAAGCTGAGAAAAATCAGAGGCATAATTTGTTCCATACAAAGGGAGTTGTGAAGGAACGTTCTGTTTGCGTCATCATAGATGGAGGAAGCTGCAACAACTTGTCTAGCATGGAGATGGTGGAGAAGCTATCTCTCACCACAAGACCACATCCACATCCTTACTACATCCAATGGTTCAATAACAGCGGCAAGGTTATGGTAACACGTACTCTTCGTGTGCATTTTAGTATATCTACATATGTTGATTATGTTGATTGTGATGTGGTACCTATGCAAGCATGTCCCTTATTACTTGGTAGACCATGGCAATTTGATAAAAAATGTACACCATGGTAGAAACAATCAGTATACTCTTGTTCAGAAGGATAAAAATATTACTTTGCTTCCTATGACTCCTGATTCCATTTTGAAAGATGATATTAATAGAGCTAATAAAGCAAAATAGGAGAAAATTAACAGTGAAAATTATATTGTGGCAAAAGAATTTGAGCAACACATGAAACCTAATAATAAACCATCTAGTGTTGCTTCTGAAATTAAATTGAAAAGTTCATGTTTACTTGCCACAAAATCTGATATTTGTGAGCTAGATTTCAGCAAATCTGTTTGCTTTTCTTTTGTGTGCAAAGAGGCATTATTATCATTCAAGGACGTGCCTTCCTCTTTGCCCCCTGCTGTTACTAACATTTTGCAGGAGTTCGTTGATGTATTTCCACAAGACGTGCCACAGGGATTGCCGCATATTCGAGGGATTGAGCATCAAATTGACTTAATCCCTGGTGCATCGCTACCCAACCGTGCACCATACCGTACCAATCCAGAGTAGACGAAGGAGATTATGCGTCAAGTACAGGAGCTGCTCGACAAAGGTTATATACGCAAATCCCTTAGTCCTTGTGTTGTTCCTATTATACTAGTGCCTAAAAAGGATGATACGTCCCGTATGTGTGTTGATTGTAGAGGCATTAATAATATTACTATTCATTATCGTCATCCTATTCCTAGGCCAGATGATATGTTGGATGAATTGAGTGGATCTACAATATTCTCCAAAGTTGACTTGCATAGTGGATACCATCAAATTTGTATGAAATTGGGAGATGAATGGAAAACAGCATTTGAAACTAAGTTTGGTTTATATGAGTGGTTAGTCATGCTTTTTGGGTTAACTAATGCACCTAGTACTGTCATGAGACTAATGAATGAAGTTTTACGTGCTTTCACTGGACGATTTGTGGTAGTCTATTTTGATGATATACTCATTTATAGGAAATCTTTGGAAGAACATTTGGAACATTTACGTGCTGTTTTTATTGCTCTACGTGATGCACATTTTTTTGGTAACCTTGGTAAGTGCACCTTTTGCACCGACTGAGTATCTTTTCTTGGCTATGTTGTTACTCCACAGGGAATTGAACTTGATAAAGCCAAGATCGAAGCTATTGAGAGTTGGCCGCAGCCCAAAATGGTCACAAAAGTGAGGAGTTTTCTTGGACTCGCTGGTTTCTATAGGCGATTTGTAAGAGATTTTAGCACCATTGCTGCACCTCTCAATGAGCTTACAAAGAAGGATGTGCCTTTTGTTTGCGGTACCGCACAGGAAGAAGCCTTCACGGTATTGAAAGATAAGTTGATCCATGCTCCTTTACTCCAACTTTCTAATTTTAATAAGACTTTTGAGCTCGAATGTGATGCCAGTGGAATTGGATTAGGAGGTGTGTTATTACAAGATGACAAACATGTTGCATACTTTTCTGAAAAATTGAGTGGGCCTAGTCTGAACTATTCTACTTATGGTAAATAATTATATTGTCTTGTTCGGACCTTAGAAGCATGGAAACATTATTTATGGCCCAAAGAATTTGTTATACATTCTTATCATGAATCTTTGAAACATATTAAAAGTCAAGCAAAACTGAACCATAGACATGCTAAATGGGTTGAATTCATTGAGGCTTTCCCTTATGTCATTAAACACAAGAAGGGTAAAGAAAATGTTATTGGTGATGCATTGTCTCTTCGTTATACTATGCTTTCACAACTTGACTTTAAAATATTTGGTTCTGATTCCATCAAATATCGATATGTGCATGATGCTGAATTTAAAGATGTATTGCAGAATTGTGAAGAAGGTAGAACATGGAACAAGTTCGTCGCTAACGATGGATTTGTGTTTCGTGCTAACAAGCTATGCATTCTAGCTAGCTCCGTTCGTCTTTTGTTGTTGCAGGAGGTGCATGGAGGAGGATTAATGGGGCACTTTGGCGTGAAGAAGATGGAGGATATACCTTCTACACATTTCTTTTGGCCAAAGATGAGACGGGATGTTGAGCATTTTGTTGCTCGCCGCACTACATGTCAAAAAGCTAACTCACGACTCAATCCTCATGGTTTATATATGCCTTTGCCTGTACCTAGTGTTCCTTGGGAGGATATATCTATGGACTTTGTTTTAGGTTTACCTCGAACATAGAAGGCGAGCGATAGCATATTTGTTGTCGTGGATAGATTCTAAAAAATGGCACACTTTATACCATGTCATAAAAGTGATGATGCTGTTGATGTTGCTTATTTGTTCTTTCGTGAAATTATTCGCTTGCATGGTGTGCCAAATACTATTGTTTCATATCGTGATACTAAATTTCTTAGCCACTTTTGTAGATGTTTATGGGCTAAGTTGGGGACTAAACTGCATTTTAGTACTACTTGTCACCCCCAAACTAATGGACAAACTGAAGTAGTCAATAGAACATTGTCTACTATGCTTAGGGCTGTTTTGAAGAATAATAAGAAGATGTGGGAAGAATACTTGCCTCATGCTGAATTTGCTTATAATCGTTCGTTGCATTCTACTACTAAGATGTGCCCTTTTGAAATAGCGTATGGTTTCCTACCCTGTGCACCTTATTGATTTGTTGCCTATTCCATCTTCGGAGAAGGTTAATTTTGATGCTAAACAACATGCTGAATTGATTTTGAAAATGCATTAGTTAAATAAGGAAAAAATTGAGCGTGTGAATGCCAAATATAAACTTGCTGGAGATAAGGCTAGAAAACATGTTGTGTTTGCACCTGGAGATCTTGTTTGGTTACATTTGCGTAAGGATAGACCTCCTGATTGGCGCAAATCAAAGCTAATGCCATGCACCGATGGTCCTTTTAAGGTGTTAGAGAAAATAAATGATAATGCATATAAAATTGAGCTACCTGCATATTTTAGGGTTAGTCCCACTTTTAACATTGCAGATTTGAAGCCTTATTTGGGTGACGAAGATGAGCTTCCATCGAGGACGACTTCATTTTAGGAAGGTGATGGCATGCGCAAAGGAAGCAAGAACGTAGTTTCAAGTGATGATTTCAGGACTTTGAAGCCACCATAATGAGTGCATTAAGCCTTGGACGAAATATACAAGATGCCACTTCATAATTTTCGTCCAGAGGCTATTCTAGGTGCTGCGTCACCTTATTATTGGGCCAGGCCCATGTACTTTTGAAATACTTACATATAGACTGTTTTTAGAGTCTGTATGTGTGGGAAAACAAGAGTTAGGGTTGGTTTCGGACCCCTCCTCCAAGGGCCAAGAAATTTCCCCCTCTTCCTCCATATATACAACCCTTAGGGCGTCGTTTAGACTTTTGGTTTTGTTTAGATTAAAAGTTTGCCATACCTGCAACTTCGCGTACTTCGTTTGTGTTCAACGACCAGACAAAGGCATCACAGAACCTCACCTTCATTAATAAAGTGTTCCTCTTATATTCGCAATATCCAGATTGCAATCTAAGTTTCTTATTTGTTTTTTGTTTACTCACAGGAAACAAACCCTCGTGGTCAGGTTGATCGTGCTCCGGCATGGTTAATAAACCCTCAAAAGTTGGTTTATCGATTGCTAAGGCGCGACGTGTCGTACGTTCGTAGTCGGATCATCAAGGTCGACCCCCACAGAAAACGGTAGCCACCATCTCATCGAAACATCGGGACACCTTCGCCTCTATTATCTCCTGATGCATTACACAATTTGAGTCTCCATTATGCTATACATAACAACAAACCTCTAATGATGGATGACATGTTTCTATATCACGCATCTCATTTATTTTAGCATTGGATACTTTGTGCTAACCAACACATGCACGTGCACATCATGATGGATGATGTGTACATATACCACACACACACAATTTTCCTTTGCCTTTGTTTTGTATAGGTACTCACATATACTCGTCAACCTCTCAATCCCAAGAGTTGATGAAATGAGCACTTGAGAGCAATGATGATTGGGATTCCGTGGACTATTCTTACCAGCGTTCTCTTCACGCAATGACTTCACGCATTCCTTTTACTTGGCTCTCACACGGCTTTGGGCTATTTACCATTTGTCACCTTATGTCCATTATATTGTGTTCACTTTGCATTTTATGCCTATTTCTATGTCTTTACCATGCAATTGTGACCCTTGCTTGCACTTACATATGATTTACCATTATACTACTTCTATGTGTATTTGCATGATTGGTGGAGATACTTGTTGCTATTGCCATGTTTACCATGCGCCACATGCTATTGCTGATTCTTGTGTTGGGAGAATCATGATGTCCCATTGCTATTTACATATGGCCTTTCGCTAATACATTCATGATATTTTGCTCATATCTTGCTTTCATGCTTGTGATATGCCATGTGCATTATTCATGCCCACTATTTGCAAGCATGACATGCTTGCCATGATTCCTTCTAGCACGTTGCATCTTTGCACTAGTAGCTTGCTTGACTTGATCACTATGATTGCTTGCCTTATTGCATCACCCATGTTCCATCCTTACTCGCTTTCTTTGGTAGATGACATATATGTTCATGCCTCTCACATGATTTATCTCGATCATTGTCTCTTGTCTCCATTAGTGCCATCTCTCATATACCCTTGTATTGAGTGCCAACCTGCTACACTTATTCATCATGGAGACTTGGACATATTACTTGTGATGCATGCTTGTTTGATTGAGCCTATTGTATTTGGTTGATCTTGCATCATATGCCCCCTACTATGAAATGCTTCATTGTCCTTTCTTATGATGAGCATGATGCATACACTTGTTGGGTATCTTACCACATGAATAATAGGTTTTGCACTTACTCTAACCACATTTGTTTTTCCGAGTGTTTGTCATGTTCTTTCGTTTTGAAGGATTCACAAGGTGGTACCATCATGAGACAACTTGGTCATGTGAAGGCGGACATGATGCGCGACACCAACATTTTCGACATTCTCATAAAGGTGAACTCCTTCCCTTTGAGCCATCCTCAAATACGCATATTGGATGGGTCACTCTTTCATTGTTGTGATGTAGGGTGGAACCCTAGATGGCCGATCTTTCACGAAAGTAGCAGATCCCATGAAGAACACGAAGAACGCAAGGGAAAACATGAGGGGAAACATGAGAGAATCACTCAAACCAACAAGAACGATCACACATCTACTAGATCCGAGTACACATAGAGATCACACGATCCAAAGTCCACAAGGTATGATACAAAGGGTAACCGGTTCTTCTCTGTGAGGAGGCCTTGATGGGGCCACCCGAGAGGGGGTCTTGAATCCAACATGGATCTTATCCGAATAGGGGCCGCAATCTCTCTCGAGTAGTAGATCTGTATGGTTGAGCGAGGCTTTATCTCACAAATGAGCTATCACAATGCTAACACTAGAAAGAGGGAGGAGGAGGAGTATATATAGTCTAGGTGGGCGAAGGGGTACACGGGCCTCGGCCCTTACACTGTGTGCAAACAAGGGAGGCCAGATGTCCGCGCTTGAGCCGAATGTCCGGGCGGTCGGGGCTGGCCTTGACGCTCTTTGGATGGAGGGTGCTGGATTTCCGAGCTTCAGGCCGGATGTCCGGGATGGGCCGGATGTCCGGGGCCTGTAGGTTCTTGGTGGCTGGGTGGCTGCTGCACCAGGTGCCGGATGTCTGGAATCATGGCCGGATGTCCGGGGCCTGGAAGCTGTTCTTGACTCATTCCGTTGGTTCTCTTCATCCGTGAACTTGGGGACTTGTCTGTCTTCACGTGTATCTTCGGGAGGGTCCTCTTCGTACCTAACCATGCACAACATTCCGGACTTAGGTAGTAGCCATGTCTCGAGAGGATCATATGTGATATCACTAAGGAAGGAAGTCACCTCGGTCTCTAGAGCTCTAGCTCGTGTCATAGGTCCTCTTGGCACTTTCCGAGACGATGGTAGGTCCATGGGGATGATCGTAGGATGCTCTGCATCATCTCCCCTCCCTTGGGAAAGATCCAACCTCAGATAAAAATATTCATCACCATGGTAGGGAGAGAGATCTTTGATGTTGAAGATGTCGCTCACGGAGTACTTGTCGCGTGGAATGTCGATCTTGTAAGCATTGTAGTTGTAGTGTTAAAGCACCTTGAAGGGTCCATCCGCTCATGGTAGATGTTTGGACTTGCGTTCGTGGGGGAAGCAGTCCTTGTGAAGGTGTAGCCATAGAAGATCTGTAGTGTTGAATACCATGGGGTGCTTGTTGAGGTTGAGCTTGGTCGCAAGTCATTGTAGATGGCGCTCAATGATGTGCCTTGTATCTTCATGCATGTTCTTGAGATAGTTGACTCGGACACTCGCGTCCATGTTTGTGCCCTCTTGTAGTGGTAGAGGAAGAATGTCCAATGGGACAACGGGTTGAAATCATAGACGACCTCGAAGGGGGACTTGCCGGTAGTTGAATGTCTTGCTTGGTTGTAGGCGTACTCAGCGATAGGTAGACACTCCTCCCACTCCTTGATGTTCTTCTTGATTAGCACGCGAAGTGGAGCAGAGAGTGTGCGGTTGGTCACCTCCGTTTGGCCATCGGTTTGTGGATGGTATGCCGTGGAGAAGAGTAGCTTGATTCCGAGCTTGGCGCATAAGGTTTTCCAAAAGTAGCTTAGGAACTTGACGTCGCGGTCCGAGACTATCATCTTTGGTACTCCGTGGAGGCGCAATATTTCCCTACAAAAGAGATTGGCAACATGTCAAGCATCGTCTATCTTGTTGCAATGAATGAAATGAGCCATTTTAGAGAATCGGTCCACAACAACAAATACAAAATCCTTTCCATTTCTAGTTCTAGGCAAACCAAGCACAAAATCCATGCTAATATCTTCCCATGGTTGATATGGAATTGGAAGAGGCATATAGAGACCATGGGATTGAGCTTTAGACTTAGCTTTGCGACATGTTGAGCATCGGCTGGTGAAGCGGTTGACGTCGCGGAACATCTTGGGCCGAAAATAGTTCTTGGAGAGCGTAGCACATGTCTTGTCGCGTCCAAAGTGTCCCATTAGTCTTCCTCCATGAGATTCTTGCAGAAGTAACAAACGAAGAGAAGACTCGGGGATGCCAAGTTTGTTAGCTCTCATAAGATAATCATCTTTGATGTAACAGCGTTCCCAAGATGTATGCATCAAACATTTGGCATAAGGAATAGCAAAAGTAGGATCATGCGCATACAAGTCTTTTGTGTGCTCAAAGCCAATGACATTTAGTTCAAGTTTAGTAACAAGCGTGCATATGCAGGAAAGTGCATCTGCCACAACATTTTCCTTACCTTTAATGTACTTGATGACATAAGGAAAAGACTCAATGAACTCACTCCATTTAGCATGACGCTTGTTCAACTTAGTTTGACCCTTAAGGTATTTAAGTGTTTCATGGTCGGTAATGTTCCCATTCATGCAAAACTCACACTAAATCATAAAGATCTTTGTCATAGATGGGGTAATTGAGTTGCGCTCCGAAAAGTTTCTCACTAAAGTAAGCTATGGGGCGCTTCTCTTGAGTTAACACACCTCCTATGCCATTACCACTAGCATCATAATGAACCTCAAAAGGTTTGTCGAAGTTGGCTAAAGCAAGCACGGGAGCATGCGTAAGCAAATTCTTAACCTCATTGAATGCGTTATCTTGGGGTGGTCCCCAAACAAAGGGTGCATTCTTCTTACTCAAAGCATGCAAAGGTGAAGCAATGGTGCTAAAATCCTTCACAAATCTATGGTAGAAACCGGCTAAACTAAGGAAGCTATGCACTTGTTGCAAGTTGGTTGGTTGGGGACAAGTTTTAATAGCATTGATCTTAGATTAGTCAACATGAACACCCTTAGGAGACACAATGAAACCAAAGAAAACAAGCTTGTTAACACCGAAAAGGCATTTGTCCATATTAGCAAAAAGGTGCTCTTTTCTAAGAGTTTGTAGCACCGTCCTAAGGTGGGTGACATGATCTTTGAGAGATTTGCTAAACACAACAATAGCATCAAAGTATACCACAACAAATAAACCAATATAAGGTCAAAGAACCAAATGCATGAGTCGCATGAAAGTACCGGGTGCTTTGGATAAACCCATTGGCATAACAAGCCATTCATATAAGCCAAACTTGGTCTTAAATGCGGTTTTCCATTCATCGCCTTCTTGGATGCGTATTTGATAGTAGCCACTCTTAAGATTAATCTTAGAGAAAATGGTAGCTCTGCTAAGCTCATCAAGCATATCATCTAGGCGTGGAATAGGGTAACGATAACGCTGGTAATAGCATTGATAGGACAACAATCGAAACACATGCCATATGTACCATCTTTCTTGGGGACAAGGATTACAAGTACGGCACAAGGGCTCAAACTTTCTCGTATGTGGCCATTGTCGATGAGTTGTTGTACTCGCCGTTGGATCTCCTTAGTTTCCTCGGGGTTGACGCGGTAGGGAGCCTTGTTAGGAAGGGGAGCTCCGGGGATGAGGTCGATTCAGTGCTCGATGCCACGTAGAGGAGGTAGACCCAGAGGTAGCTCGTTAGGGAAAACATCTTGGAATTCCTGCAATAGAGAAGATAACACTAAAGGTAGATTTTGAGAGGTGTCAGCTTTTGGTGCCTCGTCCTTGCACAAAAGAACATAGTGAATGACACTTGATGGGTTCTCACACAATTATATTATCTCACTTTTGGTGGAAAACAGAACTAAGTTCTTCTTCTTTCTCATCGTGGAGGCACTCAATTTGGGCTTGTGGCACTCACTCTCTTTTTGGTGGTTCGCTCTCTCACCAATCTCCCCATGATGGGTGACTTGCTTGTAGGCAGTCACTTTGCTTGGAGACATAGGGCAAAGTACGTACTACTTTCCTTTCATCTTGAAGATATCATGGTTCGTACGACCATTGTGGATGACACCTCGATCAAATTGCCATGGTCATCCAAGAAGAAGGTGGCAAACGGTCATTGGAATGACATCACACACCAAAGTGTCTTCGTAAGCTCCAATTTTGAAGGAGACTTTCACTCTATGTGTAATGCCCTCGATGCGGCTATATCTCCTACGTGTCGAAGCACAACTTAGAGGCATAACCACATTGAAAGCAATGTCGCAAGTAAGGTAATCTTCACAACAACCCATGTAAATAGATAAAAGGGGAAAGGATACATAGTTGGCTAACACTCGCCACGTCACACAAATACATGAATAACATTACAATCATCCAATACACTCATGGTCCGACTACGGTACCAAAATAAAGATCAACCCCCACATGCGACAAAGTCCCCGATCGCTCCAACTGGGCACCTCTACTGATCATCTGGGAAAGACACATAGTAATGGCGAGAGTCTTCATCAAACTCCCACTTGAGCTCAAGCGCATCATCTGGAACGGTATCATCGGTCCCTGCATCTGGTTTGGAAGTAAACTGTGAGTCACGGGGACTCAGCAATCTCGCACCCTCGCGATCAAGACTATTTAAGCTTATAGGTAAGGTAATGTATGAAGTGGAGCTGCAGCAAGCGACTAGCACATATGGTGGCTAACATACACAAATGAGAGCGAGAAGAGAAGGCAAAAGGACGGTCGAACAACTATGATCAAGAAGTGATCCTAGAACAACCTACGTCAAGCATTACTCCAACACTGTGTTCACTTCCCGGACTCCATCGAGAAGAGACCATCATGGTTACACACGCGGTTGATTCATTTTAATTAAGTTTAAGTTTCATGTTATCTACAACCGGACATTAACAAATTCCCATCTACCCATAACCGCGAGCACGGCTTTCGAAAGTTCAAATCCCTGCAGGGGAATCCCAACTTAGCCCATCACAAGCTCTCACGGTCAACGAAGGATATTCCTTCTAGCGGGAAGACCCGGTCAGACTCAGCATCCCGGTTACAAGACATCCTCGACAATGGTAAAACAAGTCCAGCAACACCGCCCGAATGTGCCGACAAATCCCGATAGGAGCAGCACATATCATGTTCCCAGGGCACACTCAGATGAGCGCTCCATACAACTAAAACCAAACCTCGAGTTTCCCCGAGGGGTCCCTGCACAGGGCTCTAGTTTGGACCAACACTCAGGGGAGCACTGGCCCGGGGGGGGGGGTTAAATAAAGATGACCCTTGGGCTCCGAAAACCAAAGGGAAAAAGAGGCTAGGTGGCAAATTGTAAAACCAAGGTTGGGCATTGCTGGAGGAGTTTTATTCAAGGCGAACTGTCAAGGGGTTCCCATTATAACCCAACCGCGTAAGGAACGCAAAATCCGAGAACATAACACCGATATGACAGAAACTAGGGCGGCAAGAGTGGAACAAAACACTAGGAAAAAGGCCGAGCCTTACACCCTTTACCAAGTATATAGGTGCGTTAAGATAACAAGATAATATGGTGATATCCCAACAATAAACAATGTTCCAAGAAGGAACGATCTCCAATCTTCACCTGCAACTAGCAACACTATAAGAGGGGCAGAGCAAAGCGGTAACATAGCCAATCAACGGTTAGCTAGGACATGGTGGGTTAGAGGTTTTACATGGAAATTTTGGAGGTATGATAAGCAAGTGGTAGGTATCATAGCATAGGCATAGCAAAAGAGCGAGCATCTAGCAAGCAAAGATAGAAGTGATTTCGAGGCTATGATCATCTTGCCTGCAAAGTTGTCAGAGTTGACTTGATCCTCGTAAGAAAACTCAACAGGCTCCTCATTCGTGAACTCGTCTCCCGGCTCTTCCAAAACAAGACAAACAAGCAAAAGAAACACAATCAACCACGTGCAATGCTCAAACAACATGATGCAAACATGGTATGCTATGCGGGATGGGATATGTGATGCATATGCAAGATTTGACAAGGAATGATTGAACCTAGCCTCAACTTGGAAATCCAAGAGTGCCACTGGAAAGGTGAGGTGATTTTGGTTGAAATCGATATAAAGATCACCGGAATCGGATGCACGGTTTGGAAATGGCAAGCAAAACAAATATGGCACCGGACTGCGATAATCAGCAAGTAGCCATCTAAATGCATCAAGATAAAAATGCTACAGCACTCAAACATGACAAAAAAATACATGGAAGGGATCCACTCATAATTCTTGACAAAAGATGAACACTGAGCTACGGCTAATTCATCCATTAACAGGTTCAAACAAGCATGGCAAAAGTGCAAATGATAACAGGTTTCAGACTTAGTGAAATTAACACAAGTCTGGAATATATCATCAGGAAGCACACTTTAGAGCATGAAAAGTACAAGCTATAGGAACTTAACAAGGCAAAGCAAGGCATTTCATGAAACTACTCAAAGCACTTAATAAAAGTCCCTTAGTGACCTTGAGCCAAAAGGGATCATAAAAAATAATTGCAAGCATGTGAACATGGCAAAAACATAAACAAATTTCAGACTTAGTGAAAAAAACTGTAGCATGCAAATCAGTTAACGAGTAGGCATGTTTACGACCTCGATGCACTCACTACAGAGCATGGCATGACAAACTAATCATACAACCTTCAATAATACATATCATAGAAGGTAGAAATGGCAAGAACAACAAAATAGCATGCACGGATCAATAGCAACATCCTCGGCAAAATTGCTAACAAGTCAACAATCTGCCAGGGTGCTCCATAAATGCAAACAAAGACATGGATTGACTCAAGCTAGGGTGCTCCATAAATGCAAACAAAGACATGGATGGATAGAGAACCACAATGTTAACAAATCATCCTTACTGATCATCCTCAAAAGAGGCACAGATCACTAGGAAACAACAAGAACATATGACATACCGAAAAAATCAGGACAAGGACTTAGTGAAATTCTAAGTCTCTGAAATCAGCATTACCGATTACACTAATTTGCAAGATTGTGCTAGTCACCACACATATCACAAAATACATGGTAAGCACCTCTGTAAAGATGGCATGGCATATAACAAAACATATGTAGAGCTCAGGAGCATTTCATGCACACATTAATCATGGCAAAAATGACAAATATCTATTTGATGAAACAGATCTGCCAGATATATAAAATAGCCCTCTTCCAACAGCATTTCGGGCATCAAGATAAGCTCAAATGAAAATGATGTAATGATATGAAATGATGTACTCATCGGGGCGAACATTTTGATAACTACACGCACAAATCGAAGCTACGGGTGCAGAGTTATATCATGCCAAAGTTTGCAAACAAAAAGGTTCAAGGATGAAAAAGTCAAACGCTAGGGTTTTTTTGGATCTGGATCTGGACACTGTAGCAATGCACGCGGCTCCAGGTGCTCCGACGAGCTTGAACCGGCTCCGGCGAGCTTGGCACGGCGGCGGGGAGGCGAGGGAGAGGCGGATCCGCCCGGATCCGGCCCAGGACGGCGCGGCGACGAGGTAGGGGAGGCCGGGCAGCGAGGAGGCGCCGGTGCGGGACGGCCCGGCGGCGGCACGGCTCGGCGGCGGCGTGACGCGCGGCGGCCGGCGAGGGGGCAGCGGTCGGCCGAAGGAGGAAGACGGTGGAGGTGTCGGGCGCGGGGGCGCGGCCCGGGTGCGCGGCGAGAGGTGTCGGGCGCGGGGGCGCGGCCCGAGTGCGCGGCGAGGAGGGCCGGCCTCGGGCCCAGCGGGCTTCGGCGGCGGTGGAGGTCGGCGGCGACACATGGCGGATTCCGATTGGTGCGGGTGGCGGCGGGCGGACGTGTCCGGTTCGATCCGGACGCGTCCGACGGCGGGAGGAGAAAGAAGCTAGGGTTAAGGGTGTTTTGACCCGAAATTTTGGGGGAAGGTCTAGTTTTTTAGGTAGGAGGAGCTAGGAGGCTCCAAATTGAGCATGGTTTTCGGCCACGCGATTGTGATCGAACACTCTAGATGATGGAGAGGGTTTAGGTGGGTTTTGGGTCAAATTAGAAGGGTGTTGGGCTGCAACACAAACAAGGCCTTCTCGGTCCCTCGACTAACCGTTGGAGTATCAAACGAAGCCCAAATGGTACGAAACTTGACAGGCGGTCTACCGGTAGTAAATCAAGGCCGCATGGCAAGTCTCGGTCCAATACGGAAAAGTTTATCCCCCACCGGAGGAGATAGGAGCGCCGGAATGCAAAACGGACAACGGGAATGCTCGGCTGCATGAAACGAACACGTATGCAAATGCAATGCACATGATGACATGATATGAGATGCATGACACAGGAAATAACACACAGAGACAAAAACCCGAACCCGAGGAAAATAAAATAACTTAGGACGGAATAGGCAAGAGTTGGGATACAAATAAGGTAAATTACATACGGGGTGTTACAACACTCCACCACTACGAAAGGATCTCGTCCTGAGATCTAGGACTGGAAAAACGCCGGGTACTCAGAACGGAGATGATCCTTGCGTTCCCAGGTGGCTTCATGGTCGGAATGATGTGACCACTTGACTTTGAGGAATTTGATTGACTTATTGTGAGTCTTGCGTTCAGTCTCTTCAAGAATAGCAACTGGGTGCTCACGATAAGAGAGGTCTTCTTGGAGATCAATGTCTTCGAAGTTGACGGTGCGGTCCGGAGTCTTGAAGCACTTGCGGAGCTGAGATACATGGAACACATCGTGCACATTTGCAAAGTTGGAGGGAAGCTCGAGTTGATAGGCGAGATCGCCTCTCTTGCTAACGATCTTGAAAGGACCCACGTATCTAGGGGCAAGCTTCCCTTTGATACCGAAGCGATGAGTACCTTTCATTGGAGAGACGCGGAGGTAAACATGGTCTTCGATCTCGAAAGCCAAATCACGATGCTTACTATCATAGTAGCTCTTCTGGCGCGATTGCGCTACTTTGAGGTTATCACGAATGACTTTGCACATCTCTTCTGCCTCAGTGATCAAGTCATTTCCAAGAAGTTGACATTCACCAATCTCTGACCAGTTAAGAGGAGTACGACACTTCCTGCCATAGAGAATTTCAAATGGGGCCTTGCCCGAATTCGCTTGGAAGCTGTTGTTGTAGGAGAACTCGGCATATGGAAGACAATCTTCCCACTTCATACCAAAAGAGATAACGCAAGCCCCGAGCATATCTTCGAGAATCTGATTTACATGCTCGACTTGGCCACTAGTTTGAGGATGAAAAGCTGTGCTGAAACAGATGTTGGTGCCCATGGCCTTATGAAAAGAATCCCAAAACTTGGAGGTAAAGATGTTGGCACGGTCTGAAGAGATCAACTATGGAATGCCGTGCAGAGAGACAATCCGAGAGGTATACAGCTCCGCCAATTGAGCTGCAGTGATAGACTCTTTGATAGGCAGAAAATGAGCCACTTTAGTTAGTTTGTCGATGACAACGAATATAGCATCATTGCCATGCTTGGACTTTGGAAATCCCGTCACGAAGTCCATCTCAATGTGGTCAAACTTCCATTCTGGTATGGCAAGAGGTTGGAGGAGACCAGCTGGTCGTGTGTGTTTCTTTCTTCACTCTTTTGCAGACATCACATTCATTCACGAACTGAGCAATCTCGCGCTTCATTCCAGTCCACCAATACGCCTGGTTGAGGTCCTGGTACATCTTCCTACTTCCAGGGTGGATGGAGAGGAGTGAATTGTGAGCCTCATTCATAATGACTTTATGAAGATCACCTTTAGGCACAACAATGCGATCCTCGAAGAAGAGAGTATCCTTGTCATCAAGGCGATAGCACTTGTACTTGGATTGACTCTTGACAATCCCAATCTTCACCTTCTTCACCATAGCATCAAGAAGTTGAGCCTCGCGAATCTAATCTTCCAAAGTAGGAGAGACTTGAAGGTTGGCGAGGAATCCTTGAGGAACAACTTGCAGATTGAGTTTGCGGAAAGCTTCACAAAGCTCGGGTTGGTAAGGATTGAGAATCAGACTGTTGCAGTAAGCCTTCCTGCTCAATGCGTCAGCAATTGAATTGTCCTTGCCTGGAGTATATTCGATGCTCGGATTATACTCTTGAATCAATTCGACCCAACGAGTCAGCCTGAGGTTGAGATTAGGCTGAGTGAAGATGTACTTGAGACTCTTGTGGTCATTGAAGATGTCCACTTTTCTTGCCAATAAGAGATGTCTCCAAGTCAAAAGAGCATGCACAACTGCCGCCAACTCGAGGTCATGAGTGGGGTAGTTCTTCTCGTTGGGCTTCAACTGGCGAGAGGTATAAGCCACAACTTTCTTCTCTTGCATCAACACTGCACCAAGACCTTGAAGAGAGGCATCACAGAAGACCTCGAATGGTTTGGATTCATCAGGAGGAGTCAGAACTGGAGCAGTGACTAATTTCTCTTTCACAATGTTGAAAGCGATGTCACATTCCGGAGACCAAACGTACTTGACGTGCTTCTGAAGAAGGTTTGAAAGAGGCTTCGCAATCTTTGAAAAGTTCTCAATGAACCTTCGACAATAGCTTGCGAGCCCAAGGAAGCTGCGGAGTTGCTTCACGTTCTTAGGTGGTTCCCAATTCACAATTGCAGACACCTTCTCAGGATTCACCGCAATGGCCTTGGCAGAAATGATATGCCCAAGATAGAGAACCTCATAGAGCCAAAACTCGCACTTTGAGAACTTGGCGTAGAACTGATGTTCTCTGAGCTTAACCAGCACCAAACGCAAGTGCTTGGCATAATCTTCCTTGTTCTTCGAAAAGACCAAAATGTCATCGAGGTAGACCAAGACGAAGTCATTTGTGTAGGGATTGAAGATGAAGTTCATATGTGAGAGAATGTCGGAGGAGCGTTGACGAGGCCAAAAGACATGACCGTGTATTCATATGAACCATAGCTTGTTCTGAAAGCCGTCTTGGGGATATCTTGCTCACGAATTTGAATCTGGTGATAGCCCATACGGAGATCAAGCTTGGAGAATACTTGAGCACCTTTGAGTTGTTCAAACAGCTCGTTGATGTTGGGAAGTGGATACTTGTTCTTTATAGTCTTCTTGTTCAATGGACGGTAGTCAACACAAAGTCGGTCCATTCCATCCTTATTCACGAAAAGAACTCCACAACCCCTCAGAGAAGAACTAGGTCGGATGTGGCCCATACGCTCTTGAATATCGAGTTGCTTCTTCAGCTCCTTCAACTCTTCAGGTCCAAGCTTGTAAGGATGTTTGCAAACAGGTTCCGTGCCAGGCTCAAGATCGATGACGAATTCAACTGGCCGATGCGGAGGCATTCCTGGAAGCTCTTCTGGAAAGACGTCTTGATATTCGCAAACGACTGGAATTGAGAGATGGTATCCAGTTCACCCTTCTCATTGAGAGAAACCAGACGGATTGTATTATCCCGAGCGGCAAAGACAATTACATCCTCAGACGAATGAGTCAATTGAATCTGCCTGGCTGCACAATCAAGCTGAGCCTTGTGCTTAGAAAGCCAGTCCATTCCAAGAATAAGATCAATATCTGAGTTACCAAGGACCATTGGAGAAGCCAGAAACTTAAAATCACCGATCATGATAGAAATATCTAGAATCTCGTAGTTTGCGAGCAAACATTTACCCGGTGAGACAACTGCTAACGGTTTATGCAAAACTTGAGAAGACAACTCATGCTTAGATGCAAAAGGTCTCGAGATGAAACAATGCGACGCACCAGTGTCAAAAAGAACTTTTGCAGGAACATCATTAACAGGAAGGTTACCGATGATGACATTTGACGAGTCCTCTGCCTGAGCTGCATTCATCAAGTTGACCTTGGCGTGCTTGGGGTTATGCTTGACCACAACTGTTCTTGCCGATCTCACAGGAGGAGGAGGAGGGAGACGCCTCTGATTGAAGCATTTGTTGCCATAGTGACCCTTCTGTTGGCACTTGTTGCACGTGACCTCCGAGAGCGGACGGTGATACGCAGCACTTGATCTTGGAGCTTGAGACGAAGTCTTGTTCTGAAAGCCAGGGTTGGGTGGGTGGGAAGATCCACTGCCACCTTTGCTCTTCTGCTGATAAGGCTGACGGCACAGAGGAGGAGGAAGCCAATACTTCTGCTGCTTAGCCACTTGAGTTGAGGAAGAAGGAGTTGCATCTCTGACTTGCTTCTTGGAAGCATCGCACTTCAGTTGAGCAGTCTCTTGCTTCATTGCCATGTTGTAAAACTCATCGTACCTCTTGGGCTCAAAGAGGACGAGAGCTAGCTGGATTTCTTCTTTGAGACCACCCCTAAACTGGTATATCATGCTCTTCTTGTCAAGGACGTCTTTCTTAGCAAAACGGGCGAGCTTCTAAAACATCTTGTTGTACTCGTAAACAGACATAGAGCCTTGCTTCAGGTTGCGGAATTCCTCACGCTTGCTTTCAACCACGCTCTAAGGAATATGATGAGCTTTGAACTCTTGACGGAATTCATCCCAGGTAATCACATGGCCTCCTCTGGAATCTTTGTACTATTGAAACCATTCTGCAGCTTGGTCTTTGAGTTGGAAGGAAGCGAACTTGACAAAGTCCTCAGGCCTGACGTTACTGCACTCGAAATGCTTCCATGTGTCCACGAGCCAATCATCAGCGTCTGTTGCCTCAACACAATTGCTGAAGGTCTTTGGCTAGTTAGCAAGGAACTGGTTGAGTGTAGCAAAGTGGTTTTGATTGTTGCCATGACCCTGGTTCCCTTGGTTGTGCTCTTCAAGAAGTTGCATGATCAGCTGCGTGTTTGCATTGGTAGCAGCCATCACAGCTTGCCATGCCTCCGGAGGTGGAGGTGGTGTGGTGGCGGATCAGGATTCGAGGTCGTGCGCGTTGGAGGAGCCATCCTGAAGAGGTTGACATCCGTTAGCACATTGACAGACAAATATTGAAGCTGAATCAAACGGGTTGAAATTGCAACATATAGTCTTCACATCCGAACCAAATGAACGAATGCATTCCAATTGAAATGGTCACATATCCATAAATTGAGAAGCCACTTAGAATTGAGGTAGAAGAAAAACAACAAGGTACGGAACAAGAACGAATACTTGGTGAGGATTACCCAATCCCAAAACAAATATCCACGTAAGAAGAACTAGAGCTACAAGAATTCCCACCTATGAAACTTCCGAACCTTTCCGGTTATGCAATCAGGTGTTGGGGATACAGGGGAAGCATAATATCTCACCCAAATCTAGCAAATCCTACATCCAGCTATATCCATCCTTCAACACATAACCGAGAAAAACTTCGGAAATCGTCTACCTCAACCTTCGAAAAACATCCGTTATACAAGTTATGGCAATACTCCCGAACTCCCGCCCCAGTACTAGGTGGCGTCGAGGTTATCTGACCAACAACTGCATAAAAGAGATTTTTGATGTCGGCGAAACTCAGGTATTCTAGAATCTCAACGATAAAATTGTGACGACAACACCTCGGAGCTCAACTCCCCGGGACACTGCCACAACCCCTAAATGATAGGAGGCACCAAGAACAATGTTCTCATCACAAATCAATCGGAACGATTCCAAGATACCCGCGTGATCCTAAAAAAATTTAGTCAAATTTGAGAAGAGAAGAGTCAAAACTCTACGTCAGGATGCCTCACAAGAGCGATGAAGGGACTGGGAAGTAAAAAGAATTCCTAACTCTCCGATATATAATTCCTAAATGACTCAAAACATTTTTCTAGACTCAACAACACCAACGATTCTATCAAGCAGGGGGCTCCTAAGGTCGGGGAAGGCTCTGATTACCAACTTGTAACGCCCTCGATGCGGCTATATCTCCTACGTGTCAAAGCACGACTTAGAGGCATAACCGCATTGAAAGAAATGTCGCAAGCGAGGTAATCTTCACAACAACCCATGTAAATAGATAAAAGGGGAAAGGATACATAGTTGGATTACACTCGCCACGTCACACAAATACATGAATAGCATTACAATCATCCAATACACTCATGGTCCGACTACGGTACCAAAATAAAGATCAACCCCCACATGCGACAAAGTCCCCGATCACCCCAACTGGGCACCTCTACTGATCATCTGGGAAAGACACATAGTAACGGCGAGAGTCTTCATCGAACTCCCACTTGAGCTCAAGCGCATCATCTGGAACGGTATCATCGGTCCCTGCATCTGGTTTGGAAGTAAACTATGAGTCACTGGGACTCGGCAATCTCGCACCCTCGCGATCAAGACTATTTAAGCTTATAGGTAAGGTAAGGTATGAAGTGGAGCTGCAGCAAGCGACTAGCATATATGGTGGCTAACATACGCAAATGAGAGCGAGAAGAGAAGGCAAAAGCACGATCGAACAACTATGATCAAGAAGTGATCCTAGAACAACCTACGTCAAGCATTACTCCAACACCGTGTTCACTTACCAGACTCCGCCGAGAAGAGACCATCATGGTTACACATGCGGTTGATTCATTTTAATTAAGTTTAAGTTTCATGTTATCTACAACCGGACATTAACAAATTCCCATCTTCCCATAACCGCGGGCACAGCTTTCGAAAGTTCAAATCCCTGCAGGGGAGTCCCAACTTAGCCCATCACAAGCTCTCATGGTCAACGAAGAATATTCCTTCTAGCGGGAAGACCCGATCAGACTCGGCATCCCGGTTACAAGACATCCTCGACAATGGTAAAACAAGTCCAGCAACACCGCCCAAATGTGCCGGCAAATCCCGATAGGAGCTGCACATATCACGTTCTCAGGGCACACTCAGATGAGCGCTCCATACAACTAAAACCAAACCTCGAGTTTCCCCGAGGGGGCGCTGCACAGGGCTCTAGTTTGGACCAACACTCAGGGGAGCACTG
>NC_041392.1:411346649-411482794 GCF_002162155.2 Triticum dicoccoides
CCGGAAACCCAAGGGAAAAAGAGGCTAGGTGGCAAATGGTAAAACCAAGGTTGGGCATTGCTGGAGGAGTTTTATTCAAGGCGAACTGTCAAGGGGTTCCCATTATAACCCAACCGCGTAAGGAACGCAAAATCCAAGAACATAAAACCGATATGACGGAAACTAGGGCGGCAAGAGTGGAACAAAACACTAGGAAAAGGGCCGAGCTTTCCACCCTTATCAAGTATATAGGTGCATTAAGATAACAAGATAACATGGTGATATCCCAAAAATAAACAATGTTCCAACAAGGAACGATCTCCAATCTTCACCTGCAACTAGCAACGCTATAAGAGGGGCTGAGCAAAGCGGTAGCATAGCCAATCAACAGTTTGCTAGGACATGGTGGGTTAGAGGTTTGACATGGCAACTTGGGGGTATGATAAGCAAGTGGTAGGTTGAAAGTGCAACTATCCCTAGGTGGTTTTGGTAATTCATAACAACATATAGCTCATTGAGCTAATACTATTCCAAGATAATTATTTCAGGAAAGCTCAATGATTGGCATGGCATGGATGTGAAAGTGGAACCCTCAAAATGCTAAGGACAATGGATTGGCTCAAGCTCAAAAGCTCAAGACTCTTCATTTTATATTTTAGTGATCCAAGATCACATTGAGTCCATAGGAAAAGCCAATACTATTAAGGAGGGATGAGGTGTTGCTTAATGAGCCTCTTGCTTCATGTGCTTAGTGATATGCTCCAAAAACCCTCAACTACTTTCCCATATCCACATATGACCTAAACTCTAAGCCAAACTCGGTCCTACCGATTCTTCCTATCCGGCGCCACCGAGTTTCACTTGTCATTAGCCACTGCCAAACCCTAGCAATTCAGTTCTACCGATAAGGATCTCGGTCCCACCGAGATGGGGTTGCAAACTCTCTGTTTCCCTTTCGTAACTTTTCGGTCCCACCGAAAGAGCGAATCGGTCCCACCGAGATTGCAATGTAAACTCAGTGTTTCCCCTTTGTAACTTTTCGGTCTCACCGAGTTCCACTCGGTCTCACCGAAAGAGCAAATCGGTCCCACCGAGTTTGCCTGACCAACTCTCTGGTTAGCTAATTACCAAATTCGGTCTCACCGAGTTTGTGTAATCGGTCTCACAGAGATTACGTTATGCCCAAACCCTAACCGAATCGGTCCTACCGAGTTGCATGTCAGTCCCACCGAAATTCCTAACGGTCACTAGGTTTACTATTTCGGTCAGACCGAGTTTTCTGATTCGGTCCCACCGAGATTGGTAAATTGTGTGTAACGGTTGGATTTTGTGTGGAGGCTATATATACCCCTCCACCTCTTTCTCATTAAGTGAGAGAGCCATCAGAACACACACACCATTCCAACTCATATGTTCTGAGAGAGAACCACCTACTCATGTGTTGGGACGAAGGCATTCCATTCCTACCATATGAATCTTGATCTCTAGCCTTACCAAGTTGCTTTCCACTCAAATCTTCTTTCCACCAAATCCAAATCCTATGAGAGAGAGTTGAGTGTTGGGGAGACTATCATTTGAAGCACAAGAGCAAGGAGTTCATTACCTACACACCATTTGTTACTTCTTGGAGAGTGGTGTCTCCTAGATTGGCTAGGTGTCACTTGGGAGCCTCCGACAAGATTGTGGAGTTGAACCAAGGAGTTTGTAAGGGCAAGGAGATCGCCTACTTTGTGAAGATCTACCGCTAGTGAGGCAAGTCCTTCGTGGGAGATGGCCATGGTGGGATAGACAAGGTTGCTTCTTCGTGGACCCTTTGTGGGTGGTTGCTTCTTTGTGGACCCTTCGTGGGTGGAGCCCTTCGTGGACTCGCGCAACTGTTGCCCTTGGGTGGAGCCCTGTGTGGACTCACGCAACCGTTATCCTTCGTGGGTTGAAGTCTCCATCAACGTGGATGTAGGATAGCACCACCTATCCGAACCACGGGAAAAACATCCGTGCCTCCAATAGCGTTTGACTTCTCCAAACCCTTCCCTTTATACTCTTGCAAGTTGCTTGCTTTACTTTCCGCTGCCCATAAACTCTTTGCATGCTTGCTTGAATTGTGTGATGATTGCTTAACTTGTCCTAAAATAGCTAAAATCTGCCAAGAACTAAAATTGAGAAAAGGTTAAGTTTTTAATTGGTCAAGTAGTCTAATCACCCCCCTCTAGACATACTTCGATCCTACAAGTGGTATCAGAGCCTTGGTCTCCATTTGCTTGATATCCATAGCTTTTGGTGGTCATAGCCTTGGTTTCACAACCTAGGAGAGTATGGCATCTAGCGAGGGAAATTATCACCGAAGAGGTCCTTACTTTGATGGTACTAATTTTGCTAGTTGGAAGCATAAAATGAAAATGCATATTCTTGGACATAACCCCATTGTTTGGGTATTGTGTGTGTTGGTTTGCAAGGTGACTTCTTTGATGAGAGAGAACCAAACCGTGAAGCTACCGTGGATGAGTTGAAGATGTTGCAATACAATGCTCAAGCTTGTGATATTCTCTTCAACGGATTATGCCCAGAAGAATTCAACAAAATCAGCCGCCTTGAGAATGCAAAGGAAATTTGGGACACTTTGATTGATATGCACGAAGGTACCTACTCCGTCAAGGAATCCAAGTTGGATGTGCTTCAAAGCCAGCTTGACAAGTTCAAGATGAAGGATGGTGAAGGTGTCGCTGAAATGTACTCTAGGCTTGCTCTCATCACAAATGAGATTGCCGGCTTAGGAAGTGAAGAGATGACCGATAGATTCATCATCAAGAAGATCCTAAGAGCCTTGGATGGAAAATATCATACCGTGTGCACATTGATCCAAATGATGCCAAATTACAAAGATCTCAAGCCAACGGAAGTGATTGGAAGAATTGTTGCTCATGAGATGTCACTTAAGGATAAAGAGGAACTTCACAACAAGTCAAGTGGTGCCTATAAAGCCTCATGTGAAGCCCCTACATCATCAAGTGAGAAACAAGACTTCAATTAAGAATTGAGCTTAATGGTGAAGAACTTCAACAAGTTCTACAAGAGTAGAAGCAAAGATAGAAGCTCCAAGTCAAGGTCCTACAATGACAAAAGATCTTCTAGTCGAGAGAGAAACTATTACAATTGTGGAAGACCCGGACACTATTCCAACGAGTGTACGGCTCCCTACAAGAAAAGAGAAGATTCTCCAAAAAGAAGAAGCAAAGGATCACCACCAAGAGAGAGAAGGAGTAGAGATGATCGTTATGAACGAAGATACTCACGGAGAAGCAAGGATTCGGAAAGGAAGGAAAAATCATCAAGGAGCTACACAAGACGAAGACATCAAGCTCATGTTGGTGAATGGGTATCCGGCTCCGACTCCGACAGCCACTCCGAGAGAAGTTATCACTCCGACTCCGAAGATACTCAAGATGAAGGTGTTGCCGGTCTAACACTTGTGTCAACCAACTCCTACGACATATTTGACTCACCAAATGAAGGAATTGGAAGATGCTTCATGGCAAAAGGTCCTAAGGTAACACACCCCGAGTATGTTGATTTCGATAGTGATGAAGATGACTTGTTAGGTGATGATTTGCTTGGTGACAACTCTAGTGATGAATACTATGATGAAAGACCAATTAATCATGCTAATCAAGATAAAACGAATGACAATGATAAGGAGAAGATTGAGGCTCTAACTAAAGAACTAAAAACTCTTAAGTTAGCTCATGACACTATCTTCGAAGATCATCGAGAACTTTTAAGAGCTCATGAGAAGCTACGCTTTGAAAAACTCAATCTTGAGCAAGAGCATGAGTTCTTAAAGGCAATCAATGATGATCTCCGCAAGAAAAGTTCTTCTTACATTGCCAAGCGTTTACTCTTATCCACTTACATGCCTCAAGTCAAATCTAACAAGAAAGATTCTTCCGCTAGTAGTAACAATGATCATGCTAAATCCAATATTGTTGCTTCTAGTAGTTCTCTTGATTCCACTAATGATTCTCTTAGCCAAGTTACACTTGAGCAAGAAAATAGCTTATTGAAGGGAATTATAGAGAAAGGAGTGTACAAAAGCCTTGCCGAGAGTAAGAAATTCGAGGAAATTGTGCGCAAGCAAGGAATGCACCGGAAGAATCAAGGTATTGGTTTTGAACGAAAGTTCAATGCCAATGGAGTTGAATGGGAAGAAGATCAATACCCCAAGACAAAGTTTGTCCCTCAACAAGAGAAATTTTTCAAGGGGACACAAGCTCAAGATGATCTTCCACCACAAGACTACGAGCAAAAAGGCAAGAACAAGCTTCAATAGGAAATTGATGCATTTGAAGAAGCTCCTAAGACCTTAGTCAAGTGGATTCCCAAGACTACTTCAAGCTCCACTTCATCAAGTACGACTACAACTCCAAGGATTCCCATCAAGATGATGTGGATCCAAAAGAAGAAGAACTAGAAAGTTCTTGAGGGTGACTCCCCCAACATACTTCACTCTTATCATTTTGGCAAGAACAGGTGCAATCAACTTCCACATCTTGCACTAGTTCAAGGAGTCACAAACCCTCTTGTTGGTAAGACAAGGGACAAGGTAACCTAAAAGTTTTCATGGACATCATCTTTTGTGTACATCACTCTATGTCTATGGATATCCTTGTTTGTTCCTTGTGGGACTAACCCATGTAGGTATTGAAAGTGCAATTCACTCAAATGGATAGCTCCAAGAGATCTACATCAACATTGAGCATCCACATCTTCAATGTCTACATGAAGTCATCATCGACAAAACCCAAGGTTAGTTCATCCCTCTTAGGGGGGATATCACATCTAGGGGGAGCTTTACTCTAAGACTGAGCTAAAGCAACTCTAAAGATGTGAACAAAACAATGCTTTATGTAAAAGTGGTAACCCCACTTGAGCTTAAACGATGAGTATGACCTACGATCAAGTGTTCTCACTTAAGTCAACATACTCATATATAGATGACCCAGTCATCGAAAATTGCTTGATAGATGCTAGAATTGGTTGTGCATGCTTTGCCACATATTCCATTTGCTATCTTATTGTGTGAGCATGCTGATTGCATATTTTACTCATTCGAGGACATCCACTTGTTGCTTTGATTGTTCGGCTTTATCTTCTTTTGCCAAGTGGATGGACAAGAATGCCTAAGAACCTCCTCTAGCTATCTATGCTTTTCTCGTCTCAAACTCTATTCATGCTGCATCACAAAATTTGATCAAGTCAGATTCGAACCACTCTGTG
Source organism: Triticum dicoccoides (assembly GCF_002162155.2). Taxonomy (NCBI): domain Eukaryota; kingdom Viridiplantae; phylum Streptophyta; class Magnoliopsida; order Poales; family Poaceae; genus Triticum; species Triticum dicoccoides. Next base: position 411,351,900 of record NC_041392.1, read on the forward strand.
TGAGGAGCGCTCGGAGTCCCCGATTCGTCATAGACTTAAACTTCCAAAACCTCTTTATGATTCTCGGTCTGACCGATACTCCACTTTCGGTCCTACCGAGATCATTAAGTTGATCTAAGTTTTCAATCTCGGTGCAACCGATTTGAACCTTTCGGTCTCACCGAGTTTCAGTAACTGCACGCAGTTATGAATCTTGGTGCCACCGAGTTGTTCAACTCGGTCACACCGACAGGGTCGGGCTATATATATAGTCACGGGCAAAATTTGGAAACTTCTCCGAACCCCTTCGCCCGCGCGATAGCCTGCTCTGCCCTTGAGGTCTCCGGATCGTCTTCTCGTCGCCAGCAGCCTCCAGTCGCTGGTCTCCATCGCCGTCAACGGGATTTCTGCCCAGCCGTTGCCGCCGTAGCAAGTCCACGCCGAACTAGGGTATGGACTTGATCTTTGTGCTATTCCTCAATCTGATTCCTAGCACATTGTGATCATATTGTTTCTGGCCACGTTTGACAAACTTCTATCCAGTCAAAACGCTCATAGATTAGGTTTGATTCGAAAATTCTAGGTTTAGGTTTCCGCCGAAACCATCTCGGACCCACCGAGTTCAAAAACTCGGTCCCACCGATTTGGCTTATGCCATTGCACAAGTAAAACTCGGTCTGACCGAGAATTACCATCGGTGTGACCGATTTTTGAACTCAGTGAAACCCTAGCAGTCTCCGTGCCACCGAACTGTGACTCGGTCTGACCGAGTTCACTAGTTTAGGTTCCAAAACTGCTTCGGTATCACCAAGTTTGAAAATCGGTAGATCCGAGATGATTTCAGTGGGAAACTAAAACTAAGTTTTTGGATCATTCTTTTTGCAAAAATCTCTGCATTTTGTGATGCTCATCCACTCTATCTCTTCTATAATCTATTCACAGGGTCAGCAGTCAGTTTGCAACATGTCAGACCAGAGTGACAGCCAAAACTTGTCAGAGCAGCAAGTGCAGTTGAGTGAGGGCACTAGCCCCTCAAGTTCCTCAGATGAAGGCAGCAGGAGCACTCCTAGCAATTTGCCAAAAGTTGCCACGAGACAAAGGAAGAAGAAAACCTCAGATTCTGAAGATGAGGACTATATGGCAGAGGAAGAGGCCACCTCCAAGAGAGTTGAGCCAGCTCAAGGCTCAAAGCCAGGCCTGAAAATCAAGAGGCCAGCAGGCAGGCAGCCCATGTCAAAGGCTAGAGCCTCAACTGAGAAGCCTGCTCCCATTGAGCCCGTTGCAGCTGAGGGCAAGAAGAGGAAAGAAAGAGTGAAGAAGACTGTAGCCAGAGTGCTTGGGAAAGCCTCCATCATGGTAGAAGAGGAGGAGGAAGAAGAGGCAGCTGCACCAGCGCCCAAGGCAGCCAAACTTATGGGAGATGCCATAAGGTCAGGGGGAGCTGCATCCAAGCCCAAGGAAGCACCTAAGGCTGCATCTAAGCCTAAGAGTGCACCAAAGAGGAACACACGGAGCATTCCTGCAGCTGAGAAGAACAAGGCCCCAGTGCCTGAGACTGTTGCTGAGGATGAGGAAGAGAGTGTCCTTCGGAAGCTCAAGCCCAAGATCCCAGACCACAACGATGCTCATCTTGTGGCTGAGGATATGAAGCTCAGGAGAGACTCAGGGCTCAGGAAGTGGAGAGAAGCAGATCCATATGCTTCTAGGAGAAGGACTGCAGTGGACTACAGATTTCATACCAAGGAGCAGCAAGATTTCTATGAGACAGTGCTACTTGACAAGAAGCCAATCGTATGTGACATGAGATGGGTCGACTGGACCTATATCAAGGACAATGAAGAGTACTACCCAGGAGTTCAGGGCAGCTTCAAGGCGTGTGGAGTAGAGGACTTTGTTGGGAAGAAGCTCACAAAGTGGAACGAGGAATTGATCATGCAATTCTACTCCACAACACACTTTTATCCGGATGGCAGGATCACATGGATGTCAGAAGGTACAAGGTACAACTCTACTGTTGAGGAATTGGCGAAGCTAATCAATGCCCCAGAGGAGCAAGCAGATGACTTGGACATTTATGCCAATAAAAAGATGGACCACAACTCCATGTCCAACATGTACAAGGAGATTCCGATTGAAGCACTTGACACGTTCAAGTTTGGCTCAGTGCATTATCTGCTCTCAGGATTGCCTACGATCAACTGGATCCTTAGGCACACCCTTCTGCCCAAGTCTGGAGATCACAAGATGATCAGAGGTCACGCGATCAATTTGCTTCATGTTTTTGACGTGCCTCAAAAATTCAAAGTTATGAGCCTCATAGTGGAAACGATCAAAAGGACTGCGGCAGATCAGAAGAGGAGCTGTGGATATGCCCCTCAGATTCAGGATCTCATCAACTCCAAGATGGGCACGGGCGTATATTTGTTGGATAAGGAACACCTGCCCATCCGTCCAGATTTCGAGAACAATGAAGTTGTGATGACAGAGAATGAACCATCATCTGCCCATGCACAAGCTCAGAAGGAGAAGGCGAAGAAGGAGAAAGCTGCCAGGATGCCTACTCAAGCGGAGGCATCTGATTACTTCCTGAAAACCAAACAAGAGCAGCTCAGTTACTTGATTGCGTCCACCCTGCGGATTGAGCAGAGTACAGCCACCCTGACTCAGAACCAGGCGAGCTTAGAGAGGATCATGGAACAAAGATTCTATGACTTGGACATCAAGGTCACAGAGATACAGACTACCGTGGAGCAGCTCCAGGACGACATGAATGAGAGGAGAGGCAGGACCACGACTCATGCTTTTGCGAGGGTGCCACGAGGTCCGAGGTCGTCTGCACTGCCAGTTGCTGACACCAGAGCTACAACGTCTGTACCAGCCACAGCCTCCGTTCCACCAGCTCCAGCATCCACTTCAGCCTCGACTTCGACCACGTCTACCGAAGGTTTTGTCCTTGGAGTGCTCCGGACTCCACCACCACCTGAAGATCAAGCCTGAGCGTCGATCTAGTGCTATGCATTTTCTAGGAACTTTTTGGTAACTTGTTGCCAAAGGGGGAGAAGATGAATAGATCATAGGCTTCGAGAGAGAGAGTGTTGCTTTTCTCTCTTTCTTTATTTGGTGGTTTTTCGAACCTTGTTTGCTTGTGTGTGAGATACTACATCCTTATGCTTGTGAGACATCGATGATCATGTGTTTGATCATAAGCTACACTTAATGTTCGCTTAATGCTTGCTTAAATATTACCATTCTATCTATCGTTTGTGATCATTCACTATTCTTGGTGATGAGTGCATGCATTTCAATCTCATCATTTTGAGCGCTCCACCAAGATGTATGTGACATGGAAGAGTAACCCATGACTCTAACTCTTTGTGCATTTGCAGTCCAAAGCAAATTTTAAATATGCACAAATTTAGGGGGAGCTCTTACTTATCACATACTTCTCAAAGCGACAATATATTTCATGCTTATTATCTTTTGTCGAAGATTTGATCTATATGTTGTCATCAATTACCAAAAAGGGGGAGATTGAAAGTGGGGCTGAGCAAAGCGGTAGCATAGCCAATCAACGGTTTGCTAGGACATGGTGGGTTAGAGGTTTGACATGGCAACTTGGGGGTATGATAAGCAAGTGGTAGGTTTAAAGTGCAACTATCCCTAGGTGGTTTTGGTAATTCATAACAACATATAGCTCATTGAGCTAATACTATTCCAAGATAATTATTTCAGGAAAGCTCAATGATTGGCATGGCATGGATGTGAAAGTGGAACCCTCAAAATGCTAAGGACAATGGATTGGCTCAAGCTCAAAAGCTCAAGACTCTTCATTTTATATTTTAGTGATCCAAGATCACATTGAGTCCATAGGAAAAGCCAATACTATTAAGGAGGGATGAGGTGTTGCTTAATGAGCCTCTTGCTTCATGTGCTTAGTGATATGCTCCAAAAACCCTCAACTACTTTCCCATATCCACATATGACCTAAACTCTAAGCCAAACTCGGTCCTACCGATTCTTCCTATCCGGCGCCACCGAGTTTCACTTGTCATTAGCCACTGCCAAACCCTAGCAATTCGGTTCTACCGATAAGGATCTCGGTCCCACCGAGATGGGGTTGCAAACTCTCTGTTTCCCTTTCGTAACTTTTCGGTCCCACCGAAAGAGCGAATCGGTCCCACCGAGATTGCAATGTAAACTCAGTGTTTCCCCTTTGTAACTTTTCGGTCTCACCGAGTTCCACTCGGTCTCACCGAAAGAGCAAATCGGTCCCACCGAGTTTGCCTGACCAACTCTCTGGTTAGCTAATTACCAAATTCGGTCTCACCGAGTTTGTGTAATCGGTCTCACCGAGATTACGTTATGCCCAAACCCTAACCGAATCAGTCCTACCGAGTTGCATGTCAGTCCCACCGAAATTCCTAACGTTCACTAGGTTTACTATTTTGGTCAGACCGAGTTTTCTGATTCGGTCCCACCAAGATTGGTAAATTGTGTGTAACGGTTGGATTTTGTGTGGAGGCTATATATACCCCTCCACCTCTTTCTCATTAAGTGAGAGAGCCATCAGAACACACACACCATTCCAACTCATATGTTCTGAGAGAGAACCACCTACTCATGTGTTGAGACCAAGACATTCCATTCCTACCATATGAATCTTGATCTCTAGCCTTCCCAAGTTGCTTTCCACTCAAATCTTCTTTCCACCAAATCCAAATCCTATGAGAGAGAGTTGAGTGTTGGGGAGACTATCATTTGAAGCACAAGAGCAAGGAGTTCATTACCTACACACCATTTGTTACTTCTTGGAGAGTGGTGTCTCCTAGATTGGCTAGGTGTCACTTGGGAGCCTCCGACAAGATTGTGGAGTTGAACCAAGGAGTTTGTAAGGGCAAGGAGATCGCCTACTTCGTGAAGATCTACCGCTAGTGAGGCAAGTCCTTCGTGGGCGATGGCCATGGTGGGATAGACAAGGTTGCTTCTTCGTGGACCCTTTGTGGGTGGTTTCTTCTTCGTGGACCCTTCGTGGGTGGAGCCCTTCGTGGACTCGCGCAACCGTTGCCCTTGGGTGGAGCCCTGTGTGGACTCGCGCAACCGTTACCCTTCGTGGGTTGAAGTCTCCATCAACGTGGATGTAGGATAGCACCACCTATCTGAACCACGGGAAAAACATCCGTGTCTCCAATAGCGTTTGACTTCTCCAAACCCTTCCCTTTATACTCTTGCAAGTTGCATGCTTTACTTTCCGCTGCCCATAAACTCTTTGCATGCTTGCTTGAATAGTGTGATGATTGCTTGACTTGTCCTAAAATAGCTAAAATCTGCCAAGAACTAAAATTGGGAAAAGGTTAAGTTTTTAATTGGTCAAGTAGTCTAATCACCCCCCCTCTAGACATACTTCGATCCTACATAGGTATCGTAGAATAGGCATAGCAAAAGAGCGAGCATCTAGCAAGCAAAGATAGAAGTGAATTCGAGGGTATGATCATCTTGCCTGCAAAGTTGTCAGAGTTGACTTGCTCCACGTAAGAAAACTCAATGGGCTCCTCATTCGCGAACTCCTCTCCCGGCTCTACCCAAACAATACAAACAAGCAAAAGGAACACAATCAACCACATGCAATGCTCAAACAACATGATGCAAACATGGTATGCTATGCGGGATGCGATATGTGATGCATATGCAAGATTTGACAAGGAATGATTTAACCAGGCCTCAACACGGAAATCCAAGAGTGCCAATGGAAAGGTGAGGTGATTTCGGTTGAAATCGATATAAAGATCACGGGAATCGGATGCACGGTTTGGAAATGGCAAGCAAAACAAATATGGCACCGGTCTGCGATAATCAGCAAGTAGCCATCTAAATACATCAAGATAAATATGCTATAGCACTCAAACATGACAACAAAATACGTGGCAGTGATCCACTCATAATTCTTGACAAAAGATGAACACTGAGCTACGGCTAATTCATCCATTAACAAGTTCAAACAAGCATGGCAAAAGTGCAAATGATAACAGGTTTCAGACTTAGTGAAATTAACACAAGTCTGGAATTTATCATCAGGAAGCACACTTTAGAGCATAAAAACTACAAGCTACAGGAACTTAACATGGCAACGCAAGGCATTTCATGAAGCTACTCAAAGCACTTAACAAAAGTCCCTTAGTGACCTTGAGCCAAAAAGGATCAGAAAATACAATTGCAAGCATGTGAACATGGCAAAAACATAAACAGATTTCAGACTTAGTGAAAAAACTGTAGCAATGCATGAGGATGAAAAGGTCAACCGCTAGGGTTTTTTGGATCTGGATCTGGGCACTGTAGCAATGCGTGCGGATCGAGGTGCTCCGGCGAGCTTGAACCGGCTCCGGCGAGCTTGGCACGGCGGCGGGGAGGCGAGAGAGAGGCGGATCCGCCCGGATCCGGCCCGGGATGGCGCGGCGGGGAGGTAGGGGAGGCCGGGTGGCAAGGAGGCGCCGGCGCGGGACGGCCCGGTGGCGGCGCGGCTCGCCAGCGGCTGGCGAGGGGGCGGCAGTCGGCTGAAGGAGGAAGACGGTGGCGGCGTCGGGCGCGGGGGCGCGGCCCGGGTGTTCGGTGAGGAGGGCCGGCCTCGGGCCCGGGGGGCTTCGGCGGCGGTGGAGGTCGGCGGCGACACGTGGCGGATTCCGATTGGCGCGGGTGGCGGTGGGCGGACGTGTCCGGTCCGATCCGGACGCGTCTGGCGGCGGGAGGAGAAAGAAGCTAGGGTTAGGGGTGTTTTGACCCGAAATTTCGGGGGAAGGTCTAGTTTTATTGGTAGGAGGAGTTAGGAGGCTCCAAATTGAGCACAATTTTCGGCCACGCGATCGTGATTGAACGCTCTAGATGATGGAGAGGGTTTAGGTGGGTTTTGGGCTAAATTGGAAGGGTGTTGGTCTGCAACACAAACGAGGCCTTCTCGGTCCCTTGGTTAACCGTTGGAGTATCGAACGAAGCCCAAATGGTACGAAACTTGACAGGCGGTCTACTGGTAGTAAACCAAGGCCGCATGGCAAGTCTCGGTCCAATCCAGAAAAGTTTAACCCCCACACACGAAAAAAGGTAGAAAGGACCATCGGAGGAGATAGGAGCGCCGAAATGCAAAACGGACAACGGGGAAAATGCTCGGATGCATGAGACGACCACGTATGCAAATGCAATGCACATGATGACATGATATGAGATGCATGACACAGGCAACAACACACGGAGACAAAAACCCGAACCCGAGGAAAATAAAATAACTTAGGCCGCAAACGGCAAGAGTTGGGATACAGATAAGGTAAATTACATCTGGGGTGTTACACTATGCTCGACTTGGATGGTGCCGGAGTCGCTAAGCTATTGAACTTTGTAGGGATGTGGGTGCTTTATCTTGACCAATTGGAGTTGGAGCATAGTTCTTCACTTGCGAAGTTATGGCAACTCCCTCCGTCGATGATGACCTTGACGGACCTTCCATTGATGCCGACCTTGGTATGAAAGATATGGCATCTTTGTTCTTCTTCTTGTTGATGTTGAAGAGTCAAGACCTTGGATACAACGAGAGCGGGGCTTGAATCTTCCTCAAAAAAGACTTGTTCTTCTTCATCTTTGTTCACTTGTCGGTGTATGGGCACTTTGTCAGTGTCAAAACCGGCGATCTCGGGTAGGGGGTCCAGAACTGTGCGCCTAAGACGGATGGTAACATGAGGCAGGGGACACGATGTTTACCCAGGTTCGGGCCCTCTCGATGGAGGTAATACCCTATGTCCTGCTTGATTGATCTTGATGATATGAGTATTACAAGAGTTGATCTACCCCGAGATCGAAGAGGCTAAACCCTAGAAGCTAGCCTATGGTATGATTGTCTGTTGTCCTACGGACTAAACCCTCTGGTTTATATAGACACTGGAGGGGGCTAGGGTTACACAGAGTCGGTTACAAGGGAGAAGATCTACATATCCGTACTGCCAAGCTTGCCTTCCACGCCAAGGAGAGTCCCATCCGGACACAGGACGAAGTCTTCAATCTTGTATCTTCATAGTCCAACAGTCCAGCCAAAGAATATAGTCCGGCTGTCCGGAGACCCCCAATCCAGGACTCGCTCAGTAGCCCCTGAACCAGGCTTCAATGACGATGAGTCCAGCACGCAGATTTGTCTTCGGCATTGCAATGCGGGTTCTTCCTCCGAATACTCCATAGAAGATATTGAACACAAGGATAGTGTCCGGCATTGCAAGGCGGGTTCTTCCACATACCACCGTAGAGAGAATAATATTTCCACAAATCTAACTTGCTGACACGCTTAGCAACATGACATCATGCCATGGCCCTATCATTATTCGAACCGTTTTTTCTCAACCAGCACTTCACATATCACGAGGCGGTTTCCTTGACATGTCTTGTCAAAGCAGAGATCATGTCCCCTTATCACGGGATTCTCATCAATACGGGTATGGGTAACGCAACCATGCCATCAATTAAGGCGTTCAGGAAATAAGTGATTTTAACAGGAAAGTGGGGAGGCGCATCGCCTCTTCCGCCCTGATAAAGGGACAAAGATTCACCCTTTTTACCCACGCCTTATTCCTACTTGCTTATCCATTCTCGCACACTCGAGCTCCAGCGCCCAAGTTCGCGTCTTTCTCCTCAAACCACTCCAAGCATGGCTGGAGCGGGAGGCAAGTGGATGGTTGTTGGGGAACATAGCAGAATTTTAAAATTTTCTACGCATGACCAAGATCAATCTATGGAGTCACTAGCAACGAGGGAGAGAGGAGTGCATCTACATACCCTTGTAGATCGCGCGCGGAAGCATTCAAGAGAACAGGGTTGATGGAGTCGTACTCGACGTGATCCAAATCACCGATGACCAAGTGCCGAACAGATGGCACCTCCACGTTCAACACACGTACGGTTGGGAAGAAGTCTCCTCCAACTTGATCCAGCAAGGGGGAAGGAGAGGTTGATGAAGATCTAGCAGCACGACAGCGTGGTGGTGGAAGCAACGGTGATCTCGGCAGGGCTTCGCCAAGCGCAGGGAGACGGAGGAGTGTCACGGGAGGGAGAGGGAGAGGCCAGGGGCTTGGGTGCGGCTGCCCTCCCTCCCCCCACCATATATAGGGTGCCTAGGGGGGGCGCCGGCCCAAGGAGATCCAATCTCCTAGGGGGGCGGCGGCCAAAGGGGGTGCCTTGCCCCCCAAGGCAAGGGTGGCGCCCCCACCCCTAGGGTTTCCAACCCTAGGCGCAGGGGGAGGCCCAAGGGGGACACACCAGTCCACTAGGGGCTGGTTCCCCTCCCACTTCAGCCCATGGGGCCCTCCGGGATAGGTGGCCCCACCCAGTGGACCCCCGGGACCCTTCCGGTGGTCCCGGTACAATACCGATTACCCCCGAAACTTTCCCGATGGCCAAAACATGACTTCCTATATATGAATCTTCACCTCCGGACCATTCTGGAACTCCTCGTGACGTCCGGGAGCTAATCCGGGACTCCGAACAACTTTCGGGTTACCGTATGCTAATATCTCTACAACCCTAGCATCACCGAACCTTAAGTGTGTAGACCCTACGGGTTCGGGAGACATGCAGACATGACCGAGACGCTTCTCCGGTCAATAACCAACAGTGGGATCTGGATACCCATGTTTGCTCCCACATGCTCCACGATGATCTCATCGGATGAACCATGATGTCGAGGATTCATTCAATCCATATACAATTCCCTTTGTCAATCGGTATGTTACTTTCCCGAGACTCGATCGTCGGTATCCCAATACCTAGTTCAATCTCGTTACCGGCAAGTCACTTTAGTTGTGTCGTAATGCATGATCCCGTGATCAGCCACTTGGTCACATTGAGCTCATTATGATGATGCATTACCGAGTGGGCCCAGAGATACCTCTCCGTCATACGGAGTGACAAATCCCAGTCTCGATTCGTGCCAACCCAACAGACACTTTCGGAGATACCTGTAATGTACCTTTATAGTCACCCAGTTACGTTGTGACGTTTGGCACACCCAAGGCACTCCTACGGTATCCGGGAGTTGCACAATCTCATGGTCTAAGGAAATGATACTTGACATTCGGAAAAGCTACAGCAAACGAACTACATGATCTTTGAGCTATGCTTAGGATTGGGTCTTGTCCATCACATCATTCTCCTAATGATGTGATCCCGTTATCAATGACATTCAATATCCATAGTCAGGAAACCATGACTATCTTTTGATCACCCAGCTAGTCAACTAGAGGCTCACTAGGGACGTGTTGTGGTCTATGTATTCACACATGTATTACGATTTCCGGATAACACAATTATAGCATGAACAATAGACAATTATCATGAACAAAGAAATATAATAATAACCATTTTATTATTGCCTCTAGGGCATATTTCCAACAATGGTCTCCTCCATCACGGAGGAGAATATCACAAAGCTACAGGAAGCCGGATATCTGGCCACGGACATCGCGCACCGGCTACCAGATGCGGGGCAGATCATCCCTACGCCCAAACCCCATGAGAGGGTAGTTTTCCTTACCCACTTTATCCGCGGACTGGCATTTCCCCTTCACTCGTTTGTCCGCGGGCTCATGTTCTACTACGGGCTGGATTTTCATGATCTGCCCCCCAATTTTATCCTCAATATCTCGACGTTTATCGTCATGTGCGAGGCCTTCCTCCGCATCAGGCCCCACTTTGGCATGTGGTTGAAGACCTTCAATGTTAAACCGAAAGTGGTGGTCGGCCAGCAAGCAGAGTGCGGAGGCGCCATGGTGGGAAAAATGCCTAACGTCACCTGGCACGAAGGCTCCTATGTGGACAGCACAAAGGGGTGGCAATCGGGGTGGTTCTACATCACCGAGCCACACGACACCACCTGTGTGGCAGCCCCCGAATTTCGATCCGGAATCCCCACGCGGCTCACTTCCTGGAAAGAGAAGGGCCTGTCATGGGGTTCTCTGGTAGAGATGACCAGACTCTATACCTGCATCAAGAACATGACGAGCAAGAAAATCAAGCTCGTCAATGTGGTCCAGGTCATGCTCTTCTGCCGGATCCTCCCGTGTCAACGACGGGTGTTTAATTTTTGGGAGTTTGACCCGGCCAAGCACCAGACGCTGCGAGAGATCTTAGACACGACGCACAAGGACATCTGGAAGGTGCTGTTCAAGGGTGCCGAGGTACCTCCTCCCCTTACTGAGGACCGTGGACTTAGCGCAAAGCGCCATGCCAATCCGATAAGTTTTTATATCTCATAGGATATTTATTTGCCCAGTTTAATCATGTGAGGAATCTAATCTTCCATGTCATTAATATGACTGGGTAAAGACAGCGGAGCAGATCGATTGCCCAGCCCCCTGCCTGAAGATCCTACAGATGCTCTCATAAGGGAGATGCTGGCTCCGGTGCCTTACGAGGTGCCGGTGAAGAAGGCCAAGAAGAAGGCCACGGGGACCCAAAGGGTCTCCGGCACAAGGTTATATCAAACTCATCGTTCGATGACTCCGAAGCGCACTCCTCCCACGAAAATAAGGAGGAGGAAGAGAAAAGTTCTCCCCCCAGCCGGGGAAGACAAGAAAAGGAAGGCCGCCCAACCGGGGAGGCCGAAGGGTCCAAGAAGGGAAGGACCCTCCTTCCGGACTTCTCCATGACGGCCGCCTACAGCGGCGATGAGTGGTTACCCAGGGATAAGCCCCTGGTGAAGTTGTAAGTATCCGGATACCATATTAATTCATGGTATGTTTTATTGCACTGCTTCTCCTCACACCGAATATGATTATGCAGTCCGTCCTGGGCTCGTCTCGACGTATCTTCATCGGACGGTTCTTTGGACTCGTCGGATATGAATAGTGATTCACTTCCGACCGCCTCCACCCCTTGCCCAACGAACAACGTCGAGGTGTTGTCTCAAAAGGCACTGAGCCGAGGGGAGGTGGTCCTGGGGGCGCCTCGAGGCAACCTTCCGGACCCTGGGCGCAAGCGGAGCAGTACTCCCACGGGCTCCAAGTTCGTCCCCCAGCCGAACACTGCGCCAGAACCTTCGATTGTTCCGGACTCCGGCAGGCGATCCATGTTAAGGGGGGCAAGCCGCCTGTGCCGGTGGCCTCTGTCCATCCAGAGGCACCGGACAACTTGCTGGAAGCGCTTCACGACGCTTCCATCGAAGAAGAGCACATCACTATCATGAGTGCACTGATCGAGAAGGTTCAGTCCGCAAAAAACGGACTAACCGAAGCTTGTGCCAGCCTCCTAACAGGCTTTTAGGTAAGCAATCAAAATATAGGAAAATATTACCGCATAGACAGTAGCCCCTGATGCTTTGTTGGGCGTTCGCGAAGAAAGGCCGAATAGAGGATCAAATAATGACTCAGGAGTCTAATCAAAATATGTACGTGTGCATGTGCAGGCTTCACTGCTGGCCACTGCCGCACGTACTGCGGAGGTCGCTGCACTGAAGCAGGACCTGGAGCGGTCTGAGGACGAGGTCGGCCTTACCAAGAGGCAGCTCAAGAATAGCCAAGGTAAGCAATACCTTGTCCATACATTAGAAAGAAGTTCGGTTTGTAAAGTAATAGGATCATCATGTATTTGCTAGGGGCCACGACCGAGGTGGCGACCCTGAAGAAGGCGTTGTCCGAGGCCGAAGACAAAGAGGCCAAGGAGCACATTGAGCGGGAAAAGCAAGAAGCCCGAGTAGGTGAGGTGCAGCAAGAGCTCGAGGCTCTCACCAAAAAACACGAGTCCTTGGAGCTTGACTTTAAGACGCGACAGTCCGAGTTTGCGAAGGCGCTTGAAAGCGCCCGGAGCGCCAAGGCTAAAGCCCACAAGGCCCTCCAGGAGATTGATGCGGTGAAGTAGATAGCAGCGGGTAAGGCATTCATTATGCAAAGCAAGCATGTGAAGGAAACTTTCCTTTTACTTACCCGAGTTCGGAGCTCTCCAGGAGCGTTCGCAGATCTTCCCGAAGTGTAATGGATGCCATGGAGTTTTACCGAGCTAAGGAGGGGAGCTCAATGGAAAAGTTGTTCTGGTCTTAGTATACTGGGACCGAACACCCAATGCCCTTGAGCGACCAGCTGAAGCAACTGGTCGAGCTTCATAAGGAGGCCGAACAAGCCATGAAGGGTCTTATAGTTTGGATGTGGCCTGGCGATCCCCTGCCTGGCAGCTACTTCGGTCTGGTGAGGCGGCTTGTGGATGCCTGCCCATGGCTTGAAGTCATAAAGCGGTCCGTCTGCATCGAGGGTGCACGCAGGGCTTTTGCCCGGGCGAAGGTGCACTGGGCGAAGCTGGACGCCGTAAATCTAGTGAAGGAGGGGCCACCGGAGGGCAAGGAGCATCGCTGCCCCGAAATGTATTATGACAGTGTCCTGAAGGGTTCCCGCCTTGTGGCGGAGTAATGTGCTAGAGATGTAATTTTTGAATGAACATGCTCATATGATCCTGTAATGTGAAACGAGTTCATTCGCGCTATGCAACGCTTTTTGAATTTAAAATATTACCTTCTGTGCGGCCGTTTATAAAATCTGAGAGTTGGCCAGTCGTCGGCTTCTGCCCCCATGAACCTAGTACTGGGGTGTTCGGGATAAACTCAAGCACTCTTTATCCCAATTTTGGGTCCTTCGAGGGAGGTGTTCAGCACAACGAACCAGGCAATCGGACTATAAGGCTTTATCACTCTCACTTAGCCATAGAAGTCTACAATTTTAAATTTTGGCAAAGCCCCTAGTATTTGGAAGGCCGAACTTGGGGCGCTATATACGCCTAAGTCGGGCAAGGCCGACTCCTCGTCCGAAACGGAAAAAGTCTTTAAGGACTTGAGACCTCTCGAACAGCGACCAGCTCTCGCCTTATCATGACAGACAATTTTTGGCTTTCTCTACTGAGGTGCTCATCCGGAATAACCGAGACACAATCACAGTAGTTATCCCAGCGCTACCTTAGCCGATATAGCGGAACGTAAGGTACCAAAACATGGGAGCCGGGCAAACCCAACTATTGACCCAAGACATGATTCGGAGCTGATGCATATAATGCTATAAGTTCGGTGTGCCGCACTGTCGAAAGTGTTCGGACTTCTCACACCGTATTATGGGGTAAATGGAAAGCCCCTGGCATACTGACCGTACCAGAATGTACGGGTGCAAGTTGTCGAAATGAACATATAAGAAAAAGATGGATAATGCAATAATAGACTAATGCTATGCATTGTTATTTAAATAATACGTCGAAGCGTACTGATACAAGTAGTGCAATAAGCAAAAAATAGGACTATTTGACATGTCCTATCCAAGGGCAAGCTGCGTATGGGAAGTAAAAAGCGGTTATATCGATTGTTATTAGAGACCACCTGGGGGTTCGCTTGTACGTCTTAGCTTCTTGCCTCCTTGGTTGTTCCTTCCCGTAATGTGTCCGGCAATCATACTACCGGAAAGGGCTTCTAGAGAGTAAGGTCCTGAAAAAGAAAAAATGATAAAGGTATGCAGCCCCTAGGGCAGTTATGCCGCATCGCGGGACGTGCCCTGATCGTGCCCCCGCCTATGCCCATGGTAGTTTTAGTGCGTAATTATGGACGCGCGGCACAGATTTCATCGCTTGACTAGGACTAGGACGGGGGACGGATTGCTTGGCAAGCTCTGAACGTGCCAAGCGATCCTATTGCAGGTTACTCCAGACTCGCTTGACGGTGCCCGGGGGCTGTATTGCTGAATTGGCAGTTTGCCTAAAAAGGCTGCTTTGTGCTTCTGCGACAAGGGCTGCAGTATGCTCTTCCGTGCGGAGCGAGCGTTCTGTGTTTCCATTGACTATTATGACCCCCTAGGTCCTGGCATCTTGAGCTTGAGATATGCGTAATGCGGTACCGCATTGAATTTTGCAAATGCGGTTCGCTCGAGCAGTGCGTGATAGCCACTGTGGAACGGGACGATATCGAAGATTAACTCCTCGCTTCGGAAGTTGTCCGGAGCTCCGAAGACCACTTCCAGTGTGATTGAGCCCATGCAATTGGCCTCTACACCTGGGATGATGCCCTTAAAGGTGGTTTTGGTGGGTTTAATCCTCGAGGGATCTATACCCATTTTGCGCATTGTATCCTGATAGAGCAGGTTCAGGCTTCTACCACCGTCCATAAGGACTCGAGTGAGGTGAAATCCGTCGATGATGGGGTCTAGGACCAATGCGGAGGATCCACCATGACGGATACTAGTGGGGTGGTCCCTACGATCGGATAGGAGGACCATGGGTTGAATTTTGGGGCGACGGGCTCCATCGCATAGACGTCCCTTAGTGCACGCTTCAGTTCCCTCTTGGGAATGTGGGTTGCGTATATCATGTTTACTGTCTTCACTTGTGGGGGGAACCTCTTCTGTCCTCCTGTGTTCGGCGGCCGGGGCTCATCCTCGTCATCACTATGCAGCCCCTTGTCTTTGTTTTGGGCATTCAACTTGTCGGCCTCCTTGAACACCCAGCATTCTCTGTCAGTGTGATTGGCTGGCTTATCAGGGGTGCCTTGTATTTGACACGAGCGATCGAGTATGTGATCCAAACTGGACAGGCCCGGAGTTCTTCTTTTGAATTGTTTTTTCCGCTGACCGGATCTAGAGCCTCTGAATCCGGCATTGACTATCATATCATCGGTGTTATCGCCGTTGTTGCGGCGCTTTTGTCTGTTACGGCGTGGTCTGACGTTGGCATCTTTGGTATCCGAAGTGCCCGGATTCCTTGATGTGTTGTTGCTACGAGCCAGCCAGCTATCCTCACTCGCGCAAAAGCGGGTCATGAGTGTCGTGAGGGCTGCCATAGATTTCGGCTTCTCCTGGTCGAGGTGCCGGGCGAGCCACTCGTCATGGATGTTATGCTTGAATGCCGCTAAGGCCTCTGCATCTGTACAGTGAACAATTTGGTTTTTCTTGGTTAGAAACCGTGTCTAGAATTGCCTGGCCGATTACCCTGGCTGCTAAGTTATATGGCTCAAGTCATCAGCATCCGGTGGTCACACATAAGTGCCCTGGAAGTTGTCAAGGAAGTCTGCTGGCAAGCTATTCAGCCAATGCCGAGCTGGTCCATTGAGTTTTAGTGGGAGGTACTTGATGGCATGCAGATCATCACCGCGAGCCATGTCGATATGGAGGAGGAAATCCTCAATCCATACAGCAGGATCTGTTGTACCATCATACGATTCAATATTTACGGGTTTAAAACCCTCCGGGAATTCATGATCCATAACTTCATCTGTGAAGCATAGGGGGTGTGCGGCGCCTCTGTGCCGGGCTATATTACGATGTAGTTCATATGAGTCTTGTCTGCTGTGTTCGGCCTGACCGGATTTACTTTTAGTGTATCCAGCGTGACTGTCATTGTCGCGCATTGGCGTGTGCCCCTTTGACCCGTATATCGACCTTGCATGTTTTGCCCTACTTTCCAATACGTCTCGCAGGTCCCGTGTGTTGCCCCGGGCCTTGGTATTTTCATGGCGGCGGGGTGCAGGCTGAACTTCAGGCTGAAACGCCTCTCTGGCTCGGCCACGAGGTGGCCGGTCAACCGCATCGTACACTGGTGATGTAGATTTCAATGCTTCCTCCTCGAGGTGAGGTAGCAACCTGTGCTTTGGGTAACTCTTGGAGGGGCGCTCGAGTTCGTATTCCTCAGCCGCAAGGACTTCGGTCCACCTGTCTGCTAGCAAATCTTGGTCAGCTTGAAGCAGTTGTTGCTTTTTCTTCATGCTGTTTGCGGTGGCCATAAGCCTGCAGTTGAAGCGCTCCTGCTCGACGAGATCCTCAGGCATGATAAATTCTTCGTCGCTGATGCTCACCTCGTCTTAGGAGAGAGGCATGTAATTGTCCTCCTCTGATTCTCCATCTGCTGCCTGCTCTGGAGGGCTAGCTTGTTCACTCTCCCGCTCTAAATCGTGCTAGAGGGGATTGTTGTCGTCTTCGGCAATATTCGGAGTGTTATTGTCTCTTGTGCCGGTATCACTACTTTTGCTATGGCGGGACTTAGAGTGGCGCCGCTGACGTCAGCGCTTCAATTGTTTCTTGGAGGGTTCATCGCCCCGCCGTCTCATCGCCATTGTCTTCTTTGGGGGTGTCCACCATGTATATATCATATGATGAGGTGGCGGTCCATCACCCTGTGGGCGGTGGTTCCTGTTCGTCTCCTGCATCGTCGGCCATACCGTCGATGTCTTCGGAGTCAAAGTCGAGCACGTCGGTTAAATCGTCGACAGTGGATACTAAGTGGGTGGTGGGTGGGGAGCGGATTTCTTCGTCGTCTGCATCCCATTCTAGCCGAACATAGTTCGGACAAGGTTCTCCTGACAAGGAGAGACACCTTAATGAATTTAGCACGTCGCCAAAAGGTGAGTGCTGAAAGATATCCGTGGAGGTGAACTCCATGATCGGCGCCCAATCGGATTCGATAGGCATGGGCGTAGGCGGCTCGGAGTCCGTGGCCGGGGACGAGTCCAGTGGTTCGGCAACACAACTCTTGTAAGGGGTGAAGTCAGTATCCGGCTCCATCGCCACTAAGAGTGCGGCCTCCACGGCGGGTTCTATCCACCCATCCTCGGATGGCGCAATTTGATCCGGATTGAAGACCGGAGTAGTTGTAGGTGTGATCTCCCGAACATTGTCTAACGGTAGAGCTAAATCATGCTCGTCGTGATCCTGCGGCGCACCTGACATGGGCTCGAATCGGTCTAAGATCAAGTCTTTGCGGATGTCGGCAGTCTAGTTTAAGTTTTTGAACCTGACCTGATGGTCAGGGGCGTAGCTCTCGATCTGCTCCAGATGGCCAAGCGAGTTGGCCCGCAGTGCGAAGCCACCGAATACGAAGATCTGTCCGGGGAGGAAAACCTCACCCTGGACCGCATCATTACCAATGATCGAAGGAGCCATCAAGCCTTATGGTGACGGCACAGTGGAACTCTCAATGAAAGCACCAATGTCGGTGTCAAAACCGGCGGATCTCGGGTAGGGGGTCCCGAACTGTGCGTCTAAGGCGGATGGTAACAGGAGGCCGGTGACACGATGTTTAACCAGGTTCGGGCCCTCTCGATGGAGGTAATACCCTACGTCCTGCTTGATTGATCTTGATGATATGAGTATTACAAGAGTTGATCTACCACGAGATCGAAGAGGCTAAACCCTAGAAGCTAGCCTATGGTATGATTGTCTGTTGTCCTACGGACTAAACCCTCCGGTTTATATAGACACCGGAGGGGGCTAGGGTTACATAGAGTCGGTTACAAGGGAGGAGATCTACATATCCGTACTGCCAAGCTTGCCTTCCATGCCAAGGAGAGTCCCATCCGGACACGGGACAAAGTTTTCAATCTTGTATCTTCATAGTCCAACAGTCCGGCCAAAGGATATAGTCCGGCTGTCCGGAGACCCCCTAATCTAGGACTCCCTCACACTTTCTCAAGTGCTTCCATTTCTCCTTCACTCATGGAGTCATATGTACCATCATCTTTGAGGATCATGGTTTGCTTGCTGGTACAGTCAAAAAACTTGTGGCCTCGTCCTCCGCATGTGAAGCATTTGGAGGAACTTGTCTTGACGGTCTCATCGGTTGGGGTAGAGGATGATGAAGCTCTTGGCTTGAAGTTGCTTGTAGTAGGAGGATGAATTGAGGTTATCGAAGTTTTCTTGTAACTCGACTTGTCGGCGTTGCTTGTAGATGGCTTGGTTGAGGTAGAAGGTGTTGGAGTCGTTGAGGCTTGGTTATTGGAGAAGCCATAGGACATGGATGAGAACTTGGCATACTTGAAGTCATCTTGCACTTGACGTTCTGCTTTGGTAGCTTGATGTACTAACTCGATGAGGTTCGAGCATGGTTGGAAGTCGGCGATCTTCTTGATAGGATGATTGAGTCCATTCAAGAAATGTGCCATAGTTTGCTCATCATCTTCCGTGACATTAGCTCGTATCATGGCAATCTCCATTTACTTGTAATATTCTTCAACGCTCTTGGTCCTTGATTGAGGAGTTGGAG
This sequence comes from Triticum dicoccoides, assembly GCF_002162155.2. Taxonomy (NCBI): domain Eukaryota; kingdom Viridiplantae; phylum Streptophyta; class Magnoliopsida; order Poales; family Poaceae; genus Triticum; species Triticum dicoccoides. The sequence goes on from NC_041392.1 coordinate 411,370,890, forward strand.
TTTCTTGAAGAGGTCGCGATTGTAGTAAGTTGGCACGAAGCGTGCTCTCATGACATGCTTCATTTGCGCCCAAGTAGTGATGGGTGGTTCACCTCTTGTCGCTCGGCGCTCATTGACTTGTTCCCACCAAATGAAGACATAGTCTTGGAACTCAAGGGATGCCATAGTGATCTACTTCTCTCCCTCATGGTTGTGCAAGCAGAAGATTTTTTCAACATTCAATGCCCATTAAAGGTACTCTTCGAGATCGTTGCTTCCATTGAACTTGGGCATGGTGAACTTTAGTTTGCCGTAGCGTTGCTCTTCATTGTGTTGGGGTCGAGGGTGATGAAGTCCTTGACAAGGAGGATTGTCTCCCTCAACTTGTTCTTGTCTTGGATGATTTCCATTGTCTTCTTGATCTTGTTGAACTTGAGGTGCTTGTCGAGCTTGTGGAGGAGCTTGAGGGACTTGACGATTCACTCTTGTTTGAAAAATCCTCTCTTGAACCTCTTCGTGAAGCACTTCTTGTTTCTCATGAGCTTGTCGGTTGCGCGTGGCTACGGCTCGACTTGAATCCCAGAGGGCACGTTGCACCTCAAGTGCTTGAGCTTCTCGCAATTGTTATTCTTGATGTTGTGCCTCGGCGTCTTGTGCATCTTGATGTAGTCGCGCTCGCTCTTCCTCTTTGTGTTGGCGTTGCTGTTGCCGTTCTCGTGCTTGCGCAAATGTAGCTTGGTTTTGATAGTGTTGGTGCTCTTGAGAGTTGTTGTCGTGTAGAGGGTTGCGGTTTGCTTGACGATCTTGGCACGCGGCACGTCGAAGAGTATTTGATGTCGGTGTACTTGCGTCGGAGATGGAGTAGTCGGAGTGTCGACTTGAGCGGCTCTGTCTTGAGGAGGACGAAGTGGAAGAAGAGCAGTTGAGAAACAAAGCATGAATCTCGTCCATTCTTGCATCATTCTCTTGCTTATGGTCGTCGAGCTTTTTGTGGAAATAGTCTCTTGTACGTTGCTCGGAGAGTCGCAAGTCGGTGGCGAGGTTGTCGATGCATTCGCTCATTGCTTGTTGATCTGGATGCAAAGCACATTGTGCACTAAAGAGGTGGCTCTTTGTGATTTAGGAGGACATATCATCGTCTTACTTGATGAAGAATGGGTTGGTAGAAGTACTTGGCCTATCCATCATTCCAAGCAAATATGTGAGTGGGAGAAAGAGAATAACTTATACAAAATGTACCTTGACCGATGTTGAAGATGGATCAATGATCACTCTAATGTGGAACAAGGAAATATCACAATTGGTACCAATTATTGTCGGTTTCTCACACCTACACAAGTAAAAGCTGATGCTGGAGCTCGGTTAGGATGGTGGCACAAAATTTGATGCAATTGTTAGTGAGCTTCAATAATGATGGAAAAGATTCGCAAATTTGCAATGCAACAAGTAGGCCAAGAGCAAAATATGGTACCCGGAAACACACAGGCAAAGAGATAAATGGGGTCATGCAACCAAGGAATGTGCCAAAATGTGGAATCCACGGAAATGCTCTTGTTGCACAACACTAGAGAGACGCTAGCATGATTGCACAATAGGCGGATACGAAGACTTGTGCACAACCTACTAAGCAAAAATGCAACGGCTTCTATCCCAAGTATGCTCTATGCATGGTATTCCGATGATATGATCCAAGATGATCTAGTATGACAATCTTAATGTAGTATGATGCTATGGTTCTTGCTTAAAAGCTCTTTGCTTAACTTTCCCTTTTGCTTAAAAGTTTGCTTGGCTCTTTCTGTTTGAGATCTTTTCTCATGCAATGTTTCACGAACCAAGATAGCAATTGTGTATGTGATGACAACTTTGTGACACAAAAGATGATACTAAGATATGGACCAATGATATGATATGTATGCAATGGGAAGTATGATCACTAATGTGCACAAGTGATGTTGCCGACAATACTCAAAGGCTAGTCTCGATGGGTAAGATACGCAAAATTGGGTATGCTGGCTATCAATGTAATGGCACGAATGATGTATCACGATACCAAGATAAGGTTACCGTTTGATGTTGGTTGTTTGTAAGCCAGAACAGATGATGGTGTGAAAATGGTGAAGTGGTTGTTGTCGATAGAATCCGTGGCAAAGATGAGCAGCAGTGATGTTGATGTCAACCTTACCTAAATAGCCGAAACACAATAGGACACGGAACCGCAACTCAAATTCTCAAGGCAAAATGTGTCAAAATTGGTAATGGGTAAGCGACGGTGGTGTATGTGGGAAATGGTGGTGCTATGCGGAAGTGGTGGTGGTATGCGGAAGTAGATGTGGGCACCGGGACAAAATTTGGCGAGATTTGGACGGAAAACGGGTCGGTGGATGGAAATGATGCTGTCAGGGGCCGGATGTCCGAGCTTGGGGGCCGGATGTCCGGGCTGTGGATTCGAGGACGAACTCGATGAACTCCACGTGGAAGAGGCAAAATCGGGCAAAATTCGGGAGATTTTGTGGATGGAAATTGGGGAAAAGATGGGGAAAAGCTAGATCTACCTGCAACACAGGAAATCCGCGGATCAAATCCAACAAAACTTCATCACACCAACAAATCACAAAAAAAGTGGGGGTATTTTTGTGGGGAATTTTCGAATTAGGAACAAAATCAACAAAACAAGGCTAGAAAACACAACGGGGAGGCTCCGAAATTGTGATCAACCCGGCTCTAGATACCAAGATGATGTAGGGTGGAACCCTAGATGGACGATCTTTCACGAAAGGAGCAAATCCTGCGAAGAACGCGAGGGAAAACACGAGGGGAAACACGAGAGAATCACTCCAACCAACAAGAATGACCACACATATGCTAGATCCGAGTTCACATAGAGATCACACGATCCAAAGTCAACAAGGGACTATACAAAGGGTAACCGATTCTTCTCCGTGAGGAGGTCTTGATGGGGCCACCTGAGAGGGGGTCTTGAATCCAACGTGGATCATCTCTGAAGAGGGGCTGCGGTCTCTCTCAAGGAGTAGATCCGTATGGATGAGCGAGGCGCTATCTCACAAATGAGCTATCACAACGCTAACCCTAGAAATAGGGAGGCGGAGGAGTATATATAGTCTAGGTGGACGAAGGGGTACACGGGCCTTAGACCTTACAGAAGGACATTCGCGCCAGTTACCGAGCCCATCGAGTTTTCCTTTGATGCACCAACCTGTAGTCTAGGAAAGAGCATGGCCGCCCACATTGCCATTGTATGCATCGGTGAGGTATACAATATGGATCTTAAGGACACCATCTACTAGATATGTGGACATCAAGATGAGCAATGGGAGATGATCTGCACCATGAGGGATAAATCCATTGCAGCCTACATACATGAGCTAATTTAGCACATATGTCGTTAGGAGAACCAAATGTGTGCCAATATGATAGACATGAAGAAGGTGATGACCAGGAACATGGAGCTAGAAGAGGAACTCAAGTCTACATGCGATGGATATGAAGAATAAATTGCAGTACTACGGGAGAAGAATGAAGACCTGAAGAAGAACCTAGGAATATTCATGGGTGATCCCGAACCTGAAGAGGACATTCGTTCTGAAGACTACATCATACTAGACAACACAGACTCCGACCCTAACAATGATGATGATTATGAAGACGAAGCTGAGCAGATATCATGGAGTCTTCCACTGAACAAAATTTCTAGTCGACCACCATATTATCATTAGTATTCTTCCATGTATATAGTAATAGTCCGATTATTTTGTAATGGTAGCTTAGATCGATTGTATGATCTTGTTTGAATTGAGTGGTGTGAAATGAATGTGTTTGTCTCATGTGCGTATGGTTAGTGATTTCTCTTTAGACCTTGTTCTATTCTGTTCTCACCCCTCTAAACCAATCACATGCCTCCGAGACATGACCCCGCATTTGCCTTCCCACCGGAGCTCACTTAGTTGATCCAACAGCAGAATGCCTTGATGAAGTTGCTAGTCCAGAACCAAAGCAGCAGCAGCAGCAACAACAATAACAACAACAACAACAACAACTACAACAACAACTACAACAACCCACCGCCGCCACCTACGGTCGACAACTTAGCCTGTTTTCTGAGGTTGAATCCGCCGGTGTTCTCTAGTAGCACCGAGCCGATTGTTGCTGATGATTGGCTCCGCAAGATTGGAAGGGAGCTGACCACTACAGGTTGCACAGATGCTGAGAAGGTGCGTCTTCCCGCACATCAACTGGATGGACTCGTAGCCTCATGGTGGGAGAATTACACAGTCACTTTCCCCGTCGCCAATGTCACTTGGGATCAGTTTCAGCAAGCATTCCGCACTGCCCATGTCTTAGCCAGAGCCATGAGCATGAAGAAGCGTGAGTTTCACAACTTACACCAGGGAAACCGTAATGTGGCATAGTATGTGGATGAGTTCAGCAAGTTAGCTCGCTATGCCCCAGATGATGTGGCCATAGATGTCGCGAAGCAGGAGAAGTTTATGGAGGGGCTGAATGACGAGCTGAGTATGCAATTGATGGTGGCAACATTTGCCAACTATCAGGAGCTGGTAGACAGGGCTCTTATGATTGAAGGCAAGCAGCAGTAGAGTGAGAATCGCAAACGAAAGTATGGACAGGGGAAGTACAACTCTCGATCTCAGCAAAAGCCTCGTTTTACCCCGAACTTGGGAGGACACATCCATCGTAACCATGGAGGACATTATCATAATGGAGGAAGTTCACATAATAATAGTGCCCCTAAGAATGCGAATGGGAATGGAGGAAACAACAATCCGAGCCGTTCCAACCTAGCAACCCCCGCCAAGAAGGATCTGAGTCACGTTACCTATTTCAAGTGAGGGAAGACTGGACACTACGCCAATGAATGTCCTGAGATAAAGAATGGGAACGGAAATGGAAGCTCTAAAAAGAAGCCCAACCCTTTCGCTAGAGGGCAGGTGAACCACGTCAACGTGGAGGAAGTTGAAGAACAACCCGATGTAGTTATTGGTAAGTTTTTATTAAGTCATTTACTGCTATTGTCCTTTTTGACACTAGTGCATCGCATTCATACATATTAAGGGGATTTGTGGATAAGTTTAAGTTGCCCACCGTAGCCCTTAAGACACCTATGTTAGTAAGCTCACCTAAAGCAGAGTATATGGCTAGCAGAGGATGTTTTCATTTGCAATTGACCATAGGTAGGCATATTTTCCCCTCAGACCTAATAATTTTGGAGTCACAAGGATTGGATGTGATAGTAGGCATGGATTGGCTATCGATGTATGGAGGAAATATCGATTGTGCTAGTAGAACATTTCTCCTTACCACCTAGAGGGTACACGGATCAAGTATGTGTCTAGGCATGCGCCAAGGAGGACTCAAGTAAATTCACTCTCGGGAGTTTTTCAAGAGGAAGTGCCAGTTGTGAAGGATTATCTTGATGTATTTCCAGAGGAATTACCAGGAATGCCACCAGATCGAGACATAGAATTTTTGATAGAGCTGTTACGAGGCACTGGACCGATATCGAAGAGACCGTATCGGATGCCCGCAAATGATCTGGACGAAATTAAGAAGCAGATTAAGTAGTTATTGGATAAATGTTATATCCGACAAATTTCATCACCATGGGGAGCCCAGTGCTCTTAGTTGAGAAAAAAGATGGATCCTTGAGAATGGTTGTTGATTATCGTGCACTGAATGAGGTGATGATCAAGAACAAATACCCACTACCAATGATCAATGATTTGTTTGACCAGCTGTAGGGAGCTAAAGTATTCTCCAAGATCGATCTTTGATCGGGATACCACCAGCTGAAAATCCGAGAACAGGATATACCTAAGACAACTTTTACCACAAGGTATGGGCTATATGAGTACATGATCATGTCTTTTGGATTGACTAACGCTCCTGCCTATTTTATGAGTATGATGAATAAGGTGCTCATGGAGTTCTTGGATAAGTTTGTTGTGGTGTTCATTGATGATATATTGATGTACTCGAAGAATGAAGAAGAACACAAGGAACATTTGTGCTTCATTCTCGAGAAGCTTAGGGAACATCAGCTATACGCCAAGTTCAGCAAATGTGAGTTTTCGTTGAAAGAAGTTGGATTTCTCGGACATGTTATATCTAGAGAAGGTATAGCAGTAGACCCTACCAATGTTCAGTCTGTCACTGGGTGGTTGGGACCCACCCCCTCAGTTGGAGAGATACGCAGTTTTCTTGGACTCGCATTATATTACTAGAGATTCATTGAAATTTTATCCAAGATTGCGAAGCCCATGACGGTGTTATTGAAGAAGGACACCAAGTTAAAATGGACCGAAGACTGTGAGCCCAGTTTTTAGGAGTTGAAGAAATGTTTACATACAGCCCCAATGCTAATTCTTCCGGATATACGCAAGGATTTCCATGTATATTGTGATGCTTCTCACCAGGGACTTGGAGGTATAGTTATGCAAGATGGAAGAGTTGTCTCATATGCCTCACGTCAGCTTCAACCTCATGAGTTGAATTATGCCACACATGATTTGGAGTTAGCAGCCCTAGTGCATGCACTCAAGACCTGGAGACATTTTATTATTAGAAACTATTGTGATGTATACACGGATCATAAGAGTTTGAAGTATATCTTCACATAGAAGGAGTTGAATCTCAGGCAGAGGAGATGATTGGAGCTCATAAAGGATTATGATATGAAGTTGCATTATCATCCAGGAAAGGCCAATGTTGTAGTAGGCGCGTTGAGCCGCAAGAGTTATGTAAATACTCTCGTAACCGGAGGATTACTGCAGGAGTTAGCCGATGATCTCAGGGAACTTCGAATGGAGATAGTTCCGAGTGGTTTTGTAGCAGCATTGGAGGTTCAGTCTACATTGTTGGGAAAGATTCGAGAAGCCGAGAAGACTAATAAGGATATTGCAGAGATAAAGGAAAGGATGAGTAATGGAAAGCTAAAGGTTTTCATGAGGATGAGCACGAAACTTTATGGTTTGAGGACCGTATTTATGTGCCCAATGACCCAGAGATCAGGAAGTTAGCACTTCAGGAGGCTCATGATTCACCATACTTGATTCACCCAGGAAACACCAAGATGTATTTGGATTTTAAGGAACGTTTCTGGTGGACAGGTATGAAGAAGGATATTGCTGAGTATGTAGCAGTATGTGACGTATGTCAGAGAGTTAAGGCAGAACACTAGAAGCCAGCAGGATTACTTCAGCCTATGCCAATACCCTAATGGAAGTGGGATAAGCTTGGCATGGATTTCATCACCGGATTACCCAGGACATGATCAGGCTATGACTCCATTTTGGTGGTAGTAGATCGCTTAACCAAAGTGGCTCACTTTATCCCCACGAAAACCACTTATAGGAGCTCGAAGTTGGCCAAGATATATATGACTAGGATCGTATGTCTGCATGGAGTTCTGAGGACCATCATATCAGATAGAGGAACACAGTTTACCTCGAAGTTTTGGAATCAGTTGCACCAGACTTTGGGTACCAGGCTAGAGTTCAGTACAACCTTTCATTCGCACACAGATGGACAGACTGAGAGAGTCAATCAGATTCTAGAGGACATGTTGAGAGCTTGTGCGCTAGATTATGGATCTAGTTGGGATGATAATTTGCCTTACGAAGAGTTCTCATATAACAACAGCTACCAGGCTAGTTTGAAGATGGCCCTTTCAAATCTTTGTATGGAAGGAGGTGCAGGACACCCTTGATGTGGGATAAAGTTGGAGACCATCAATTGTTCGGACCAGATTTAATCAGAGAGTCTGAAGAGAAGGTTAAGTTGATTCATGATAGACCGAAGGTAGCTCAGTCCAGGCAGAACAGTTATGATGATATGAAACGCAACGACGTAGCCTATGAAGTCGGAGACAGAGCATATCTCCGTGTGTCACCACTTCGAGGAGATATACTATTTCGAGAAAAGGAAAGTTAGCCCCAAGATTTGTAGGACCATACCGAGTTCTAGAACGTATGGGAGAAGTAGCCTACAAGTTGGAGTTACCCGAAGGATTGTCAAGAGTTCATGATGTATTTAATGTTTCCTAATTGAAGAAGTGCCATGCAGAGATGGCCGTTATTCCACTGAGAGATACAGTGCCCCTGGAAGCTATTCAGTTGGAGAGTGACCTAACTTACGAGGAGAAACCCGTTAAGATTCTCGAGTTTGCCACCCGAGTTACATGCAGCAAGGTCATCAAGTTTTGCAAAGTTCAATGGAGCCACCATACCGAGGAAGAAGCCACTTGGGAGCGAGAAGAAGACCTATGGAAAGACCACCCACGCCTATTTTCTAGCCAACCCGAATCCCGAGGGCGAGATTCATCTTAAGGGGGTAGGTTTGTAAGATCCCAATTTTTTATTTGGATGTTAATCATTAGGTCATCATATGCATCCATGATACTTGCATTTTTGAATTGGTTTTATTTGGACATTTTGATCCTAGAGACCTTAAGCAACTCAAGGATCATTTGAGAGACTTGGAGGTTTTCATAAAAATTCCATTTTTGAATTTTCAAAATTGGTAAATTGGATCAAGGTGATTTTTATTTGAAATTATTTTTTCCAATTATTTCAAAATAAAAAAATAATGAGAGAAGATAATATTACTTCTTCAAAACAGAGAAAATAATGGAAAATCAATTTTAAATAAAAATATTTATTTTATTTGAGATTTTATTCGATTAAATTAGGGAAAATTGCATTTTCAAAAATTGCATTTTGGCCCAAAAATGTTCATGTTGTCCTAAATATTAGGAGAAGACCATGAAAATTATTTTTGTGATTTTAGGATTTTTATTTATTTTATTTTTGGATTTTTCTTTTTCGGGAAAATTATTTAAAAAAATTCTCCCGCCGCTGAACTAGGCCTGCCCAAGTCGCCAGCCCGGCCCAACCGAGCGCCGGGCCGCCTCTCCCGAGTCCGGCCGGAGCACGGTACCGCCGCGGCCGCCGTGACCGACCGAGAGTCCACCTCCCCAGGTCGCCCCCTACCCCAAGTCGCCGCCCCCAGGCTTTATAAGTCGTGGCACCGGTCCCTCTCCTCCCACCAAGCCGCGCCGCCCGCTGCCTCTGCCGCCGCCGACGCCGAGCCGCCGCGCCGCCACGCCGCTGCCGCTGCCGCTACCTGCGCCGCCCACTAGCGCCATCGTCGCCGTCCGCGCAAGCCGCCGCCGCCGCTAGTTGCTCCTGCTGCCGTCGCCGCCTCGCCGCACGCCGCTGGAGCCACCGCCAATCCGATCCGCCGCCGAAGCACCTGTATAAACCGATCCGGTTTTTCTTGGTTTAGTTCGGTTTTTTAAGTTTGGTTTATTTCGTTTAGATAGGTTTTATTTTTAGGTTTCGTTATTTAGCGAACGCTCACCCGATTTTCTCTGTTAACGAACAAATTCTTTCGTTAGTCTCTGTTAGCGGACATTTGTCTAATAGATTTTTCTTTTTAGTTTTATTTTTGGCTAGCGACCTATCCATGAATAGTTTTCTTACATATTAGTCCCTGATTTTCAAACCCTCATTACTTTTTGCTCGTTTATCCAAATCCGGTGAAACCAACGCCCAAATATTCGTTTTGATCCCCTCTATTCAGATGAACAACTTGAACATGATTTTGGAAATTTAAATTTGGTTTCAAGCAGATTTGAATTTGAACTTTTTTTATCATAGTTAGAGTTTCGTAACTCGGATTCGATTGATTCTTGTTTCAAATCGAAGCTCTTCACTTGAAGTTTCAATTTAGATCTTTTCTTTTGGTTTTACCTTTGCTTCATATGCTTGAGTGCTTATGTATACTATTGTTTGTTCACGATAGAGTTTCTAGAGTGTGAGGCTTGCTACTACGAATCTCTAGGGTTTTCCGATCGTCAGCCAGGCAAGTAACACTGTTTTTATGCATTAGTTTCAACCCTCAAACATTGCATGTGTAGAACTTTGATAACATGTGTGTGTTGGAAAGTAGTGTCCAAGGCTGGGCCTTGATGGAGGAGTTTTATTCAAAGCGAACTGTCAAGGGGGTCCCATAACCCCAACCGCGTAAGGAACACAAAATCAAGGAACATAACACCGGTATGACAAAAACTAAGGTGGCAAGAGTGGAACAAAACACCATGCATAAGGACGAGCCTTCCACCCTTTACCAAGTATATAGATGCATTAAATTAAATAAGAGATAATGTGATATCCCAACATATCCATGTTCCAACATGGAACAAACTTCAACTTCACCTACAACTGGCAATGCTATAAGAGGGGTTGAGCAAAAGCGGTAACATAGCCAAACAATGGTTTGCTAGGAAGGTGGGTTAGAGGATTGACATGGAAATATGGAAGGCATGATATAACACGTGGTAGGTAGCGCGACATAGCGATAGAGTGAACAACTAGCAAGCAAAGATAGAAGTGATATCGAGGGTATGGTCATCTTGCCTGCAATTTTCTCGGAGTTGTCGAAAGCTTGATCCTCGTTCACGTACTCATCTCCCGACTCTACCCAAAGCAAGAACACAAGCAATCGAACAGTAGTCAATCATGGTGCAATGCACAAGCAACATGATGTAATACATGTCATGATATGCAAGACATGATATGCAATGCATATGCGTGCTCCGAAGGGGAAAGAATGATCAACGCATCAACTTGGCAAACCAAGTATGCCGCTGGAAAGATGAGGTCATTTCGGTTGAAATTGATATAAGGATCACCGGAAACGGATTCACATTTTGCAACTGACAAGCAACACAAGAATGGTGCAAATCTGCGATTAACAGCATGTTAGCACTTAGAATGCAACAAGAAACTAAGCTACTGCACTCCAACATAGCAACAAAGCTTATTTCAGTGATGTACAAGAGATGCTTGACAAAACATGAACACTGAGCTACGGCTAAATCACACTAGAACATGTTCAAACAAGCATGGCAAAAGTGCAAAAGATATCAGCTTCACATACTTTGAAAATACTAACATGCCATAAACAACATTAGGAAGCAAAGTTTAGAGCTAGCTAGCAACATGCTAGAGGAACTTAACATAGAAAACAAAGGCATGGCATGCTTCTACTAAAAGCACTTAACAAAACTCCCTTACTGATCATGAGCCAAAAAGGCACAGAAGATATTACGGTACCCATGTAAACATAGCAAGTTTTATAAACAGATTCATGATAGCAACTTTGCAAGTTCATGCCACTCACCACAAAGCATTACATGACAACACAAGCATACCAGCAGTAATAAGACATTTTCATGAAGCTAAACATGGCAAGATAAACTTCATAGGATGCATGTACCACTAGCAAAACACATGGCAATATTGATTAACATGTTAACAATCTTCCTGGAACAATATTTAGCAAAAGTAGAGCATAGTAATGACAATCTAGAGTACTCCTTAGTTGCAACCAGAGGCATGAATGCATAGAGAAAGTCCACACCATCAAAACATCCTTACTGAACTATCTCAAAATGAGCATGGATCTCATGGTGGCAACAAGTTTACATGGTATCAAAATAACATCAGGAAAAGGACTTAGCAAAATCCTAAGTGCCTAAAAACAGTAACATCACGGAGCCTACTTTGCATGCTTGTGCTAGTCACCACATATAACACAAAAATACAAGGCTTGTAACCCTGTAAATATGGCATGATGGAGATCATAAAACATGTAGAAATCATGCTCATAGGATGCACACACAAAATGCAACAAAAATGACAAATCATCAAGTTCTGTCAACTTCCAGCAGACAACATTTAATAGCACTCTCGCAATGAGGAAAATGGCATCATAATGGACAGTAACGTGCATGCAAGTGCCACTAACATGAAGATCTTAACGAGAGGAACATTTCAACATATCATATGCATTATTCGAAGCCACGGTCACCGAGATATCACATGTCAAAGAGGGCATAAAAATTATGTAGAAAAGGACTTGGTGGAAAAATCGGGGTCAACCTCCTCCCAGATATAGGGTTTGGTGTGGCACGGTTCGCAAGGTTCGCCGGAAGTGGAGGAAGGAGCCGCCGGAGCACGGGGAGAGGACGTCGCCGGACTTGGGAGTCGCCGGAGACGGCGAGGCCGGGGCGTCACTGAGGTGCTGACGTGTCGCGCCCGAATTCGTCGGGGCGGCGGCACGGACACATCCACCGGTGGCGAGGGAATTGTATGGCGGCTCGAGGGGAGTGGGGCTAGGTTTTCATTTGTGCGAATTTTGGAGGGGTGCACACATTTATAGGTAGAGGGATCTAGGAGAGTGCAAATGAGGTGCGGTTTTCGCCCACACGATCATGACCCAATGACGGAAAGCATGGAGGGGGTTTAGATGGGTTATTGGGCTATTTTGGAGGGGTGTTGGGCTGCACAAACAAACAGGCTTTTGCGGTTACCCAGTTAACCGTTGGGGCATCAAACGACTTCCAAATGGAACGAAATTTGACAGGTTGTCTACCGGTGATGTGCCAAGGCCACTCGACAAATATCAACCCATTCCGAGAATGTTTTTCTCCCGCTCACGAAATAAGACAAGAGGGGTGTGCCGGGTGCGTGTGGGAGTGTCGGATTGCGAAACAGATAACGTGGAAAATGCTCGGATGCATGAGACGAATACGAATGCAAATGCGATGCACATGATGACATGATATGAAATGCATGACATGAACAAATGCAAAACGAAAGACAAAAACCCAGCCATGGAGGGAATATCATATCACATAGCCGAAAATGACAAGAGTTGGAGTTACAAATGTGGAAAGTTACATTCGGGGTGTTACAGCTGACCTACACGGCTGTAACGTATCATGTTGCAGAATTTTCAGACGAAGAGTAAGGTACGCTAGGTCGTTGTCGTGCACTCAGTATTGTCATGGAGTTGGATGGACTCATTTATCTTCGGTGCTTCTATAGTTATCTTATTAGGATGGCCTTCACACATATTATTGTAATAAGTACTATTTTGAGACACTCGAGTAATAAATATGTGATTGAACTATGTTATAATTCCTTGAGTACCGTGTGTGTGAGCGTTACCGATCCAGGGGTGACACTTAAGCACAGAGACTTGACCATCTGAGGTTGGGTCGCTACAGTGGATCTTGTATCTCTTTGCGTTTCGAGGATCTAGCATATGTGTGACCTAATCTCGTTGGTTTGAGTGATTCTCTTGTGTTTCCCTTCATGTTTTCCCCTTTGTGTTCTTCGTGTTTATCATATGATCCGCTCCTTCGTGAAAGATCGGCCATCTAGGGTTTCACTCTACATCATCTTGGTATCATGAGCCACGTTTATCATGTATTTGGAGCCCTTACCCCTCTTTTTCTAGCTTAGTTTTGTTGTGTTCTTCCCCAATTTTGAAAATCCACACCAAAAATAGCCCAATTTTTTTGTGATTTGTTGGTGTGATGAAGTTTTGTTCATTTTGATCCATGGATTTGCTTGGTTTTGAGTGGATCTAGCATCTCCCCAAGTTTCCCCACCTTCCATCCACGAAATCCATCAATTTTTTGCCCCCGAATCATCAATTTCCGCCCCCAATTCAAAAATTTCCTCCACAAACGAGGTCTGGAATCGTCGGGCCGGACATCCGGGCCCCAAGCCGGATATCCGGCTCTTGGAGCACGAAATTCGCATGGTTCTGGACACTAACCCCTAGATATCCAGCCCACAATCCCGGATGTCCGACCCCTGGGATTTCAGCATCCCGTGTTTCACCGTTTTGACCATAACTTTCACATTCGGAGTCCGATTTTCGCGTTTTTTAGCTCGTTGAGTAGCTATTGACATCCCCCATCCATGTAGATAGATTTCAACACCATTTGACTTCATAATTGTTTTGGAACTTTGGCATCTTTTCCTAGGGCTTCCACCATATCATCCGCAAAACCACCATAGCCTTCCGCAACCTAACCCATATTGATCCCCTTAGCATTAGAGGTTGTTTGAGTTGTGATTTGAGTCTCCTAAGGTGTTTCGGCTACTTAGGGATGGTCTCTTATCCATCAACCACCACCATAAATTCTGCATAGGCTTACCCACCATACACTTCCGCCACCTTAACCCATTTTGACCGGGTTTCCACCAATACTTCCGCAACCACCACCGCATTCCCGCTACCACCATTTTGATATTTGACGTTATGGATTTTGAGTTCGCGGTTTTTTCCCTTTCCTAAGGTGTTTCGGCTAAATAGGAATGGTTCTACATCAAGAACACCGCCGCTCATCATCGCCACGAGGTCATCATCGACATTGACCACTTCATCATTATTCGTCCTTATGTACACTTGTCAAACCATTGATGGTAACCTCGACGACATCATTGTATATTCTTGCCATTGCATTTATAACCCCGAGCCCATTTTGCGTCACTTGCCTATCGAGACTAGCCTTTGAGTATTGCCGGCAACGTTACTTGTGCACATTAGTGATCTACACCATCCATTGCATACATACCGTACCATATTGGTATCATGCCATCTCTTGTGTCACAAGATTGTTCCCGCATATACACAATTCCTATCTTGGTTTGTGCATTTCGCATTGTGGCCAAAAAAAGAATAAGCTTTTAAGCAAAAGAGAAAGAGCAAAGAAGCTTGTGAGAAATAGCTATAGCATCATACCACATTGCATACAAGATCATCTTGGATCATCTTGAAAGGAACACCGGGAACATCATGTACATAGCATACTTGGGATAGAAGTCATTGCATTTTTGTCTCCTATAGGTTGTGCACAAGTGTCGTATCCGCCTATTGAGCAATCGTGCTAGCGTCTCTCTAGAGTTGTGCAACAAGAGCATTTTCCGTGGATTCCACATTTTGTGCTCATTCCTTGGATGCCACATATTGTTATTGGTCTACTTGTTTCACTTGCGAATTTGTGAATCTCTTTCAACATTATTGACTCTTGCTAACATTTTGCATCAAATTTTTGTGCCACTATCCTCACCGAGCTCCACTATAAGCCTTACTTGTGTAGGTGTGAGAAATTTACGAGATCGGTACCAATTGTGCTATTTCCCTGTTACATCATTGAGTGATCATTGATCCACTTTCAACATCGGTCAAGGTACATTTCGTATAGTTCTTCTCTTTCTCACACTCGTATTTGCTCGAGTCTTGTGATGGCTAGGCAAGGCATTTCATCTCCAATCTTCGACAACAACGACAGCGCGAACAACTACATCACCAAATCATCAATCTTCGATCTACAACGACAAATGAAAGGCGCTAAATCAGGATTGCAAGAGCACATTGACAACCTCGCCATCGACATGCGACACTCCGAGCTACGTACAAGAGACAACCTCGACAATAAGCTTTCCGCACAAAAGAAGGAGGAATATGCAAGGATGGAGGAGATTCGGACCTTGTTGATCAACCGTTCTTCCCCTTCATCATCCTCAAGACGATGACGAGCTAGTTGGTCATCTTCGGAGCACCCTTGCGATGCAAGCGCAAGTCGTCCACGTCCACATCTACATGGCGACCATCATCACGTTCGTGATACAGATCGTCATGAAGGGCAAGTCACCTCCAAGCATCATGTGCATGACGACGATGAACGACATCGCCATCAAGCTCAAGTACGACAAAATACACCATCAACATGAAGATGCTCGAGATGTGCCTACCTACAAGTCCCAACAAGCTCTACATCAAGCTACGACCAAGCTTCATGAGCAAAAGAGAATATCGCGAGACAAGCAACACCAATAGGACGCTACGACTACTACCACCACCACTTCGGCATCTTCGCCAAGTGCTATCAAGGCATCTTTGCCTTTGGACATACGGCATCTTCGCCTACTTCCCTCGAGAATGCCTACATTGACTCCATCAAGTCCGAGGCGACCACCTACGAGCAAGGGCGACACTTCCATCTTCGGAAGCCCCTCAAGGAAGATGACCGAGCATGGGAAATTCCCTTCGGTCATGGAGATGAACTATGAGGTGCCACATCGTTTGGGCCTCCAACAACAAGACGATGACAAGAAGGTCGAGCTAGGGCCATCCCCTTCAACCACAACAACGAGCGCAAACCTCTTCAACAACATGAAGACGCCGCCCATATTGGACTCATACTCCGAGTCAAGCTACACGAGCGCACATGAGACATTCTCTTTGATCTCGGAGGAGAGTGATGTTTTGCCACATCCTACGGCATTCATCTTTGGAGGCGTTATGGGTGAGGAGGTTGAGCATGGGACTATCCCTTCAACCAAGGTGGCGATAGGAGTTGAGCATGGAGACATTTGCGCCAACATCTCTCCGACACCCACATATGACGAGATACCCCAATTCCCATGTGAGGAGAGCCACCACCACATGAGTGATATGAGTGACTCCACCATACAAGACATTGACTGCATTTTCTATGAGAGGATGAGTGTGACCACCACTAGCCCCACACATGAGAGCATGCCACACATCCTATGTGAGGTTGAGAGCCATTTGAGTGACTCCACCAACAATATGAGTGAGTGCATCCAAGAGGGAGTGAGTGAGACACAACACTTAGTGAGTGAGGTAGTTGACACGACACGTGAGGCCACTATGATTTCTGACGACTTAACCTCTACTCCTAGTGTGTTTTCTATTTTGGTGCTAGATCTCCAAAAAACTGAAGTGCAAATCCTCGACGAGTCCATGCCTCCAATCGGAGAACCGATGGCCATGGTGGAAGAAGATGCACCCCCACATGGTTCCATCAAAATGAAGATGAACATGACCTTGTCTTCGACACCTCACCTACAACACATGAGCGATGCTCCAAAGGTGACATAGGTGATGGTGCTTCTCTTGTCCCACTAGTGGACTATCCCACCAATGATTTCTTCCATGATGTTGATCCACCCATGCTTCATGCTAGTGCGAATTCCTCATGTCATGACTTACCCATTTATGATGAATATGATGATGAGCATGTTGAGTTGCCTAGTTGTGATGCTATGCTCCATAGGATATCATGTGAAAATTCTACTGGTCACGTCATGTTTGACAATCCGTTGAACTTGTCATATGCTATGAGTGAGATATCACATATTGCATCATTTCAATCTCAACATAGTAACTATGCATGCCCCATTAAAATAAATCCCATTTGCACTTATGGCATAAACGACGAGATGATGGTCATTGGCTTTTGTTTTACATGATTTGCGCAATTCATCTACTATGCCAGGCCATGATCACATTGTTCCAAATATGCATTGTTTTGGATGTTGTCAATATTTTCCATGTGATGTTTCCATTAATGCTCATGAGAAGATACCCATAGTTTCATCATACATATTATGATATTTTGATGCATTCCATACTTTGCATGATTCTCATAATTGCTTGCACCATATGCATTCCATGCATAACAATGCTCTAGGTATTCCCCATGATGCATTACACAATTTGAGTCTCCATTATGCTATACATAATAACAAACCTGTCATGATGTATGACATGTTTCTATATCACGCATCTCATTTATTTGAGCATTGGCTATTTTGTGCTAACCAACACATGCACATGCGCATCATGATGGATGGTGTGTACATATACTAGCATCATGATGGATGATGTGTACATATACCACGCACACACAATTATCCCTTTGCCTTTGTTTTGTGTAGGTACTCACGTATACTTGTCAACCTCTCAATCCCAAGAGTTGATGAAAAGAGATGTTGAGAGCAACGACGAATTGGGATTCCGTGAACTATTCTTACCACCATTCTCTTCACGCAACAACTTCGTGCATTCCTTTTACTTGGCTCTCACACGGCTTTGGGCTATATATCACTTGTTACCTTATGCTCATTATATCGTGTTCACTTTGCATGTTATACCTCTTTCAATGCCTTTGTCATGCAATTGTCACCCTTGCTTGCACTTACACGTGATTCACCATTATACTACTTCTATGTGTATTTGCATGCTTGGTGGAGATCCTTGTTACTATTGCCATGTTTACCATGTGCCACATGCTATTGTTGATTCTTGTTTTGGGAGAGTCATGATGTTCCATTGCTATTTACATAGAACCTCTTGCCAATACACTGATGATATTTTGCTCATATCTTGCTTGCATGCTTGTGATATGTCATGTGCATTATATATGCTCACTATTTGCACAAATGAAATGATTGCCATGATTACTTATAGTACACTGCATCTTCGCACTACTAGCTTGCTTGACTTGATCACTGTAATTGCTTTCTTTGTCACATCACCCATGTTCCATTCTTACTCGCTTTCTTCGGTTGATGACATATATGTTCATGCCTTTCACATGATATATCTTGATCATTGTCTCTTGTGTCCATTAGTTGCTTCTCTCATATCCACTTGTAGTGAGTGCAACCATACTATGCTTATTGATATCGGAGACTTTGACACCTTACTTGTGATACATGCTTGTTTGATTGAGCCTATTGTATATGGTTGTTCTCGCATCTTATGCCTCCATACTATGAAATACTCCCTTGTCCTTTATTATGATAAGCATGATGCATACACTTGTTGGGTATCTTACGACACGAATGATAGGTTTTGCACCTCCGCTATCCTCATTTGTTTTTCCGAGTGTTTGCCATGTTCTTTCATTTTGAGGGATTCACAAGGCGTTGCTATCATGGAACATATTGTTTATGTGAAGGCGTACATGATGTGTGACACCAACATTTTCGACAAACTACTAAAGGTGAACTCCTTCCCTTTGAGCCATCTTCAAATATGCATATTGGATGGGTCACTCTTTCATTGTTGTTTCCTTCTTCTTGTCTACATGATACATGTATCGGATGGAGGACTGACATTGGAGATGGACCCTATGGACCTTCAAAGTGAGGAGTACCACGACATCGAGCTATGGTACAACATCACCAATAACAAATTTGCGTCTTATGCATGGATTGAATCACATTATGATTGCCTTGTCGCATCTTGTATTCCCATGTCATCCATGATATATGAGCATGTGCATTTCCTTAGCATATTTGTTGTGATATTCCTTGATGGCATATTCATACATCATGATCATATTGTGTACCATCAATTACATGATAGCATAGCCATATTGAGCATCCATTGCCATATTCATGCTATTGATAAATCGTCTCACTATGACATCATTTTGCACCGTGGTTGCATTGATCATATTCACAATACATTTGTGTGCATAATGAATGCTTTTGCTCCCATGAATGCTTTACATCTCATTCCATATCATCTCGCTATGATTAATGTGCCTTCTTGCAAACAATCTTGTCGCACAGACACATGTTTACTTGATGGACACCTTGTGTGTGCTAACCATTGTATTTCCGAGTGTCATTTGTGTTTGCTCTTTTTACATGTATACCCCTCTGGCGACACCTTGGAGTACTTGGATTGTGCCATGTCTTCCAATCCATCCAACTACAAATCCGTCCATGACAACCATTTCCATGGTGATGAGGTTTTCGATACGAGGTCGGGTCTTTCCCAAGGGACGGGAGATGATGTGGAGCATCCTACGATCATCCCCATGTACACTATGACTACTCCCCAAGCCCCAAGTGGACATATGACGAGACCTCAAATATACACCATTGGACGCAAGGTGAACCCATTCCTAAATGCTTCCCCTTTCAACTCATGCGAGAAATGCTTGCTACCTAATGCAAAGAAACTATGTGTGCTCAGGAACCAAGGAGACAACCGTGAAGATGCTCTAAGCATAGGACAAGTCCACACGGAAGTGGATCAAGAAGTCCCTCCAGTGGAGTCGCCACAGAGCTAGAGCGGCCAGACATCCGGCGCCACCAACCAGAAGAAGACCAGAGAGACGGACGCCAGGTGACTCTACAGCGGCCGGACATCCGGCTGACTCCCGAACATCCGGCGGCCCATGATGGGACGAACATCCGGCACCTACCCGGAAATCCGGTGCAGACTATCCAGAGAGCACCAAGACTAGCCCCGCCAGCCTGGACATCCGGCTCCTCACGAAGGCCTGGACATCTGGCCCGACGCCCGGACATCCGGCTCCGCCTGTCTGTGCAGAGTGAAGGGCCGAGGCCCATGTACCCCTTCTCCCACCTAGACTATGTATAGTCCTCCTCCTCCCTCTTTCTAGGGTTAGCGTTGTGTTAGCTCATACGTGAGACCGAGCTTCGCTCATCCATCCATATCTACTCCATTGCAGGGACTGTCGGTGTCAAAACCGGCGGATCTCGGGTAGGGGGTCCCGAACTGTGCGTCTAGGCCGGATGGTAACAGGAGACTGGGGACACTTTGTTTTACCCAGGTTCGGGCCCTCTCAATGGAGGTAAGAGTAGATACAAGAGTAGATCTACCACGACATCAAGGTGGCTAAACCCTAGAAGCTAGCCTATGGTATGATTGTGTATGGAGTTTATCCTCTACGGGCTACAACCCTCCGGTTTATATAGACACCGGATAGGGTTAGGGTTACACAGAGTCGGTTACAATGGTAGGGGATCTTGAATATCGCATCGCCAAGCTTGCCTTCCATGCCAAGGAAAGTCCCATCCGTACACGGGACGAAGTCTTCAATCTTATATCTTCATAGTCCAGGAGTCCGGCTGAAGGTATAGTCCGGCTATCTGAACACCCCCTAATCCAGGACTCCCTCAGTAGCCCCTGAACCAGGCTTCAATGACGACGAGTCCGGCGTGCAAATTGTCTTCGGCATTGCAAGGCGGGTTCCTCCTCCAAGTCCTTCATAAAAGATTGTAATCACCAAGAGTAGTGTCCGGCTCTGTAAAATAAGTTTCCACATATTGCTATAGAGAGAATAATATTAACACAAATCAAATCTGCTGATGTATTCTGCAGTGCGCCATCGCACTATAGCCAAGTCCTCTACTCGAATCGTTTTTACTTCCCCACCTCAGCATGTTTTGCGAGGCGGTTTCCTTGGCACGTCTTGTCAAAGCAGAGATCGTGTGCCCTTTTTTACGGGATTCTCATTAATATGGATGTGGGTAACCCAATCATGCCCGTTAGCATGTTTTCTCGATTAAAGGTGAGTCCCAAATGGTTACGGGGAGGGCTCCTGGTATTCAACCTCTTATGAAGAGACCAAGGCCTTACTCCTTTTTCCAACCTCAAACGAGTTCGCCCATCGCCTCGAGTTCCAACACCCTTGGCTTCAGATTCCGGGCACTTCGGACCTTCGACAATGTCCGGTTTCGACCTTCAAGGCCGATGGATGCCCTCCTCCGTCACGGAGGAGGATGTGCTAAAGTTGAGAGAGGCTAAGTTCCTGACCGCCGAAATTCTGCATAGGTTGCCTGCTCAAGGGCAGGCTATTCCCAATCCCCAGCCCGGTGAGAGCGTAGTGTTCATGTCTCACTTCCTTGGGGGGTTAGGCTTCCCGATGGATCCCTTCGTGAGGGGGCTGCTGTTCTATTACGGGCTGGAATTTCATGACTTAGCTCCGGAGTCCATCCTCCAAATTTCCTCATTCATCGTTGTGTGCGAAGTGTTCCTCCGCGTTACTCCTCACTTCGGTTTATGGCTCAAGACTTTTGGAGTGGAGCCAAAGATGATCGAGGGACGGCACGCAGAGTGCGGAGGTGCCGTCATAAGTAAGAACGCTGATGCTCCATGGCCCGAGGGCTTCTTTCAAGAGGAGCTCGACTTGTGGCAACGAGAATGGTTCTATATCACCGCTCCCAGGAGCGCCAAGTGGGCAGCACCTCCTGCCTTTCGCTTGGGTCCCCCATCACGGCTAGCGTCATGGGTCAACAAAGGATTGGATTGGGGTTTGCCCAAAGACATGCCCCTGTTACAGGGCCGAATTAAAGATCTCTTGGAAGGAGACCTCAGTTTGGTCAAGGTGATGCAGGTCATGCTGATTCGCCGAATATTGCCCAGCAAACGTCGCCCCCTTCGCCTATGGGAGTTAATCTAGAGGGGCCGTGAGCTCTCCAAAATTTTATGGGCGCAACGCCCATAGAGATGTATAAACGGTTCTTCGGATCACAAGAGATGTGTCCGGATTCAACCGAGGATGCAGGCTTAAGCTGCAATCGCCCGGATACTCAAGTAAGCAACGTTGTGCCCGTACCTTCTATCCGTATAATTGTCATAAATTTGCCCCTAAAAGAGCCGTCTTTTTGAACAGGAGTGGACAGCGAAGGCGAAGCTGATCAGGTGTCCGGCTCCCCTTCCTGAAACTAGGCCGGATCCTGTGCTAGTCAGGATGCTGGAGATAATGCCTTTGGAGAGGGAGGACAAGGAAGCTGCGGCCTCCTCGAAGGAGGCTGCTCCGAAGGGAGGAACCGAAAATTCCTCTCCTAAAGGGAAGAAGAGAGCCGCTTCTGACGACCCAGAAACCATGGCCTCAAAACGAGGGAGAAAATCCTCTCCAGAGGGTCCAACGCTAGGAAGTTCCTTGGCCGGACTACGCCCTCAAGGGGATCAACCCTCAAGCGAGCCGTAAGTGGAGAATAGATTTTCCTTTTGAGGGATGAGAGAAATCCGTGATTTTGCATTTGAGAAGATTTAGCCGAAAGTTTACCTTGTAGCTCGGACCTCAGCCCCTCGCAACAGAGCTCGTCTTTGGGGGATCTTCTTCCGGAGATGATGGAGAGCGGAACACCTCCCTCTGCCGTGCCGCCCAGCGAGGCGGGTGACCCTGAGGTGTCGTCGCGGAGGGTTTCTCCGAATCCGGCAGGGATGGGAGGTGGCAGTGCGGCCCCCCAAAGTCCTCCACGTCCGGTCTTCGAAAGAGGCCATAGGACAAGTCCGGCACCGTCTGGTGCTCGGCCGGAAGAACTAAAGATTCTGCTGGGGCGAGCTTCTATCTCAGAAGAGCACCGTGCCTTGATGGGCACGGTGATTGAAAGGATTTCATCCGCAGAAAGCGGATTGCATGAGGCCTTCAAAAGTTTAATGATGGGTTTTGAGGTACGTTAGATAATGTACACTTTTGTTAGTTGTGCATAAATAAGATGCGCCCTGTGTAGATAGTAGCCCCTGAGACTCTGCGTGTTGTCAAGAAATGACAGCACGTAGAGGATCATAATCCCAGGTCTGAGATGTCACCTTTGAATGTAGGTGGCGAGGTGTCCAGAATCAAACCGGACTAATGATTTGGCCGATCTAAAGCGGCAACTAGACGTGGCAGATGCCGACATCGCGCTTGTCAACAAGCGGCTTGATGAGGCTCAAGGTATGTAATTCTTCAGGCGACATCAGGTAAGAGGAGCTTCATGCCAGTGTCTTACAATGTGTGTGCTTGATGCAGATGGTACTGCCGCCATGGAGAATCTTAGGGCAGAACTTGCCCGAGCTAAGGAGCAAGCCAGAAAAAGTGATGCGGCTGCCAAGAAGGCCCTTGAAGAGCTGAGAGCCGAACAGGCTGCTCGCTGCTGAAGCAAAGAGGAGATGGACGAGAAGTTAAAGAGTGCTGCAGACCGTTGTGAATTTCTTGAGAAAGAAGACCGGGCGAGACAACAGATTTAGAAAAGGCCGTTGCCGATGCCAAGGACGCTCGCTCTGCGATGAGAGCTGCGAAAGAGGAGCTGCGTCAGGCCGAACAGATTGCGGCTGGAAAGCCCTTTATGCTGCGGAGGAAGTTTTGTGATCCGAAGTTTGCTCCGTTGGACCGGATGTGGAGTGTGAAGGACACCTATCTAGACTTGGCAACGAGTGCCGCTGATGCGAATGAACACTTTCGATGTTAGAAAGATTGCGAAGTGGAAGAGCTTTTCTGGTCGCAGTTTCATAATCCAGAGCGTCCACTGGCAGTGGACGATCGTTTGGCTTAGTGGGCCGAACTGAATAGGTTGTCCGGACTCGCCATGAAGTACGTCATGGATCATCTGTGGCCGAGGAGATCGGAGCCGAAGAGTTATTTCAGCAATTTCTTGACGCACTGCCGCGTATTGATGCAATTAAGAGGTCAGCATGCATAGAGGGCGCTAGGATGGCTCTAGCCCATGTTAAGACATACTGGGCAGAGATGGAGACCACCGTTGTTGCGTCCCTAGATTCGGACCAAAGTCGAGTACCTTCCGAGCACTATTTTCAGGAAGTTCTTGAAGGCGCTCGTGTAATAGAGACGCAGTGCCCGAAAGATGCTATGTTATGATAGCATATGTAATTATGAATTAATATTTTGATAAAGTGTTGTGGCTGATTTTATACTTGTGCCTCCAAGTATTGTAAACACCTTCTAATCGGCCGTTTTAAGATATATATATCTATATGTATAGAATCTAAAAGATGACAGTCGTTGGCTTCAGCCCCCACGCACATAGTGCGGGGGTGCTCGCGGAAGACGCATTCTCACACTTAACCCAATGTCTTGGTCCTACAAAGGAGGTGATAGCGCAGCGAGCCAGGCAACCGGACTATAATGCTTTAACACTTTCACTTAGCCATAGGAGTTTGAAAATGAGACTCTTTAGGTAGCTCCTTGGTGGCCACTGCACTCGTCCGAATTCGGGGCGCGTATGTGCCTGACCGGGAAGCGGTCCTTCGTCAAGGCGGAGGAATCCAATAGATTTCGATCGGTCATCGAGTGGCTGACCAGTCTCACGCTACATCATGACAGTCAGTTTTCGGCTTTCTCCACTGAGGTGCTCGCCCTGGCCGAACCGGGCGCACAATCGCAGTAGTTCTCCTGGTGCTACCTTGGCCGATAGAGCGGAACGTAAGGTAGCCGAACTCAGGAGCCGGGCAACCCAACATTTGACCAAAGACATGATTCGGAGCTGATGCATATAATGCCAAAACTCGCGACGCCGAACATTCCCTAAGGTGTTCGGTCTTTATGAGTGCGGGCCAAACAGCACTCTTTATTGAAAAAGCCCCTAGTGTCTAGGTACGTGCAAAAATTCTGATGTGGCCACATGCCAAGATGCCAGCCTCCTCCTTGGTTATATTAGGAAGAAAAACCAGGGGATGTATAGCGACAAGAGACAGTAAAAAAGGTTTATGCAGGGTCTTAATCTAAAAAGAATCCTTTAGGACGGGTCCCTACTGCACGTCTGCGCCTGTGTCTCCATTGTGCCGTATCCTGGATGGGCGCTGCATGACGTTCATCTATAAAAGAGAGGAACTGAGTTGAAAAACGGGTCGTGCCGAAAAATTTAAAATAAGCAAAGTATAAAGTAAGATATGTAAGGTTGAGCTTTATTGTCTCTTATTTGTGTATGCGTGGAGCCCCTTGTGCGTGGGTATATGGCTTCTAGGCCTGCATCAATGATGATTTTGCACCGAACTCGTCTATCCGCGTTCATGGTCTTTAAATGACCTATTTTGAAGTTTTTTGGCCGATGAAGCCATTTTGCTGTGGGGCTGTTAAAGCGGCTGCACTATCCTCCGCTTGGGGAGGCGCACTTTAGTGCTTCCCCATCAAAGAGATGATGCCTCATGGACCGGGCATCTTAAGCGTAAGAGATGCATAATGTGGTATTGCGTCAAATCGAGCGAAAGCTTCACGTCCCAGTAGTGCTTGATAGCGACTTGAGAACGGGACAACGTGGAAGGTCAGCTTTTCGCGGCGGAGGTTATCGGCAGAGCCGAATGTGACTGTGAGCCGAAGAAAACCCGTGCAATGGGTGTCTGGGCCAGGTATTACCCGTTGAAAGGAGGTTTTGCTGCGACGGATTCTTGTTGGGTTTATCCCCATGTGCTGTATTGTATCCTGATATATCAGGTTTAGTTCGCTGCCGCCGTCCATAAGGACATTTGAAAACTTAAGTCCGCCAATTATTGGATCAAGGATCAAGGCAGTCCATCCTACATTCCAGGTATTCCTAGAATAATCTAGCTGATCGAAGGTTATCGGTTTTGACAACCAGTGGCAGGATCCTTTGGGGATGGGCCGTGTGGTGCATACCTTTACGGGCACCGCACGTTTTGTTATGTGAAGTGAGTTCAGTGTTTTTACTTCTTGTGGCAAGTTGTTTTGTTTCCTGGTGCTCTGCTGTTGGGGTTCGTCCTCGCCTTCGCTTGGTGTGTCGAGCCCCTTGTGTTCGGCATTGAGTATGCCGGATTGTTTGAAGACCGAACATTATCTGTGGGTATGGTTAGCAGGCTTCCCAGGAGTACTGTGTATCTGACATATCCTGTCCAGGATTTTATTTAAGCTGGATGGATCGTCCCTGTTATTCTGGGGGTGATTTTTCCTGATTTTGTCGTGAGCCTTTGAATCCGGCGTTGACTGCCGTGCTCTTCGGACTTTTGTCCTTAGTCCGGCGACGGTCTTTGTTGCGTCGCGGTCTTCCGTTTTCATCCCTGGTTTCGGATGTACTTGGGTCGCTGGGGCTGCACCTTGCCAACCAGCTGTCCTCCCCTGCACAAAAGCGAGTCATGAGGCTTGTTAGTGCGGCCATTGTTCTTGGCTTTTCTTGGCCGAGGTGTCTGGCGAGCCATTCGTCTCGGACGTTATGTCTAAAAGCTGCTAAGGCTTCGGCGTCCGGACAGTCGACTATCTGATTCTTTTTAGTGAGGAATCTATTCCAGAATTGCCGAGCTGATTCTCCGGGTTGTTGAGTTATGTGACTAAGGTCGTCTGCATCCGGGGGGCGGACATAGGTCCCTTGAAAGTTTTCTCGGAAAGCATCCTCAAGCTCTTCCCAGCTTCCAATTGAGTTTTTGGGAAGGCTTTTAAGCCAATGCCGGGCTGGCCCTTTAAGCTTAAGGGGTAGATATTTTATGGTGTGGAGATCATCTCCTCTAGCCATGTGAATGTGGAGGATATAATCCTCGATCCAGACTCCAGGGTCTGTTGTTCCATCGTATGCCTCTATGTTTACGAGTTTGAATCCCTCTGGGAATTCATAGTCTAGGACCTCATCGGTAAAACATAGGGGGTGTGCGGCACCCCTGTATTTGGGTATGCCAGATTCTGATGATGGCTTCGTAGCGTTGCTTACGAGAGCTTGCTTTCTTGGCCCATAAATGGACCTAACTGGGCCATGATGCGAATCCTTAGGAGGGTCGCATGCCGATTTAGGTGCGGCGCCGCTTGTTGCCTTATGGGGTCGTCTATCCGACCGTGTGGCTTTTTCATTTTTTGAATACGAGGGCTCTGAGGCCTCTTTGTCAAATTCAGGCAGTAGCTTTCTTTTCGGATAGCTTTTAGTGCGGCGACTGTCGCCGTACTTATCTGTGGCATTGATTACATTGCTCCATCTGATCCGGAGTGCATCTTCCGCTGTTTTTAGCTGCCGCTTCTGCTTTTTTAGGCTGCGTGCAGTTGCAACGAGCCTCTCATGGAGATTCTTCTGCTTCATATATTTATTTGGTGTGCGGCCGTTTGGAATGCCGTTTTCGCCGGGGGAGGGATGTTCGGTTTTTCTATCCGTGTTGCCCTATTCGGACGGTTGCTCTAAGGCCTGTTCATCGTCGACCGGCTCGTCCTGCTCTATGGCTGGGTTTTTGTCGAGGCGGGGCTTGGGCCGGCGTTTGCGCCGACGCCTTGATTGTGTTTTGGGGGGTCGATCACTCGTCCTATCCCCTTTTTCCTCGTTGTAGTTTCCCTTAGGGGGGTCCACCATGTACACATCGTGAGATGGGGTGGCTGTCCAATGCCCTATGGGCGTTGGTTCCTCGATATCTCCTCCATCGTCATCCATGCTATCGATGTCCTCGGAGCCGAAGTCAGGCATGTCGGTTAGATCGTCGACAGTGGCTACGAAGTGGGTGGTGGGTGGGTTTTGAATTTCCTCACCGTCCGTATCCCACCCTTGCTGACCGTAGTCCGGCCAGGGCTCTCCTGATAAAGAGAGAGACTTAAGAGAATTAAGGATGTCGCCGAAACGCGAATGCTGAAAGATGTCCGCTGCGGTGAACTCCATTATCGGCGCCCACTCGGATTCGATTGGCAGGGGCGCGGGGGGCTCGGAGTTCAGAGAGGAATCCGGCTCCTCGGAGTCATGGGCCATGCAGAGTGTGGGGCTGGAGTTCGGCTTGATGGCCTCTGAGATCGCAGCCTGTGAGGCAGCGTCCAACCGCTGATC
This sequence comes from Triticum dicoccoides, assembly GCF_002162155.2. NCBI lineage: Eukaryota > Viridiplantae > Streptophyta > Magnoliopsida > Poales > Poaceae > Triticum > Triticum dicoccoides. Next base: position 411,398,864 of record NC_041392.1, read on the forward strand.
CTCGATCGGGGCAGTAGGTTCCGAATCAATGGTCGAAACCGATGTGTGTGCGGCCTCCAAGACGTTGTTCGGCGGCAGAGCTATATCATGCCCATCGAGACAGTGCGGCATGCTAGGCTGTGGCTCGAATCCGTTGAAGATCAAGTCTCCGCGGATGTCAGCCGTGTAGTTTAGGCTACCAAACCTGAACTGATGGCCAGGGGCGTAGCTTCCGATCTGCTTAAGGTGGCCAAGCGAATTGACCCGCAGTGCGAAGCCGCCGAAGACAAAGATCTGTCCGGGGGGGAAAGTCTCACCCTGGACCGCATCGTTGTGGATGATCGAAGGAGCCATCGGGCCTAAAGGCGATGGTACAGAGGAACTCTCAATGAAAGCACCAATGTCGGTGTCAAAATCGGCGGATCTCGGGTAGGGGGTCCCGAACTGTGCGTCTAGGCCGGATGGTAATAGGAGACTGGGGACACTTTGTTTTACCCAGGTTCGGGCCCTCTCGATGGAGGTAAAACCCTACTCCTGCTTGATTAATATTGAAGATATGGGTAGTACAAGAGTAGATCTACCACGAGATCAAGGAGGCTAAACCCTAGAAGCTAGCCTATGGTATGATTGTGTATGGAGTTTATCCTCTACCGGCTACAACCCTCCGGTTTATATAGACACCGGATAGGGTTAGGGTTACACAGAGTCGGTTACAATGGTAGGAGATCTTGAATATCACATCGCCAAGATTGCCTTCCACGCCAAGGAAAGTCCCATCCGGACACGGGACGAAGTGTCCAATCTTATATCTTCATAGTCCAGGAGTCCGGCTGAAGGTATAGTCCGGCTATCCGAACACCCCCTAATCCAGGACTCCCTCAGGGACCGTTACCTCTTCGGAGAAGATCCACCTTGGATTCAAGACCCCTTCGTGGGAAAACCCCTCAAGACCTCCTCATAGAGAAGAACTGGTTACCTTTGTATCGTCCTTTCTTGATCATGGATCTTGTATCTCTTTGTATTTAGAGGATCTAGCATATGTGTAACCTAATCTCGTTGGTTTGAGTGATTCTCTTGTGTTTACCTTCGTGTTTTCCCCTTTGTGTTCTTCGCGTTCATCGTGAGATTGGCTCCTTTCATGAAAGATCGGCCACCTAGGGTTCCACCCTACATCATTGTTGTTGTCATAGAGGTGCGACACGTGCAGCCGGCGGTGGTGGTGGAAAATACGAAAGCAATTCAATAAACTTGTTATCGAGCTTTGTTTCGAACATCTTCTCCATGCCATCTATCTTCTCCATGGCCTCTTCAAATCTGTTTAACACATCTTGCACATGTCCACTCATTATTTGCTGAAACTTATCATGAAGCTCCTTGTTTGTGAAGTTCTCCTAGTCAATCTCGTCGGCTTGTGATCCTGCCATGGTTAGCAGCAATAGAAACACACAAGAATATGGTCCTATAGACTGCTAACAAGTGGTGGTGTCACAAATCCATCAAGGAAATCTCAAATTCTTACCAGTTCTTACCCAACAGTAGGCGGTGATCGGCAACCCTTGTAGTCAAAACTCTCAAAGCTTGGACAGAGCGAATACAAGGGAGAGTCAAACACATGCGTAGATGTATGTGGAGCTAGGAAGGCTTATAATATGGTAGCAAGAAGGGTTAGCAATAATCAATTCAGAGATGTAAAGTTCAATATACGCTCAACGACGGTACTGTGCTGGTCCTAGGCAAGACCGTACTAGAGAGTTGAGCCTAGAACACGAACGAAATCATGGCGTGACACATAAAAAAGGGAGGAGCACTCTCTGATTTTTTTCCCTTTTTGCACTTCTTTCCCCTTTTTCTTGCTCCACGACAATTTTTTTCGAAAAAGTCTACAAATGGTCTAAAAACTGCGTAGCCAGAATTTTCCAGACTTAGTTTTTTTTAAAACTGGAACTATTTTTCTTCTGCGGGTGGCACGGAAATTAGGGAATCCTACTCTGTCATGAGTTGGAGTATGGCATGATCTGTAAATCAAACATAAATACACAAATACTGGACTCGGACTAGTGGCGGAGATGAAACCGATGGAAACTCAGACTGCTGGCGGATATATGTAGGGCGGTGGAACACGGACTAGTGGCGAATTTGTAATGGAGGTGGACTCAGATTATCGTGATGGTGGTGGATATGTGGTATATGGCAGCGGCAATGCCGATGGTGGTATATGGCAGCGGTGATGATGATGGTAGTATATGGTAGCGGTGACGATGATGGTGGTATATGGCAGGGGTGATGATGATGATGCGGCGGCGGTGTAACAACTTGTGAGCAGAACTCGAAACTCTAAAGGACTAGACACTAAGACCAGCAACTAGACACAACGATGCAACAGCAAATTCAACAATGCAAAACCCTAAAAAGATTATGCAAAGGCTCAGATTGGTTTGGATATGATGAACTAACCCTAATTTTTTTGGCTTTTTTCATGGAGGACTGTAGGTATGAAGAACAAACTCGATCTAAACTACGAAAAACTGTAAAATCTCACCGAGCAACCTGGAAATCTGATACCACTTGATAGAGGCGAAGGTGACCCGATGTTTTGATGAGATAGTGGCTATCGTTTTCTGTGGGAGTCGACCTTGACGATCCGACTACGAATGTGCGAGACGTCGCGCCTTAGCAATCGCTAAACCAACTTCCGAGGGGTTATTGACCATGCCGGAGCACGATCAACCTGACCACGAGGGTTTGTTTCCTGCCAGCAAACGAAGAACAAGCAAGAAACTGAGATTGCAATCTGGATATTGCGAATATAAGATGGAAGCTTTATTGATGCAGGTGGGGTTCTGTCACGTCTTTGTCTGGTCATTGAACACAAACGAAGTACTCGAAGTTGCAGCTATGGCGAACTTTTAATCTAATCAAAACCCAAAGTCTAAACGATGCCCTAAGGGCTGTATATATGGAGGGGAGAGGGGGGAATTTTGTGTCCCTTGGAGGAGGGGTGTGAAACCAACCCTAACTCTTGTTTCCCCACACATACGAACTCTAAAAACAACCTATAATCAAGTATTTCCAAATTACATGGGCCTGGCCCAAAAATAAGGTGACGCACCAGCTAGAATAGCCTCTGGACGAAATTTATGAAGTGGCATCTTGTATATTTCGTCCAAGGCTTCATGCACTCATTATGGTGGCTTCAAAGCCCTGGAATCATCACTTGTAACTCCGTTCTTGTTCCCCTTGCGCATGTCATCATCTCCATGCTTGAACTGGCCCCGAGGTTCATCTTTCTTGTCCAAGCTAGGCCCTTCATTTGTAAGGAAAACAAATGTATCCAATTTAGGCAGCATCATATTCTCATGAACATTAGAATCATTACCAAGAAATGGAAGCACCTAGTAATTCAATTGGCATGCGCGAGCTATAGTAATTGGTCTAGTATGTATAGCAGCAGGGGTTGTGGGTGTAACAATGGTATTGATGTTCTCATCACCGGATATCCGGCGCCACCAACCAGAAGAAGACCAGAGAGAGACGGACGCCAGGTGACTCTATAGCGGCCAGACATCCGGCTGACCCCCGGACATCTAGCGCCCCAGGATGGGCCGGACATCCGGCACCTGCCTAGAAATCTGGCGTAGGCTATCAAGAGAGCACCAAGACCAGCCCCGCTAGCCCAAACATCCGGCTCCTCATGAAGGCGAGGACATCCGGCTCCGCCTGTCTGCGCACAGTGAAGGGCCGAGGCCCATGTACCCCTTTGCCCACCTAGACTATGTATACTCCTCCTCCTCCCTCTTTCTAGGGTTAGCAATGTGATAGATCATATTAGAGATAGAGCTTTGCTCATCCAATTGGTTACTTCTCCGTTGGAGTCCACAACCTCTTTGGAGAAGATCCCCAAACGGATTCAAGACCCCTTTACGGGAAGAACCCCCTCAAGACCTCCTCATGGAGAAGAACCAGTTACCTTTGTACCGTCCCCTTATTGATCGTGGATCTTGTATCTCCTTTTGTGTTTCGAGGATCTAGCATATGTGTGACCGTATCTTGGTGGTTTGAGTGATTCTTTCGTGTTTCCCTTCGTGATTTCTCCTCGTGTTCTTCGTGTTCATTGCGGGATCCGCTCCTTTTGTGAAAGATCGGCCATCTAGGGTTGCACCCTACATCATACTAGAATGAAGCATGGTAATTGGTTGATCAACATCATGAAAGCAATCAATGTCAAGAATGTCCACTAGTGGGACTAGAGTATCACCGTCACCTATGTTACCTTTGTTATTCCACTCATGTAGTGTAGTCGAGGTGGCAAAGATCAAATGGTGGTCATCTTTATCTTGATGGAACCATGTGGGGGTCCATCATATTCCACCATGGCGATCGTCTTGTCCAAAGGGAGGACGAAGTCGTCGTGAATCGAAGCTTCAAATGAGAAGACACAATATAGGTAGAGGTTAAGTTGTTAGAAATCAAAGTGGCCTCACATGCCCTAGCAACTATCACACTATCTTTATGTGGTGGTTGATAACCCACAAGTATAGGGGATCGCAACAGTTTTCGAGGGTAGAGTATTCAACCCAAATTTATTGATTCGACACAAGGGGAGCCAAAGAATATTCTCAAGTATTAGCAGCTGAGTTTTCAATTCAACCACACCTGGAAACTTATTATCTGCAGCAAAGTATTTAGTAGCAAAGTAATATGATAGTAGTGGTAACAGTAGCAAAAGGTAACGATAGCAAAAGTAGCATTTTTGGTATTTTGTAGTGATGATAGCAATAACAACGGAAAAGTAAATAAGCGAAGAACAATATATGGAAAGCTCGTAGGCAATGGATAGGTGATGGAGTATTATGCCGGATGCGGTTCATCATGTAACAGTCATAACCTAGGGTGACACAGAACTAGCTCCAATTCATCAATGTAATGTAGGCATGTATTCCGAATATAGTCATACGTGCTTATGGAAAATAACTTGCACTACCCTCCCGTGGCAGCGGGGTCCTAGCGGAAACTAAGGGATATTAAGGCCTCCTTTTAATAGAGTACCTGACCAAAGCATTAACACATAGTGAATACATGAACTCCTCAAACTACGGTCATCACTGGTAAGTATCCCGATTATTGTCACTTCGGGGTTAACAGATCATAACACATAATAGGTGACTATAGACTTGCAAGATAGGATCAAGAACTCTCATATATTGATGAAAACATAATAGGTTCGGATCTGAAATCATGGCACTCAGGCCCTAGTGACAAGCATTAAGCATAGCAAAGTCATAGCAACATCAATCTCAGAACATAGTGGATACTAGGGATCAAACCCTAACAAAACTAACTCGTTTACATGATAGATCTCATCCAACCCATCACCGTCCAGCAAGCCTATGATGCAATTACTCACGCACGGCGGTGAGCATCATGAAATTGGTGATGGAGGAAGGTTGATGATGACGATGGCGACGGATTCCCTTCTCCGGAGCCCCGAACGGACTCCAGATCAGCCCTCCCGAGAGGTTTTAGGGCTTGGCGGCGGCTCCGTATCATAAAACGTGATGAATTCTTCTCTCTGATTTTTTTCTCCCCGAAAGCAAATATATAGAGTTGGAGTTGAGGTCGGAGGAGCTCCAGGGGGCCCACGAGGTAGGGGGCGCGCTCCCACCCTCGTGGACAGGTGGTGGGCCCGTGGTCTTCATCTTTTGCAAGGATTATTTAATATTTCCAAAACAAGGGCAAAAGTGTTTGGAAAAGTAGATACGACGGAGATGTATCAACTCCCCCAAGCTTAAACCTTTGCTTCTCTCAAGCAATTCAGTTGATAAACTGAAAGTCATAAAGAAAAACTTTTACAAACTCTGTTTGCTCTTGTTGTTGTAAATATGTAAAGCCAGCATTCAAGTTTTTACAAAGATTATGACTAACCACATTCACAATAATGCTTAGGTCTCAAGTTTACTCATATCAATGGCATAATCAACTAGCGAGCAATAATAATAAATCTCAGATGACAACAGTTTCTCAAAACAATCATAATATGATATAACGGGATGGTATCTCGCTAGCCCTTTCTGAGACCGCAAAACATAAATGCAGAGCACCTTTAAAGATCAACGACTGACTAGACATTGTAATTCATGGTAAAGAGATCCAGTCAAGTCATACTCAATGTAAACTAATAGTAATGAATGCAAATGACAGCGGTTGTCTCCCACTGGTGCTTTTTAACAAGAGGATGATGACTCAACATAAAAGTAAATAGATAGGCCCTTCGCAGAGGGAAGCAGGGATTTGTAGAGGTGCCAGAGCTCGGTTTTGAAATAGAGATGAATAATATTTTGAGCGGTATACTTTGATTGTCAACATAACAACCAAAAGATGGCAATATCTTCCATGCTACACACATTATAGGCGGTTCCCAAACAGAATGGTAAAGTTTATACTCCCCCTCCACCAACAAGCATCAATCCATGGCTTGCTCGAAACAACGAGTGCCTCCAACTAACAACAGTCCTAGGGGGAGTTTTGTTTGCAATTATTTTGATTTGATTTGCATAAAGCATGGGAGTGGGCATCCCGGTGACCAGCCACTTTCTCGTGAGTGAGGAGCGGAGTCCACTCCTCTTGAGAATAACCCGCCTAACATGGAAGATACAGACATCCCTAGTTGATACATGAGCTATTCGAGCATACAAACCAAGATATTTATTTGAAGGTTTAGAGTCTGGCACATACAAATTTACTTGGAATGACAGGTAGATACCGTATATAGGTAGGTATGGTGGACTCATATGGAATAACTTTGGGGTTTATGGAGTTGGATGCACAAGCAGTATTCCTGCTTAGTACAAGTGAAGGCTAGCAGAAGACTGGGAAGCGACCAGCTAGAGAGCGACAACAGTCATGAACATGCATTAAAATTAATCAACACCGAATGCAAGCATGAGTAGGGTATAATCCACCATGATCATAAATATCGTGAAGGCTATGTTGATTTTGTTTCAACTACATGCGTGAACATGCGCCAAGTCAAGTCACTTAAATCCTTCAGAGGAGGATACCACCCTATCATACCACATCACAACCATTTTAATAGCATGTTTGCACGCAAGGTAAACCATTATAAGCTCCTAGCTAATCAAGCATGGCCCAAGAAACTATGATCTATAGTTGTCATTGCAAACATGTTTATTCATAATAGGCTGAATCAGGAACGATGAACTAATCATATTTACAAAAACAAGAGAGGTCGAGTTCATACCAGCTTTTCTCATCTCAGTCAGTTCATCATATATCGTCATAATTGCCTTTCACTTGCACGACCGAATTGTGTGAATAATAATAATAGTGCACGTGCATTGGACTAAGCTGGAATCTGCAAGCATTCAATAAACAGGAGAAGACAAGTCAATATGGGCTCTTTTGTCAGATCACAATAATGCATATAAGAGCCACTTCAACAATTTAATTATGGTCTTCTCCTATCGACCCCCAAAGAAAAGAAAATAAATAAAACTATTTACACGGGAAAGCTCCCAACAAGCAAAAGAAGAATAGGAAATCTTTTTGGGTTTTCTTTTTAATTAATACTACAAGCATGGAAAGTAAACTAATTAAAAGCTACGACTAATTTTTTTGGTTTTTCTTAAGATTTATTAAACACACAAGAAGAAAGCATAAAAAGGAAATAAACTAGCATGGATGATACAATGAAAAAGTATGAGCACCGATGTCTAGCAATGAGTGTGTGAACATAAATGTAATGTCGGTGGGAAATACGTACTCCCCCACGCTTAGGCTTTTGGCCTAAGTTGGTCTATGGCCACGGTTGGCCTGGCGGATATCCATAATAATAGTTGGGGTCATACTGCGATGCAGCGGCTATTGCCTCCTGAGCTGCAGCATGGCGACGAGCGGCCTCCGCCCTCCTCTCATACTCGTCTGCCTCCTCTCTGGTAATAACATATCTTCCTTTTGCCTGATAATCAAAGAAGGCATGAGCAGGGAGAGTAATACAGACAGCACGGCGTCTGTCCAAAATTAGTCGATACTGGAGAGGTGATTCACTCCTCTCAACAAACTGGTGGTGAACGATAGCATTAAAATCTAGGTAAGCAGGAGGCAATTCAATATCATCCTCATGTATGGTTACACCAAGAAAATCAGCTAAGCGGGTTGCATAAATTCCACAAAAGAAATCTCCATTAAATCTATTAAGATGCAACCTACGTGCAACAATGGCTCCCAAATTATAATATTTGTCTCCTAACACAGCACTCCTAAGAATACTGAGGTCAGGAACACACATATAGCATGCTTCATCTTTACCATTAATGCATCTACCTATGAAGAGAGCAAAATAATGTATAGCAGGAAAGTGAATGCTCGCTATGGTAGCTTGTGTTATATCTCTAGATTTCCCCACAGTTATACTAGCAAGAAAATCTCTAAATTCAGATTTGTGAGGTGCCCTGACACTACCCCATTGTGGAAGTTTGCAAGCAGCTTAAAATCCTCTAAGTCTATAGTATAAGATTTTTCATAAAGATCAAACAAGACAGTTGGAGAATTACGTGAAGATCAAAATTCAAACATCCTCACAAAGGAACTAGTGAGATAGTGATACTGGCTGCACTTCTCTTCCTCGAAGCTCACAAGATCAGCGTTATGCAAATATGCGTTAAATTCTTCCTTAATTCCCGCTCGATCCATAAAGTTTTCCGAAGGCCATTCACAAGGACGCACTGGAGCGTCTCTTGGTGGATCTTCATCAGCATCATGCATTGCAAGCCTGGGTCCTTGCTTCCTTGAAGAACCACCTTGGTACATTTTCCTAAGCATATTTCTTCCTCAAGGAACAATCTCCCCAAGCAGTTTTGTGAGAGGTGCTTTGAGCAAGGACATCGAAAATGGCAGCAAAATGAGCTTGGACTTTGGTTTGAGCTGGATATTCGTGTTTGTGGGAGGAAGAAGGAGTGTGTGGGTGCAAGGATAAGTGGAGGAGGGCCACCATGGGCCCACGAGGCAGGGGGGCACGTCCAGGGGGGTACGGCGCGCCCCTGACCCTTGTGGCTAGGTGCCAGCTCCTCCTGTTGTGTTCTCAGTACCAAATATTCCAGAAAAAATCATATTTAAATTTCAGGGCATTTGGAAAACTTTTATTTTCGGGGTATTTTTATATTGCACGGATAAATCAGATAACAGACAGAAAATACTATTTTTATTTTATTTTATTTTATTTAATATAAATAACAGAAAGTAAAAATGAGGAACGGAAGGTTGTGCCTTCTAGTTTCATCCATCTCATGCTCATCAGAAGGAATCCACTAACAAGGTTGATGAAGTCTTGTTAACGAACTCATTCCGAATAACATGGAACCCGAGAAATTTCGAATAACACTATGTTACCTCAACGGGGATATGCACATCCCCAATAATAAGAATATCATATTTCTTCTTGACAGTAGGGCGAGGAAATTCAAAACCTCCAAATATAATCGATGGTATTTTTCTAATAGAGTTGCTACTATGAACTTGAGGTTGTTTCCTCGGAAAGTGTACTGTATGCTCATTACCATTAACATGAAAAGTGACATTGCCTTTAGTGCAATCAATAACAGCCCCTGCAGTTTCAAAAAGGGTCTTCCAAGAATAATAGAGATACTATCATCCTTGGGAATATCAAGAATAACAAAGTCCGTTAAAATAGTAACATTTGCAACTACAACAGGCACATCCTCACAAATACCGACAGGTATAGCAGTTGATTATCAGCCATTTGCAAAGATATTTCGGTAGGTGTCAACTTATTCAAATCAAGTCTACGATATAAAGAGAGAGGCATAACACTAACACCGGCTCCAAGATCACATAAAGCAGTTTTAACATAATTTCTTTTAATGGAGCATGGTATAGTTGGTACACCGGGATCTCCTAGTTTCTAAGGTATTCCACATTTAAAAGTATAATTAGCAAGCATGGTGGAAATTTCAGCTTCCGGTATCTTTCTTTTATTTGTAACAATATCTTTCACATACTTAGCATAAGGATTCATTTTGAGCATATCAGTTAATCGCATGCGCAAAAAGATAGGTCTAATCATTTCAGCAAAGCGCTCAAAATCCTCATCATCCTTTTTCTTGGATGGTTTGGGAGGAAAAGGCATGGGTTTCTGAACCCAAGGCTCTCTTTCCTTACCGTGTTTCCTAGCAACAAAGTCTTTCTTATCGTAATGTTGATTCTTTGATTGTGGGTTATCAAGTTCAACACCAGGTTGAATTTATACATCATTATCATTACTAGGTTGAGCATCATCATGAACATCATTATTAACATTATCACTAGTTTCAGGTTCATTACCAGATTGTGTTTCAGCATCAGAAATAGAAGTATCATTTGGATTCTCAGGTGTTTCAGTAATAGGTTCACTAGAAGCATGCAAAGTCCTATCATTTTTCTTCTCTTCCTATTAGAAGGACTAGGTGCATCTACATTATTTCTCTGAGAATCTTGCTCAATTCTCTTAGGGTGGCCTTCAGGATACAAAGGTTCCTGAGTCATTCTACCACCTCTATTCATAACTTTAACAACATTATCATTATTCTTACTATTCAATTCATTGAGCAAATCATTTTGAGCTTTAAGTACTTGTTCTACTTGAGTGGTAACCATAGAAGCATGTTTACTAATAAGTTTAAGTTCACCTTTGATATTAGCCATATAATCACCCAAGTATTCAAGCATATCAGAATTATATTTCAATTGTCTACCAAACTAAGCATTAAAGTTTTCTTGTTTAACAATGAAATTGTCAAACTCAACTAGTGACAAGCATTAAGCATAGCAAAGTCATAGCAACATCAATCTCATAACATAGTGGATACTAGGGATCAAACCCTAACAAAACTAACTCGATTACATGATAGATCTCATCCAACCCATCACCGTCCAGCAAGCCTATGATGGAATTACTCGCGCATGCGGTGAGCATCATGAAATTGGTGATGAAGGAAGGTTGATGATGATGATGATGGCGACGGATTCCCCTCTCCAGAGCCCCTAACGGACTCCAGATCAGCCCTCCCGAGAGGTTTTAGGGCTTGGCGACGGCTCCGTATCGTAAAACATGATGAATTCTTCTCTCTGATTTTTTTCTCCCCGAAAGCAAATATATGGAGTTGGAGTCGAGGTCAAAGGAGCTCCAGGGGGCCCACGAGGTAGGGGGGCACGCCCTAGGGGGACAGGCGCTCCCCCCACCCTTGTGGACAGGTGGTGGGCCCCCTGGTCTTCATCTTTTGCAAGGATTTTTTTAATTATTTCCGAAAAGATGTTCCGTGAAGTTTCAGGTCATTCCGAGAACTTTTGTTTCTCCACATAAATAACACCATGGAAATTCAGCTGAAAACAGCATCAGTCCGGGATAGTTCCATTCAAATTATGCAAGTTAGAGTCCAAAACAAGGGAAAAAGTGTTTGGAAAAGTAGATACGACGGAGACGTATCAGTGGTTCACTCACTCCCTCAAAATAGGGGCACTCAAAGTCACATATGGTGGAGTCACTCATCTCACTCAAGTGGTGGGGGTTGTGGCTCTCCTCACATGGGAACTGGGGCAACACATGATATATGGGGCTAGTGGTGAAGTCACTCTCACTCACAATATGGTGGCACAAGTCACTCAAGTCATCATACGTCGCCGTGGTCGAGGTGAAATACTAAACGATCTCATCATCGTCGCCATGGATGAAGGCTGAAGATGGCACATCATCAATCTCCTTAATGACCGAAGGGAAAATCCCATGCTCGATCATCTCGTCACCATCACCGTGGATGAAGGCTGAAGATGGCACATCATTACTCTCGCCTCCTAAGATGGAAGCATCATCCTTGCTCGTCACCATGTTGCTCGCCTCCAAAGCTTGTTGCTTGAGAGGCTCCGTCGGTGTCAAAACCGGCGGATCTCGGGTAGGGGGTCCCGAACTGTGCGTCTAAGACGGATGGTAACAGGAGGCAGGGGACACGATGTTTTACCCAGGTTCGGGCCCTCTTGATGGAGGTAAAACCCTGCGTCCTGCTTGATTATTCTTGATAATACGAGTAGTACAAGAGTTGATCTACCACGAGATCGGAGAGGCTAAACCCTAGAAGCTAGCCTATGGTATGATTGCCTGTTGTCCTATGGACTAAAACCCTCTGGTTTATATAGACACCGGAGGGGGCTAGGGTTACACAAGGTCGGTTACAAAGGAGGAGATATACATATCCGTATTGCCTAGCTTGACTTCCACGCCAAGTAGAGTCCCATCCGGACACGGGACGAAGTCTTCAATCTTGTATCTTCATAGTCCAACAGTCCGGCCAAAGGATACAGTCCGGCCGTCCGGAGACCCCCTAATCCAGGACTCCCTCAGTAGCCCCCGAACCAGGCTTCAATGACGATGAGTCCGACGCGAAGTGTTGTCTTCGGCATTGAAACACGGGTTCTTCTCCAAATTTCGAACGTTTGTCAAGCAGTGTCTAGTCCCATAAATGTTGAACCTCTTGGCTTCTGCGCCCAGTAAGAGCTTTCTTCCACGCGTCGAATGAATGCGCGGCGCCAGGGCGTTTTTACATTTGCCCCCTAGCTAGATAAATAAATTGTCTATTAAAGGGATGGGGATTCTTAGATCCAATCCATACCATCCTCCCCCAGCGCAAATCCATCGGAGCGTGCTTCAGAAAAATCCACTCCGGCATGGCCGACATCCGCAGCTCCTCCTCCCGCCCCCGTAGCCCTAAGCCTGGTGATTGGGAGAGGTGTTCAGTCCCACACAGTCGATTAGTTGAGCTACAGACTAAGGGATTTCTCCCTCCGTCGTATATGGTGCCCGTCCGAGCCAGGCTCGCCACCTACAATGGCGGGGAGCAAGCGGAGAGCTTCCCCAGCCCCTCTACGGGGGAGCGGGTATGCCTTGTCCCTTATTTTTTGAGGGGACTCAGATTTCCTATTCATCCATTCATCCGCGGGCTCCTGGAGTTTTACGGCCTCCAACTGCACAATTTCACCCCTGCTTCCATTTTACACATTGTCGGCTATGTTGCCCTTTGCGAGTTATTTCTAGGCTGCGAGGCTCATTTCGAGCTGTGGAAAAGGTTATTTTGCCTCGTCCCTCGCACACAGAAGGGGTCACTTTATCAAGTGGATGGAGCCGAAATATGGTGCATCGCCGAAACCGGATACCTGTCCGGTACTCCGAAGAAGACATCCGAAGACTGGCCTTCGGAATGGTTTTATATGGAGGACGTCACCCTTCCGTACCCTGTTCGGCGGGGTCTTCCTGAGTTCAACAATGCTCCTTTGAAGAAACGCCGAAGTTGGCGCCCACGGAGCCCCCAGGAGGAAGACAACGGAGAAGTCCTCTACCTGATGAACCGGATTAAAGCGCTGGCTCAATCAGGATTGACAGTAGTCGAGGTTATGTCAATATGCATAATGCGAGGAGTGCAACCACTTCAATATCGAGGGCACCCCTTGTGGTGTTTTAACAGGGAAGATGACACCACCCGTTGCGGGCGTAAGGGTCCGGACAACGCTGCCGCTTTAGCAAAAATTCTGTCCGAATTGTTCAAGGGAGAGGAAGAGGAGTTCATCCGCATTAAGCCACGGGATGGATTCTCCATGTACAACCCCCCAAGGTGGGTGAGTTATATCTCCTTACTCCCATTCTTCCCGCATTCTTTGTCGTAGGTACTCACCTTGCCATTTTGCGGCAGGAACTGCGAAAAGCGATAAGGGAGGTCAGTATCCCATCTCCGCAACCAGAGGACCCCGACCGGGCTCTCGATGCCGGACTCGAAGAAGATCCGGTCATTTTCGTGGAGCTGATAGACCGACAGTTCTATCAATTAAGCTGTGATGACGCCATGGTGGCCATTACGGCCGACTATCCCAGACTGCTTCCTGCGTCGCATGTAAGAAAAACCAAAAATCCCAACTCCAAAAACTAGGATCCCCTTTTAGACACTTCACCTACCATATACATATGGTGCTTTTATAGGGAAGGCATTCGGGACGCCATGCTGAACCCGCAGCAACTCGCCAACAAGAGGCACCGAGGCCGGGCAGGCCAAAAAGGAAGGCGGTTAGGATGGAGACGCCGGCGCGAAGGTATGACAGAAACCCCGCTCCGTGGTTGTCGTCTTTCTTGAAATGTAATGACGTCCAGGTTTCTTTGACAGAGAAAACGCTCACCGGAATGTGTCCGGCGAGGATACCGATCATACTTCCACCAGTCGGGCTCCAGGACCGGACATAGAGGCGGAAGCTGACATGGGGCGGACGCCGGATAGTCCCCCTACAGAGGATGCAGATAGGCTATCCGCTACACATTCAGAAGTGGAGAGCGCCATGAATCATAGGCGTCGCCGGGCCGTACTCCGTGACACTTGCGTCTCACCAGAGGCATTTGATGCCTTCAATTCTGGAGAGGCGTACCTCCGTGCTGCTCAAAGTGGTCTAGCCAGAGCCACGGACCAGTATGTAAAGTATATACGGGTAAGAAAATCTGACGATTATATGTATCAGTAGCCCCTAAGACTTGAAACAGTTAGCAGAACTGATTTAAGGATCTTCTTATTGTGTAGGTTCTTACAGAGAAGAATAGTCGACTGTCACAGGAGCTAGAGGAATGCAAGACCCAACTTCGAGCCGCTGTTGCCGCATTGAAGGAAAAAAGTCCCCAGCTGGTAACATTTCTTTCAAACAATGATAAGTACCATATGGCATGCGGCATGACTGCAGATCTAATAATAGATGTTGCAGATAAATCCGGAGAGAATCCAGAGGAGTGGCACGCCATACGACAGCTAAAGGCTGGCGAACGCATGCTGACTGAGGTCAGGCGGGAGAAAAAAATCTCCAAGACACCAATACCAAGCTGAGCGTGAAACTGAAAGATGTTTGAGCCCAGCTAGAGGACTCCGAGAAGGAGAATAAGCAGCTTCGACGCGGCATATTTAGTAAGTGCTTGAACGAACCCTTAATAAAGGGGACGGCGAAGAAGCCGGCTAATAGAGGTATGTCTGCAGGTATGCTGATGGGTCGTCCCGTGGAGGAGATGCCCGGGTCTGCGGGTGATCTTCTAAGCGAGCTCTCATAGCTGCACGAACAAGTTCGGCAGGTGATGCAAGCTATTGCCCAGGGCTTGTGGCCATCCGTCTCCCTGCCAGAAGGCGTTGGAGAGCTTGTGGAGAAGCTCAAGGGAGCACGGCGACGCTTCCGATTATGGTAGATATCTGCCTACCGTCAAGGTGCCAAGGAAGCCTGGGCCATGGTGAAGACGCGGTATACCAAGGCTGACCCAAATCACATGGCCGAGGTCGGACCTGTGGGGCCCGACGGGAAAGAGATCCCCGTTAGCTTATTCTATGGCAAGTAGAATTAGCCGCAAAGTATTACCAACGGGATTGTAGGCTAGACTTCCTGTTGGATGGTATAGAAGAGGAATTTAGTCATTCTACATGACTATGTAATTAAAATGACATGTATAATGCCTTCTAGCCAGATTGTAGATCATTTGTCATGGCGGACCTTTCCGCTTCAACCTCAGGACCTGATATTCCGGAGTGTATCCGAATATCCGCTCAGTTATATAAGAACCGGGGTATGCGTGGAGACCAGGCGTAGGGGTCATTAGTGCTTGAACAGACAAGTGCCCAACTAGTTATGTTATATTACATGGGTAGTAAGAAACATCTTCTAGGGAGAATAGTTCCGTTAAGGGTTCCTTTCCCTGGGTACGCATGCCCTAAAATGCATGTCCCGACTGCGAGGCGACACGCAAGAAAAACATCTGGGGGCACATATGGAAAATAAATAAATCAAAATAATCTTTTGTTCACCGACCGAATATTCCCTTAAGAATGCTAGCTTTCGGCTTCACCCGGTCTGAGGTACACATCCGGCTGACCCGGTAGTAACAATCGCAGAGGTGCTCCCCATATGCCCTAGCCGAATTAACGGGAACGTAGGTCATAAATACAAGAGCCATGCAACCCAGTTTGGCCAAAACTTAAGTCATATCGATGCATATAATGGCGAAGAAAAGGTACATGTGGAAGAGTAACACATGTGCTGGGCATGAAGCCCAGATGGATAATTAAGCTTCTGTGTAAGAAGCCCCCAGGTATAACGAGCGCGGTTAGCGTATCTGTAATGTGCAAACAAGGCACAAGCTGGCCCTTGAAGGCCGTGAGAAAGAATAAAAGAAAGAAAGAGAAAAAAGACAGATAATATATATTCAAAAAATGGACAAAGGAAGGAGACAAACATAGAGTCCGGCGCGAGGCGTAGAATCTTCGGAGCCTGGCTGCGTTCCATGGGTTCGGCTCAAGTCGATTATTCGATGCATCCCGTAGACGGTACGCTCCACCAGTCAGAACTTGGTCAATAATGAAGGGACCTTCCCATTTGGGCTCGAGCTTGGACTTTTTCTACTCCGGCAGGCGTAGAACTAATTCGCCAACGTTATAAGTTTTGGCCCATACTTCTCTGCTTTGGTATCTGCGAGCCTATTGTTGATAAAATGCGGAACGGGCTTTTGCCACGTCGTGCTCCTCCTCCAGGGTGTCCAGACTGTCCTGCCGATCGAGCTCGGCTTCTCTTTCTTCGTACATGCGCACTCGAGGTGAGTCATGAATTATGTCGCATGGAAGGACTGCCTCTGCGCCGTACACCATAAAGAAGGGTGTGGTCCTCGAGAAATTCCTGCATAGTTAGGTAGGCCAGGAATGGTTTTGTCCACGGGGCGATGACGGCCATTATTATGTGGGCTGAAGGTGTTATTTCGGTGGCAGAGCCTCCAATTATGTCAGAGTGTTCGGTATCGGGTGTTTTGGCCGGCTTCGGACTATTGTTACCGGTCTCCCCTTCCCATACCACCGATGGCTTAAACAACCTCTCCAAAAAGATGTTGGGGGAACCGCGTCGCGTTTTGCGATGCAGGCGAGGATATCCGCCGCCTGATTGTTTTCTCGAGCCACATGGTGAAATTCGAGCCCCTCGAACCGAGCTGACATCTTTAGGACGGCGTTTCGAGAGGCCGCCATTTTCGGATCCTTGACATCAAAGTATCCATTTATTTGGGATATTGCGAGGTTTGAATCCCCACGCACCTCCAGGCGTTGAATGCCCATGGAGACTGCCATCCGAAGACTATGCAATAGAGCTTCGTATTCAGCTGCGTTGTTGGAGTCTGTATACAATATTTGCAATACGTACTAAACGGTATCTCCGGTTGGGAACGTCAGGAAGACGCCAGCCCCTAGACCAGCCAACATTTTGGAACTGTCAAAGTGCATGATCCAATTGGAGTATGCGCCGTACTCTTTAGGGAGTTTGGCTTCTGTCCATTCGGCGAAAAAGTCGGCCAACACTTGCGATTTAATGGCTCACCGAGGTATCTATGTTATGTCGAATGGGAGGAGCTCAATGGCCCATTTGGCAATCCGGCCCGTAGCGTCGCGGTTGTTTATAATATCGTTAAGTGGCACTTCTGAGGCTACTGTAATCGAACACTCTTGAAAGTAGTGTCACAGCTTCCGGGATGCCATGAATACCGCATAGGCTATCTTTTGATAATGTGGGTACCATGATTTGCATGGAGTGAGGATAGTGGATACATAGTATACCGGCTTTTGAAGAGGGAATTTATGTCCGTCAGCCTCTTGTTAGACAACGAGCACTGCGCTTACAACTTGATGAGTCGCCACAATGTACAGCAGCATTGGTTCGGCGATGTCTGGCGCGGCCAGGATTGGGTTGGTTGCCAGTATGGCTTTTATTTCTTCCAATCCGGCTATGGCAGCGTTCGTCCACTCGAAGTGTTCGGTGCGCCGAAGGAGGCGATAAAGGGGTAATGCATTTTCTCCTAAGCGGGAGATAAAGCGTCTTAGAGCCGCCACACATCCAGTTAGTTTCTGGATTTGTTTGAGGTCCGTTGGGATAGCCAACTGTGACAGAGCTCAGATTTTGGCCGGATTAGTTTCAATCCCTCTACTGGAGACAATGAAGCCCAGGAGCTTTCCTGCTGGTATGCCGAAAACACATTTTTCCGGATTGAGCTTGATGTAGTATGTTCGGAGGTTGTCGAATGTGAGCCTGAAGTCGTCTATCAGAGAGTCGACGTGTTTGGTTTTAACGACCACATCATCTACGTATGCCTCTACTGTTTTGCCGATTTGTTTCTCCAGACATGTCTGGATCATGCGCTGATATGTTGCGCCGTGTTTTTGAGCCGAAAAGGCATTACGTTAAAACAGAAGTGGCCATGTGGTGTTATAAATGCCGTTGCGGCTTGGTCGGACTCCGCCATCTTGATTTGGTGGTAGCCGGAGTATGCGTTGAGGAAACATAATGACTCGTGTCCTGCGGTAGCATCAATAATTTGATCACTGCGGGGGAGGGGGAAGGGATCCTTTGGGCAAGCCTTGTTGAGGTCCTTGAAATCGACACATAGACGCCATGATTTGTCCTTCTTTGGTACCATCACCAGGTTTGCTAGACAGTCCGGTGTTTTATTTCTCTAATGAATCCGGCCTCCAATAACTTGGCTAGTTCCTCTCCCATGGCCTGTCTCTTAGGTTCAGAGAAACGCCGAAGAGCCTGCTTGACCGGCTTCAATCCCTTTAGTATATTGAGGCTGTGCTCGGCCAGCCTGCGTGGGATTCCTGGCATGTCTGAGGGGTGCCAGGCGAATATGTCCCATTTTTCATGCAGGAAATCTCGTAGTGCGGCGTCCACGACGGAGCTTAACTGTGCCCCAATGGAGGCTGTTTTTGTAGGGTCCGTTGGGTGGACTTGGAATTTGACTATTTCATCCGCTGGTTTAAAAGAGGTGGACTTGGATCTCTTGTCAAGTCTTACGTCATCCCTGTCTACCGTGGAGCGTAGCGTAGTTAATTCCTCGGCCAAAAGGGCTTCGGATAATGCTTCGAGGGCCAATGCGGCTGTTTTATTTTCGGCGCGGAGTGCTGTGTCCGGATCACTAGCAAGAGTGATGATTCCGTTGGGCCCGGGCATTTTGAGCTTCATGTACCCATAATGGGGTATGGCTTGGAAGATCGTGAACGCCTCCCGTCCTAGAAGGGCGTGACATCCACTACTGAACGGGGCCACTTGGAATGTAATTTTTTCGGACCTATAGTTCTCCGGCGTGCCAAATACCACATGTAGTGTGACTTTCCCAGCACAGCATGCTTCCCAACTGGGGATGATTCCTCTGAAGGTTGTGCTGCTTTGCTCAATGCGATTCCAGTCTCTTTCCATTTGTTGAAGTTTCCTCATAGATGAGGTTTAATCCACTGCCGCCGTCCATGAGTACTTTGGTGAGTCAAAAGCCGTCCACAATTGGACTGAGGACCAGTGCAGCTGGTGCTCGAGTAGTTCGGAATTTAGGTTCGTCACTGGCACTGAAGGTAATAGCCGTGTCACTCCATGGATTCATTGCTGCTACGTGGCAGATTTCGGCAAGGCTGCGAAGTGTTCGCTTGTGCCTATTATTTGATGCGAAGGTTTCAAAAACTGTTAATACCGTATTATTATCCACGGGATGGTGCTCTGTGGTATTTGGGATAAGAAGATCCTCACCACTTTTGGCCACCTACCGAAGTATCCAACATGCTCTAAGGCTGTGCGTTGGTATGGTGTCCGTTGTGCTATGAATTTTGCAGGGTCCGTTAAGCCATCCCTCCAATACGGTTCCATGACTTGTAGAGGGTTTTTGCTTCTTTGTAATTAACTTGGGTGTCTTCTGATAGTGCACCCTTTTACCTCAGACTGGGTGTATATTCGGAGTCGGATTATCCCAAAATTTCGTTTCGGTTTTCCAGGCACTTTCCATCGCACAGTACTTTCGTACTATGGACGCCAAGTCGGCGAAGCGTGACATGTCATGGTGACTTATGGCGTTAAGGATTCCCTTGTCCGTGTAGTTATTGAAGAAAAGTGAAACTGCGTCTTCCTCGCGGCAGTCCTTAACCTTGTTCATCACAAGGAGGAATCTGGCCCAATAATGATGTACTGTTTCATGGGGCTCTTCCTGAAGTGGGAAAGATCGTTTATGTCTGGGTGGGTGGGTGGTTTTGAGTCCGAACCCCTACCCGATCTGAGACCCAGGGGCCGAGGAGTTTCCGATCTTGGAAGTTCGGATTCCGGGATGTTGCCCGATGAGTCTGGCCCGCTGCCTGACTCTAGATTCAGGGTTTCGGTGATGTCCTCCCGTAAACGGGTATCTTGCTCGGAGAGCTCAGGAATTCGGACATAGTTAGTCCTCAAGATGGAGGAAGAATCGCCGCATTGTTCCTCCACCACCGCAACAAGATGGGTGACCGGTGGAGAGTTAATCTCCCTTTGATCGGGTTTAAGCCCAATCCGATCATAGTCCGTAGAGACTCCCAAGGCGGCGATGCGATCCAAGAGCTCGTTTAGAGAAGAGAGCTCCATTGGATCCACCTGCTCGGCGAATTCCAAGCCGATGTGGAGGCTGTTTTCGATTACCTGAGAAGTCATCGTCAGTGCAGCAGCCGAACAGGCGGTCATGAGGAAACTGCCTAGCCGGAGAGTTTGGCCGACAGCCAGTGCTCCCCCGGCAGTAATGTTGTTTTTAACAACGAGATGAGGCATCCTTCCTTACAGCGACGTCACAGAGGAACTCCCAATGAAAGCACCAATGTCAGTGCCAAAACCGGCGGATCTCGGGTAGGGGGTCCCGAACTGTTCGTCTAAGGCGGATGGTAACAGGAGGCAGGGGACACGATGTTTTACCCAGGTTCGTGCCCTCTTGATGGAGGTAAAACCCTACGTCCTGCTTGATTATTCTTGACAATACGAGTAGTACAAGAGTTGATCTACCACGAGATCGGAGAGGCTAAACCCTAGAAGCTAGTCTATGGTATGATTGTCTGTTGTCCTACGGACTAAAACCCTCTGGTTTATATAGACACCGGAGGGGGCTAGGGTTACACAAGGTCGGTTACAAAGGAGGAGATATACATATCCGTATTACCTAGCTTGCCTTCCACGCCAAGTAGAGTCCCATCCGGACACGGGACGAAGTCTTCAATCTTGTATGTTCATAGTCCAACACTCCGACCAAAGGATACAATCCGGCTGTCTGGAGACCCCCTAATCCAGGACTCCCTCAGGCTCCCTAGTAGTAGTCATCACCGCACCATCTTGAAAAAGAGTTGAAGTAGACTCGGCACCATCAATGCCACAAAGAGGGATGGCGGTGAAGTCGAACTTGGGAGCATTGTCTTGGAGCTCGTCGAGCTTGGACATCGCGGTGGTACTAGCCTCATGCTAGTCGTCTTGGAGCTTGGTCTTCGAGAAGTGTGCTTGGGGTGGAGAAGCCTTGGCCTTCATGAGTACTTGTTCTGCCTTGAGAGCACCAATGTAGTAGTCATCGAGGGACTTGTAGTTCTCAAGGAAGATAGTCTTGGAGATGTCATTGTGTAATCCCATCATGAAGTGGAACTTCATTGAAATGGGGTCGTCCACGCTGGCTCATCGCAAGGCATTCTTCATCTCCTTGAAGTACACGTCGATGTACTTGGATCCTTGGATGGTGTTCTCCAATTGTCGTAGAAGTTGTTCCGTGTAGGTTGGAGGAACGAATTCTCACCTCAAAGCTCTCTTCGTCTTGGGCCAACTCATGTCATAGCTCTCCGAAGGTGTGTGAAGGCACCATGTTGATGCGTAGTCGTGGAAGTTTCTTGTGGTGCACTACACTTGATCTTCGCGAGGAACTTGATGTAGCTTGAGGTAGTCATCCTTCAAGCGTTCCCACTCAAGGTACTCCTTGGGTTCTAGAGTCACATAGAAAGGAATCTCATGGTCGACGTTGAGGTTGTAGTATGACATAGGGTAGAACCCTAGACGCCCGATCTTTCACAAAAGGAGCGGATCCCACGATGAACACGAAGAGCACGAGGGCAAAACACGAGGGGAAACATGAGATAATCACTCAAACCAACAAGATTCGGTCACACATGCGCTAGATCCTCGAAACACAAAGAGATACATGATCCAAATCCAACAAAGTACGATACATAGGGTAACTAGTTCATCTCCATGAGGAGGCCTTGAATCCGCGAGGGATCTTCCCGTGAGGGGTCTTGAATCCACTTGGGGAATCTTCTCCGAGGAAGTCGTGAACCCCAATGGAGAAGGGTATCAAGTGGATGAGCAAAGCTCTATCTCAAAAATGAGCTAATCCTTTGCTAACCCTAACTAGGAGGAGGAGGGGGTCTATCTATAGTGCTAATTCATGAAGGGGTAAGTGAGGGGCGAAGGGGTACACGGGCCTTAGCCCAAGTCATGCGCGCAGGCAAAGGCCGGATGATCCGGAGGGGGGTACGGATGATCCGGGCATCGTCCGGATGACCCGGGTCCTCGTCCGGATGATTCGGCTCCGCCGGGTGGATGCTGCAAGCTTCGGGTGCCGTGGCTGTGGGATTACCAGGATGATCCGGGGCCATCCTGATGATCCGGCTGAGTCCGAATGATCCAGGCAGAGGTCCGGACGTCCGGGCTGACTCCAGCAGCTGCTCCCTCTTCTTCTCCTTTCTTCCGTATTATCTTCCATGCTTGGGCTTCGTCCTTTGATTCTCCATGGTCATCTCATATGAGCATGATTATACACAAGTTCCATGCATGAGGTAGTAACCATGTCTCATATGTGGAAAGTGACGGATCAAGGAGGAGTGAGTTCACCTTGTGTCTAATGGCGTATGGTCGAGGTCTCATCGTATGTCCTCTTGGGGCTTGGGGAGTAGTTAAAGTGTACACGGGGATGATCGTAGGATGCTCCACATCATCTCCCCCCTTGGGAAAGATCCGACCTCGGATCGTGATCCTCATCACCATGGAAACGGTTCTTGTTGACGGACTTGTAGTTGGGCGGAGTTGAAGACATTGCGCAATCCAAGTACTCCAAGGTGTCGCCAGAGTGGTATACATGCAAAAAGAGCAAACACAAACGACACTCGGAAATACAATGGTTAGCACACACAAAGTGTCCATCATATAAGAATGAGTCTGTGCGGCAAGATTGTTCATGACAACGCACATGAAGCTTATCAAGATGATATATAATTATATGCAAAGCATTCATGGGAGCAAAAGCATTCGTTGTGCACACAAATGTGTTGTGAATATGATCAATGAAACCACGGTGAAAAATGATGTCATAGTGAGACGGTTTATCAATTGCATGAATATGGCAATGGATGCTCAATATGAATAAGTTATCATGCAATTGATGGTAGGCAATATCATCATGATGTATGAATATATCATCAAGAAAGATCACAACAAATTTTCTAAGAAAGTGCAGAAGCTCATATATCATGGATGACATGGTAATACAAGATGCAACAAGGCAATCATAATTTGAGTCAATCCATGCATAAGATGCAAATTTGTTATGTGTGGTGTTGTACCAAAGCTCGATGTTGTGGCACTCCTCAACTTGAAGGTCCATAGGGTCCATCACCAATGTCGATCCTCCCTCCAATATGTGTATCATGTAAACAAGAAGAAGGAAACAACAATGAAAGAATCACCCATCCAATATGCGTATGTGAGGATGGCTCAAAGGAAAGGAGTTCACCTTATAAATGTTCCCGAAGATGTTGGAGTTGCACGTCATGTACACCTTCACATAATCAATATGTCTCATGATAGTGGTGCCTTGTGATTCCTCTGAAACGAAAGAACATGACAAACGCTCGGAAAAACAAATGAGGTTAGCGTGAAAGCAAAACATATCATTAATGTGGTGAAATACCCAACAAGTTCTCTCATCAGTCTTGACATAACAAAGAAAAAGGTGTGGCATGGTATGAAAGCATATGATGCGACTACAACCAAAGACATTAGGCTCTATGAAACAAGAAAGCTTCACAAGTAAAATGCCCATGTCTCCAAGATAGATAAGCATAGCATGGGTGCACTCACTATAATGGCATATAAGAGGTGCAAATAATGGATACAATAGACAATGATAAAGATATATAACGTGAGAGGCATGAATATATAAGTCATCAACCCAAGAAAGCGAGTAAAAATGGAGCATGGGTTATGCGACAAAGCAAGCAATCAAAGTGATCAAGTCAAACAAGCTAGTAGTGCGAAGATGCAACTTACTAGTAGGAATCATGGTAATCATGGCATGTGTGCAAATAGTGGGCATATATAATGCACATGACATATCACAAACATGGAAACAAGATATGAGCAAAGTGTCATCATTGTATTGGCAAGAGGTTCTATGCAAATAGAAATGGAACATCATGGCTTTCCCAACACAAGAGTCAACAATAGCATGAGCCACATGATAAACATGGCAATAGCAACAAGGATCTCCACCAAGCATGCAAATATAAATATGAGTAGTAAAATGGTGAATCATGGGTAGATGCAAGCAAGGGTCACAATTGCATGGCAAAGGCATATAATCAAGCATAACATACAAAGTTAACATGGTAAAATGGGCATAATGTGACAAGTGATATATAGCACATAGCCGTGTGAGAGCCAAGTAAAAGGAACGTGCGAAGTCGGTGCGCGAAGAGAACAGTGGTAACGATAGTTCACGGGATCCCAAGTCATCTTTGCTCTCAAGAGCTCATTTCGTCAACTCTGGGGATTGAGAGGTTGACGAGTATACGTGAGTACCTACACAAAACAAAGACAAAGGGGAAAATGTGTGCTTGGTATATGTACACATCATCCAGTATGATGCGCATGTGCATGTGTTGGTTAGCACAAAATAGCCAATGCTAAAATAAATGAGATGCGTGATATAGAAACATGTTATTATGTATAGCATAATGGAGACTCTTGTGCAATTTCGATCTCAACATGCCCCATTTCGATCTCAACATCGTAGATATAGAAACATGTTATCATGAGAGGTTTGTTATTATGTATAGCATAATGGAGACTCAAAGTATGTAATGCATCAAAATCTCCTAATATGTATGTGGAAACTATGGGGGTCTCCTCATGAGCATTAATGGAAAGATAACTTGGAGAATATAGACAACATCCAAAACAAAGCATATTTGGAACAATGTGATCATGGCATGGTATAGTAGATGAATTGTGCAAATCATGTAAAGGAAGCATGGCAATATTGTCACATGAAAAACAAAAGCCAATGACCATCATCTCGTCATTTATGCCATAAGTACAAATGGTATTTATTTTAATGGGGCATGCATAGCTACGATGTTGAGATTGAAATGTTGCAATATGGGAGATCTCACTCATAGCATATGACAAGTTTAATGGATTTTCAAACATGACATGACCAATAGAATTTTCACATGATATCCTATGGAGCATAGCATCACAACTAGGCAACTCAATATGCTCATCATCATATTCGTCATAAATGGGTAAGTCATGACATGAGGAATTCGCACTAGCATGAAGCATGGGTGGATCAACATCATGCAAGCAATCATTGGTGGGATAGTCCGCTAGTGGGACAAGAGAAGCACCGTCACCTATGTTACCTTTGGAGAATCGCTCATGTGTTGTAGGTGAGGTGTCGAAGACCAAGTCATTGTCATCTTCATCTTGATGGAGCCATGTGGGGGGTGCATCATCATCCACCATGGCCATCGTTGTCTCCATTGGAGGTATGGATTCATCAAGGATAGGCATGTCGTCATGTCGGAGACCTTGCACTAAAGAATAAAATACACTTCGAGTAGAGGGTAAGTCGTTAGAAATCATAGTGGCCTCACGTGCCGTCTCAACTACCTCACTCACTAAGTGTTGTGGCTCACTCACTCCCTCTTGGATGTTCTCACTCGTATGGTTGGTGGAGTCACTCAAATGACTCTCAACCTCACATTTGATATGTGGCATGCTCTCATGTATGGGCTAGTAGTGGTCACACTCATCCTCTCATAGGAAATCCACTCAATGTGATATATGGTGGAGTCACTCATCTCAATCATGGGGTGGTGGCTCTCCTCACATGGCAATTGTGGCATCTCATCCTATGTGGGTGTCGGAGAGATGTTGGTGCAAATGTGTAACATCCCAAAATTCTAAATTTTGGAATGTTATATTAAATAAATAGATTTATTTGATTGTGGTGTGGTTGCTTTTGTGAAATTGAGTGAAATTCGAAACTTTTTGAAAGTTAAATGAGAGGGAATAAAATGACTTTCCCAAAACATTCACCTTGCTTTCTGATCTCCAAGAATTCAAATTTATTTCGTCACAAAACCCTAGAGAGAAGATGACATGACTTCTTCCACATAAATAAATGAAAAGGGTTGTTGAAAAGATTTGAATTTCATTTGTATATATTTCAAATTTAGAAACTTTAAGCAACTCAATGATTTTCATGAGAGAAGATAAAATGACTTCTTCAAAACATATGAAATATGAGTTGGAAGTTTAAAAGAATCAAATTTAAAGTCCCTTTGAATATTTTCAATTTGGAGTTATTTGTGTTTTATTCAAATTATTTTTCTCCAAAAATAAAATAAATGGAAAATAGGGTAAAATGATTCCCTACATCAAAAAATTGGACAGAAATAATTTTGAAATCATTTTGGTATTTGTAAAATGATTTTTATTGGGTTTTATGGTAGAAGTAGCACTATTTGAATTATTTGAATTTTTCTGGATTTTATTTGACACTAGAAAAAATGTTCAAGTTATAGAAAATCTTTTTCTGAAAATTTCAATATATAATATGCCTATATATAATTTTACTTTTGTTTTCGTTATTCCTTATTTCCTTTTCTGTTTTTAAAAAAAATTGCGAGTGCGCCTGGAACTAACCGTTGCCTACGTGCGCAGCATAGATGCATCGGGCGTCCATCATTTTATTTTTTTTCTCTTCTCTCCTACATGGCCAGGCCCAACCAGCCTTTTTTTATTTGACCGAATTTTGTTTAAAAAAAACTACGGCGCGCAGCCGGGCCTAACTTTTAGCCCATGATTTTTTTCAAATTTCATCTACGTACGTATATGTTTAGTCCCACATTGCATAGCCTTTAACCCCTAAACCTCTTTTCCACCTATAAATATAGATACATAGAGCCTCCAAAAATCATCCGATTCGGGTTAAATCAATATTTTGGTTTGACTAGATTCATTAAAGAAAAATATTTTTCTCCTCTCCGGCGGGACTTCTGGAAATTATTTCTTCTCTCCGAAGTCGTTTTTTCTCTGCCTTATAAAGGTATCTTTCTTCGTTTTTTTTTCTTTTTATAATTTCGTAGTTTATTATTTCTAGACTAGTACGGTAGAATAATTAGATTATCAATTAGTCTATGTAATTATACATTAGACCTAGATTTTTTTAGCTATAGCTATTTTTCTTCCGTAAAACAGCTTGGCCCTCATTTTTCAAATATCCATAACTTTTTACTCGTTCATCCAAATTAGATGAAACCAGCGCCTATAGTTTTGTCTTGTTTTCACCTATCAAGTGAACCTGTCACATCAACTTTTTGAAATTTTCAAATTTCAAAATTTCTTCAGATTCATATTCAAACTTCTTTTGATAATAACTTGAGTTTTATAACTCCGATTGAATTGATTCTTTTTGCAAATCCAAGCCCTTCACCTAAACCTTCTAATAAGGCCAAATTCACATAATTTTGGTACTGTTAGAAATTGTTTTATGTTGCAAGAGTTATTTGCTTGGTTTTGATATTTTCCGAACTGTCTTCTTCGTTCTTTCCGATCTTTTGAGTGATTGTCCATATGTGGTTACTATTGCTTGCTTACGATAGATTGACCGGAGTGTGACGAGTAGAGCTATCAGGAGTTATGAGTGTGAATCATCTTCATGAACTGTATAAGGCAAGTTCACACTTTGATCATATCCCTTTCATACATAGTTTTTATGCATTAGTTTCAACCCTCCAACACTGCATGGTTAGGACTTGATAACATGTGGGTATTGGGATGTAGTTGATGAGGTAGGAACCTATTTTCTTGCACCCAAACCTTGGGAGTTACTTCTACGTTATGCTCGTATTGCTCTGCTAAGCTTGTAGACGTGGATTGGTTGAGTGATTCATGACAGATGTGAGAGTTATTATTTAATGGTTAAATTAAGGTGGCTATTTAAATACTCATCTGGGTGGAATGGTAGGGGCACCCTGGAGCACCCATTGGTCTTCCCCGACACCTAGAGAACTAGTGCTAGCCCAAGGGGATCCCGGAGGACCCGTGTGATCACCCTATGGAATGCCACCCAGGCTCAAAGGGATCATATGATTATTCATGCTAGAAACTCCCCTGTGCAGCCACAAGCTCTTATGGGCTCCAGCATAGTGGAGTTAGTTGCATGACGTCTTATGGTAGGCTAGCAGATTTAGGGGATGTAGGTTGGTACGGTCTACACGGGGTTAGAGTTAATGCTTCTGAAAAACTGTGTCTCGGTCATTCGTTTCTCAAACACCATGTAGTGCGAGAAATCCAACGGAGGAGATCGAGTCTTGTGGTGAAAAGTGCGCAAACCTTTGCAGAGTGTACAAACCAATCATGATTAGCCGTGTCCCTGGTTTTGGACATCTTGAGTATCTGGTTCTTGGATTATCATGTTGATCTCATCACTTTACTTAATTAATTTGTTGGGTTGTTAACTTTTAATTGGGATTGAGTTGGAGGAACCATCTCAATATTTTCAACCAACTTTTTAGCTAAATAAAATATACTCCTTTGTAGTAGGGAAAAATTGGCTTTATGCAAAAATAAACCTAGAGATTTCCACCAACCAAATATGCATGTAGTAATAGCCTTTATTCATCATTGCTCTATGGTGTGAATTTGCCAGTACATTCAATGTACTGACCCTTTGTGGCTGCAACGTCTCATGTTGCAGGATCTTGCAACGAGTAAGTGATACGTTTGGGTTACGATTTCTACACTCAACTTTGCCGTTGGTGTTGATGGGAATCCACAACCTTGATGTTACACCCGCTATATGGATTGAGGTAATAGTATTTACGTTACTTTGTACATGTGATTACCTCTGTTATAAATCCTCGAGTATTGTGTGTGTCACCATACCGATCTAGGGATGACACGTAAGCATAGAGACTTGACCATCTGAGGTCGGGTCGCTACAAGATGGTATCAGAGCACATGTTGACTGTAGGACGTGACCCTAGAAACTGGCAAGCCCATAGGAAATATTTTCTCTACAACTTCACTTTCAAAAGATCTTTTACCTCTCTTCTCTTCTTTGCTTATTCAAATATTCCCTTTTAGTGAGACTATACCCCTTTCCCCTTTTGACCAAACGAAGATTCGGATGATGATACCACTCCAAGAAGTATAAGATATCGAACAACTAAGATCACTTCAGAATGAAGAGGATTTTACCGTGTATTATAATAATGGAAACTACAACTGTTGAAGACTCTAAAGACTAGGAAAATTGGAAGGCTCTGAAGAATTTCCAGATTGGTATGACCTAGGAAGGCTACCCCTATGGAACTTATCAAACTATTGAAGTCATCAATACTCGAGATCAAGGTGTGTCGGAGAAAGACCGGAACATGGAGCGTTAAAAGTCAAAGTTTTGTCAAGAAAACAGTAAGGCAGGAGATATCAACTATGGACTGATAGCTCATGGCAGTAACATGGGCATAGACACAGCTAACCATGGTGTTATTGCCCTCTTATGCTATTGTCACCGTGCGGAGTTAAGCATGCAAATGCATGGAAGGATTGGATGGTAGAAAGCTAATGGAGCATCTGTCAGCAAAGGATGCAGTTTTAACCTTAGCTGGTGCATCGCCAGGATCTGGAGTATTACATGAAGAATTTTAGAGGGACCTTTAGGAAGTTATATTTGACAAGGAGGCAATTCGTGAAGAACTCAGGAACCAGAAGCTGAAAGTAGCCAAGCTGGAGGAGCTACAACCTCGAGATACCAGAGATTTGTCAGGAACTGAAGGACAGTAGAACCATGGATCATGCCAAGGATGTTGAAACCCAGAAGTTTGGAACGCAACTCCAGAAATATTAAAGGATGTCACTAGAGGCTTTGCGTCAATAGAGATCTGGCAGAGCAACTTGAGAAGGACAAGCATGATCGGAAGAAGCCATCGGAGACATGAACACGACCTGAAGAGTCTAGCGACATTGAAGATTTATTGACCTTTAGAAGACCAAACCCCTGTTATATGCATACGTTAGATGCGACGATGGTGAGATGTCATTTGTTTGATGTTTTTCCGAAAGCCACACATAAAATCTGTTGTTTCAAAACTTTTGTTTGCATTGTGTGTATCCCTCTCCATCTCTCTCATCTCACCCCAAAACCCATGGACCCAATAGAGGATGAATGGAGATGAGCTTATATTTTCTGGACCAATGAGTCAATTGCAGACATACCGATGGATTCAGAACATGGAGGATCACATGGAGAATAACCCTATAGCCGGAAAGGACATGACCCAGCATGCTCTTTAGTGTTTTGAAAGAGGTGTTGCTACTTGGTGGAGGATGTACCAAACCATCAATGGATGGCAAGGAGTAACCACTTGGAAAGAATTTAAGTCGACTTTGCCAAAGTCTCGGTTTGTGTCCTAGATATTGAAGGCTTATGGAAGTGATATGAAGAAACCTTGTGCACACAAGCTCTGTGGAGAAATAGGACACACCCATAAAGAACACAAGGGTGAATTCCCTCACTGTGAAGAAAGTCACCCAACTGAAGAATGCCCCACTATGCATGTGACTTGTTTCCTGTGTGAAGGGACTACCCACTACCCTGCTCAGTGTCACATTTACCCTATGGTACAATGAACCATCCAGCAGAAGAATGAAGTAATGAAAGAAACCCACAGGGAAAGTTTTGAGGAACCTGTGAAGAAGGAAGTTGTTGAAGACCGCGATGGAGAAGGCCTAAACAGATTTTACTCACATGCTTGTTATTCATGTGGGGAAGAAGGACATTTATCACAGTATTGCACAAAGAAAATCCAAGAGTACCTGGAGGACTTCCCGATGGAAGAAGTGGAGTTTAATCCACAGGAAATGGAAGTATTGATCGGAACAAAGAAATCTAGGAGGAAGAAGAGAAAGTTTACCGAGAAGAACCAAATCTCTACAGAGAAGGACCTGAGTTACATCACCTGCTTCAAGTGCAGAACCTTGGGTCACTATGCCAATATGTGCCCAGGAAAGGAGCCAAGAAACCAAGGAGTAGGCACAAGCACAAATAAGCCCCAAGATTTGTCGAAAGTCATTTGTTTACGTTGCAAAGAAGTAGGACATGATGCTAGGCAATGTCTAGAACGCAAGGAAGCATGAGCAGAGTACTTCAGAATTTTGATACTGGAGTACGGAATGTAATAAATAGAGTAGTAAGAACCCTTATTTTCAGGAGAAGTTAAATTATGTAATGGAAATGCAGGAGATTGTAATAATTTGGGAATCAATAAAGTTATCATTGTTGATACTGATTTGGATTTTATGAGTGTTACTCTATGAAGAAAGATTTTAACCATTTTGTAGGATATGAGAAATATGGTCTATGGATGAGTTTGTGCATTTCAAGGGTGGTAGTAACTGTGAGGACCCCTGACCCCTCGGAAAGATAATGATATTCCACAGAGTGAATTTTGGACAAAATAAGTATGAGTTTTGTCTCGATATGTGGGATACCCCAAGAGTATGAAGGGATGAAGTACTATTGGATATAAAGGAGATTGAATGTTGGTAATATGGAGCAATAGTAACCCCGTGATGAGTTTGAGTAATCACGTCTTAGTTTGGTACCAAATAGAAGGAAGAAAGACAATAGAATCGGATGGATTTAAGAATGCTGGGAAGCTGGATATTGGAATAATGACCAGTTGCCCCGATGATGAGTTCAAGGTTTACAAGTGATGAGATGGGCCATAACCCACAGGCCCCAGGACCTTCCAAGAAGCAAGCACACTCTTGCCGAAGGAAAAACCCTGGAAGAAGTTACGATTTTTATCGACAGACGATCTTATAGGAGTAACACAAAACCTAAGAGTTGTGAAGGAATGATAGATGTTTGTTTGGCTTGCAGAATCAATGGATTTTACAAACTTAGTTCGTCGACAAGAGAAATTCTGCAATGCTTGTGAGGATGACCAAGTCTTAGAATGCGAGATTCGCTAAACCATATACAAGGTAATGATTTGGGTGCGGGATGGATTGATCACCATACTGACTTACTCTTATTATTCGCCTTGCTATATGGGATGGTAAATCTGAGTGACTTGCCTATAGTAGAGAGATGACGATCAAAACCTTGTTTAAACCGTAGAATGGTATAGCAATTTTTCCCTTGTACACGACAGTTGTTGCCAACCGGAGGTTATACGGTGAGGTTCAACCTAGCCCCATTCCGTGCAGGAGAAACCATAAAATTTTGACCACCATGAGATATCGATAGTTGTTTAGTATTGGCGCCAGACCGTTAGCTAAGAAGACCCAGTCTCGGAATAACCTTACCAAGATGAAAGGACACAAGAATTGAGGAAAAGGGGTTATGCCACTACCGTAAGAGCCCAGAGAAGGAATTATCCGGAAGATCTGAGAAGACCGGCCCTATCAAGAATAAGGATGGAGTAAATGCATATTGATGGGACCGTAACGATGTTTCTAAGGGTGGTAGCACCCTAGAACCCCTGTGATGGTCGATGGATTTTGAGAAGCCCCCCAAACCTAACCTATTTCTTTCTAGCCTCCCCGAATCTCGAGGACGATATTCATTTTAAGGGTTGTAGGTTTGTAACATCCCAAAATTCTAAATTTTGGAATGTTATATTAAATAAATAGATTTGGTTGATTGTGGTGTGGTGGCTTGTTTGAAACTGACTGAAATTCGAAACTTTTTGAAAGTTAAATGAGAGGAAATAAAATGACTTTCCCAAAACTTTCACCTTGCTTTCTGATCTCCGAGAATTCAAATTTATTTCATCACAAAACACTAGAGAGAAGATGACATGACTTATTCCATTTAAATAAATGAAAAGGATTGTTGAAAAGATTTGAATTTCGTTTGGAAATATTTCAAATTTAGAAACTTTAAGCAACTAAATGATTTTCATTAGAGTAGATAAAATGACTTATTCAAAAGATATGAAATATGAGTTGGAAGTTTAAAAGAATCAAATTTAAAGTCCCTTTGAAATTATTTTCAATTTGGAGTTATTTGGGTTTTATTCAAATTATTTTTCTCCAAAAATAAAATAAATGGAAAATAGGGTAAAATGATTCCCTACATCAGAAAATTGGAGAGAAATAATTTTGAAATCATTTTCGTATTTCTAAAATGATTTTTATTGGGTTTTATTGTAGAAGTAGCACTGTTTGAATTATTTGAAATTTTGTGGATTTTATTTGACACTAGAAAAATGTTCAAGTTATAGAAAATCTTTTTCTAAAAATTTTGATATATAGTATGCCTATATAAAATTTTACTTTTGTTTTTGTTATTCTTTTTTTCCTTTTCTATTTCTAAAAAAACTGCACGTGCGCCTGGAACTAACTGTCGCCTACGTGCGCAGCATAGTGGCATCGGGCGCCCCATCATTCTATTTTTTCTCTTCTCTCTTACATGGCCAGGCCCAGCCAGACTTTTTTTTATTTAACCGAATTTTGTTTTAACAAAACTACAGCGCGCGGCTGGGCCTAACTTTTAGCCCATGATTTTTTAAATTTATCGACGTACGTATATGTTTAGTCCCACATTGCCTAGCCTTCGACCGCTAAACATATTTTCCACCTATAAATATAGACCCATAGAGCCTCCAAAAATCACCCGGTTCGGGTTAAATCAATATTTTGGTTTGACTAGATTAATTAAAGAAAAATATTTTTGTCCTCTCCGGCGGGACTTCTGGAAATTATTTTTCTCTCCGAGGTCGTCTTTTCTCTGCCTAATAAATGTATCTTTCTTTGTTTTTCTTCTTTTTATACTTTCGTAGTTTACTATTTCTAGACTAGTACGGTAAAATAATTAGAATATGAATTAGTCTATGTATTTATACATTAGACCTAGATTTTTTTTAGCTGTAACTATTTTTCTATCGTAAAACAGCTTGGCCCTGATTTTTTAAATAGCCATAACTTTTTACTCGTTCATCCAAATTAGATGAAACCAGCGCTTGTAGTTTTCTCTTGTTTTCACCTATCCAATGAACCTGTCACATCAACTTTTTGAGATTTTGAAATTTTGAAATTTGTTCAGATTCATATTCAAATTTCTTTTGATCATAACTTGAGTCTTATAGCTCCGATTTAATTGATTCTTTTTGCAAATCGAAGCTCTTGACCTAAACCTTCTGATAAGGCCAAATTCACATAATTTTGGTACTGTTAGAAATTGTTTTATGTTGCAAGAGTTATTTGATTGGTTTTGATATATTCCAAACTGTCTTCTTCGTTCTTTCCGATCTTTTGAGTGATTGCTTATGTGTGGTTACTATTGCTTGCTTACGATAGATTGATCGGAGTGTGACAAGTAGAGCTATCAGGAGTTATGATCATATCATACAAGCCAAGTTCACACTTTGATCATATCCCTTTCATACCCAGTTTTTATGCATTACTTTGAACCCTCGAACACTTCAAGGTTAGGACTTTATAACATGTGGGTATTGGGAAGTAGTTGATGAGGTAGGAACTATTGTCCTGCATCAAAACCTAGGGAGTTACTTCTACGTTATGCTCGTATTGCTCTGCTAAGCTCATAGACGTGGATTGGTTGAGTGATTCATGATAGATGTGAGAGTTATTGTTTAATGGTTAACTTAAGGTGGGTACTTAAATACACATGTGGGTGGAATGGTAGGGGCACCCTGGAGCACCCAGTGGTCTACCCGGGCACCTGGAAAATGCAGTGCTTGCCCAAGGGGATCCCGGAGGACCCGCGTGATCACCCTATGGAATGCCACCCATGCTCAGAGGGATCATATGATTATTCATGCTAGAAACTTCCGTGTGCAGCCATAAGCTATTATGGGCTCTAGCATAGTGGAGTAAGTTGCATGACCTCTTCTAGTGGTAGGTTAGCAGATGTAGGGGATGTAGGTTGGTACGGTCTACCCGGGGTTAGAGTTAATGCTTCTGAAAAACTGTGTCTCGGTCATCCGTTTCTCAAACACCATGTAGTGTGAGAAATCCAACGGAGGAGATCGAGTCTTGTGGGGAAAAGTGCACAAACCACTGCAGAGTGTACAAACCAATCAAAATTAGCCGTGTCCCCGGTTTTGGACATCTTGAGTATCTGGTTCTTGGATTATCATGTTGATCTCATCATTTTAGTTAATTAATTTGTTGGGTTGTTAATGTTTAATTGGGATTGAGTTGTAGGAACCTTCTCAATATTTTCAACCAACTTTGTAGCTAAATAAAATATATTCCATTGTAGTAGGGAAAAATTGGCTTTATGCAAAAATAAACCTAGAGCTTTCCACCAGCCAAATATGCATGTAGTGATAGCCTTTATTCATCATTGCTCTATGGTGTGAATTTGCCAGTACATTCAATGTATTGACCCTTTGTGGCTGCAACGTCTCATGTTGCAGGATCTTACGACGAGTAAGTGATACGTTCGGGTTACGATTTCTACACTCAACTTTACCGTTCGTGTTGATGGGAATCCACAACCTTATTGTTACATCTGCTATATGGGTTGAGGTAATAGTATTTACGTTACTTTATACATGTGATTTACCTCTGTTATAAATCCTCGAGTACTTTGCGATGACACTTCAGCATAGAGACTTGACCGTCTGAGGCCGGGTCGCTACAAAATGTCTCCACGCTCAACTCCTATCGCCGCCTGAGTTGAAGGGATAGTCCCATGCTCAACCTCCTCATCGATAACGCCTCCAAAGATGAATGTTGTAGGATGTGGAAAAACATCACTCTCCTCCGACACCAAAGATAAAGTCTCATATGCGGTCTCGTAGCTTCACTCGGAGTAGGGGACATATTGGGACGCCGTCTTCATGTTGTTGAAGAGGTTCGTGCTCATCGCCATGGTCGAAGTGGATGGCCCTAGCTCGACCTTTTTGTCGTCATCTTGTTGTTGGACGCCCATATGATGTGGCACCTCGTAGCTCGTCTCCATGACCGAAGGGAAATTCCCATGCTCAGCCATCTTCCTTGAGGGGCTTCTGAAGATGGAAGTGCCACCCTCACTCGTAGTTGGTCACCTTGTTGTTGAAGATGTCGATGTAGCCGAACTCTTGGGAAGTAGGCAAAGATGCCGTACGTCCAAAGGTGAAGATGCCTTGATAGCACTTGGCGAAGATGCCGAAGTGGTGGTGGTAGTAGCCGTAGCGTCTTCTTGGTGGTGCTTGTCTCGCGGTCTTCTCTTGTGCTGATCAAGTTTGGTTGTAGCTTGATCTATTGCTTGTTGGGACTTGTAGGTAGGCGCATCTTGAGCATCTTCATGTTTATGGTATCATTGTCGTACTTGAGCTCGTAGTAGATGTCGTTCGTCATCGTCGTGCACATGTTGCTTGGAGGTGACTTGCCCTTCATGATGATTTGTATCACGAATGTGATGATGGTCGCCATGTAGATGTGGACGTGGACAAATTCGCAAATGTAGATGTGGATGTGGAGGTGACTTGCCCTTCATGATGATACTTGCTCGCCTCCGCCTTGAAGATGATGAAGGGGAAGTAGACTTGACCAAGGCCTGCATCTCCTCCATCCTTGCATCATTGTCTAGTTTGTGGTTGTCGAGCTTGCGGTCCAAGAGTCGCAAGTCGGTGGCGAGGTTGTCGATGCGCTCTCGCAATCTTGATTGCGCGCCTTGCATTTATTGTTGTAGATCAAAGATGGACGCTTTGGTGATGTAGTTGTTTGCGCCGTCGTTGTTGTCGAAGACCGGAGATGAAATGCCTAGCCTATCCATCACAAGACTCGAGCAAATATGAGTGGGAGAAAGAAGAGAACTATACCAAATGTACCTTGACCGAGTTGAAAATGGATCAGTGATCACCCAATGATGTAATAAGGAAATATCTCAATTGGTACCGATCACGTCAATTTCTCACACCTACACAAGTAAGGCTTATGGTGGAGCTCGATGAGGATAGTGGCACAATAATTTTATGCAAAATGTTAGCAAGAGTCAATAATGTTGAAAGAGATTCACAAATTCGCAAATGTAACAAGTAGACCAATAGCAATATGTGGCACATGGAAACACACACACGGATAGATAAATGGGGTCGTGCAACCAAGGGATGAGATCAAAATGTGGAATCCACGGAAAATGCTCTTGTTGCACAACTCTAGAGAGACACTAGCACGATTGCTCAATAGGCAGATACGACACTTGTGCACAACCTATAGGAGACAAAAATGCAACGACTTCTATCCCAAGTATGATATGTATGTATGGTTCCCGATGTTCCTCTCAAGATGATCCAAAATGATCTTATATGCAATGTGGTATGATGCTATGGCTATTGCTTACAAGCTTCTTTGCTGTCTTTTTCTTTCCTTAAAAGCTTATTCTTTTTTTGTATGGCCCCAATGTGAAATGCACAAACTAAGATAGCAATTGTGTATATGCGGGGAACAATCTTGTGACACAAGGGATAATATGATACCAATATGATATGGTATGTATGCAATGGATGGTGTAGATCACTAATGTGCAAAAGTAACATTGTCGGTAATACTCAAATGGCTAGTCTCGGTGATCAAGTGATGCAAAATGGGCTAGGGGTTATCAATGCAATTGCAAGGGGAATATACAAATGGTATCGTCGAGGTTACCTCCCGTTGCGATGATGGGTGGCAGTGTTCTTGATTTAGAGCCCTTCCTAATTAGCCGAAACACCTTAGGAAACAGGAAAAACCGCAAACACAAAATCTCCAAAGGAAAATGTCAAATGGTGGTAGCAGGAATGCGGTGGTGGTTGCGGAAGTATTGGCGGAAACACGGTCAAAATTGGTTATGGCGGTGGAAGGATATGATGGGCTATACACGGTGTCGGGGTTGAAAGCACGATCCCTAAGTAGCCGAAACACCTTAGGAGACACAACTCACAACACAAACAAAATTGGGTTAAGTTGGGGTGGTGGAAGTGTATGGTGGGCAAGCCTATGCGTAAGTTATGGTAGTGGTTGATGAAGAAACAACCGTCCCTAAGTAGCCTAAACACCTTAGGAGACTCAAGTCACAACTCAAACAACCTAAAATTCTAAGGGGAACAAAATGGGTTAGGTTGCGGAAGTCGGTGGTGGTTATGCTGATGATATTGTTGGGGGATGCAGTAATTTCAAAAAAATTCCTATGCACATGCAAGATCGTGGTGATGCATAGAAACAAGAGGGGAGAGTGTTGTCTATGTACCCTCGTAGACCGTAAGCGGAAGCGTTATGACAATGCCGTTGATGTAGTCATACGTCTTCACGATCGTCCGATCCTTGTACCGAAGGTACGACACCTCCGTGATCTGCACACGTTCGGCTCGGTGATGTCCCACAAACTCACGATCCACTAGAGTGTCGAGGGAGAGCTTCCTCAGCACGACGGCGTGATGACAGTGATGATGATGCTACCAGAACAGGGCTTCGCCTAAGCACCGCTACGATATGACCGAGGTGGATTATGGTGGAGGGGGGCACCTCACACGGCTAAAAGATCAATGATCAACTTGCGTGTCTATGGGGTGCCCCCCTCCCCCATATATAAAGGAGTGGAGGACGGGGACGACCGGCCCTCCTATGGCGCGCCCCATGGGGAGTCCTACTCCCACCGGGAGTAGGATTCCCCCCCTTCCCTAGTTGGACTAGGAGTGGAAGGAAGGGGGAGAGAGGGGGAAGGAAAGGGGGGGGGGGCAGCGTCCCACCCAATTCGGATTGGGCTTGAGGGGGGCGTGCCCCCTCCTAGGCCTCCCTCTCTTCTCTCCCACTATGGCCCAATAAGGCCCATATACCTCCCGGGGGATTCCGGTAACCTCCCAGTGCTCCGGTATATGCCCGAACTTACCCGGAACCATTCCGACGTCCAAATATAGTCATCCAATATATCGATATTTATGTCTCGGCCATTTAGAGACTCCTCGTCATGTCCGTGATTATATCAGGCACTCCGAACTACCTTCGGTACATCAAAACACATGAACTCATAATACCGATCGTCACCAAATGTTAAGCGTGCGGACTCTACGGGTTCGAGAACTATGTAGACATGACCGAGACACGTCTCCGGCCAATAACCAATAGCGGAACCTGGATGCTCATATTGGTTCCTACATATTCTATGAAGATCTTTATCGGTCAAACCGCATAACAACATACATTGTTCCCTTTCTCATCGGTATGTTACTTGACCGAGATTCGATCATCGGTATCTCAATACCTAGTTCAATCTCGTTACCGGCAAGTCTGTTTACTCGTTCAATAATGCTACATCCCATAACTAACTCATTAGCTACATTGCTTGCAAGGCTTATATTGATGTGCATTACCGAGAGGGCCCAGAGATACCTCTCTGACAATCAGAGTGACAAATCCTAATCTCGATCTATGCCAACTCAACAAGCACCATCGGAGAAACTTGTAGAGCAGCTTTATAATCACCTAGTTACATTGTGACGTTTGGTAGCACACAAAGTGTTCCTCCGGTATTCGGGAGTTGCATGATATCATAGTCATAGGAACATGTATAAGTTATGGAGAAAGCAATAGCAACAAACTAAACGATCATCGTGCTAACCTAACGGATGGGTCAAGTGAATCACATCATTCTATAATGATGTGATCCCGTTTATCAAATGACAACTTATGTCTATGGTTAGGAAACATAACCATCATTATTTCAATGAGCTAGTCAAGTAGAGGCAAACTAGTGACACTTTTGTATGTCTATATATTCACACATGTACTAAGTTTCCAGTTAATACAATTCTAGCATGAATAATAAACATTTATCATGATATAAGGAAATATAAATAACAACTTTATTATTGCCTCTAGGGCATATTTCCTTCAGTCTCCCACTTGCACTAGAGTCAATAATCTAGATTACATTGTAATGATTCGAACACCCATGGAGTCTTCGTGCTGATCATGTTTTTCTAGTGAGAGAGGCTTAGTCAACGGGTCTGCAACATTTAGATCCATATGTATCTTGCAAATCTATATGTCTCCCTCCTTGACTTGATCACAGATGGAATTGAAGCGTCTCTTGATGTGCTTGGTTCTCTTGTGAAATCTGGATTCCTTTGCCAAGGCAATTGCACTAGTATTATCACAAAAGATTTTCATTGGACCCAATGCACTAGGTATGACACCTAGATTGGATATGAACTCCTTCATCCAGACTCCTTCATTTGCTGCTTCCGAAGCAGCTATGTACTCCACTTCCCATGTAGATCCCGCCATGATGCTCTGCTTGGAACTGCACTAACTGGCAGCTCGACCATTTAATAAAAACATGTATCCAGTTTGTGATTTAGATTCATCCGGATCAGTGTCAAAGCTTGCATCAACGTAATCGTTTACGACAAGCTCTTTGTCACCTCCATATACGAGAAACATATCCTTATTCCTTTTCAGGTATTTCAGGATATTCTTGACCACTGTCCAGTGATCCACTCCTGGATTACTTTGGTACCTCCCTGCTAAACTGATAGCAAGGCACACATCAGGTCTGGTACACAACATTGCATACATGATAGAGTCTATGGCTTAAGCATAGGGAAAACCTTTCATTTTCTCTCTATCTTCTGCAGTGGTCGGGCATTGACTCTGACTCAACTTCACACCTTGTAATATAGGCAAGAACCCTTTCTTTGTTTGATCCATTTTGAACTTCTTCAAAACTTTATCAAGGTATGTGCTTTTTGAAAGTCCAATTAAGCGTCTTGATCTATCTCTATAGATCTTCATGCCCAATATATAAGCAGCTTCACCGAGGTCTTTCATTGATTTTTTTATTCAATTATCCTTTTATGCTATTTAGAAATTCAGTATCATTTCCGATCAACAATATATCGTCTACATATAATATTGGAAATGCTATAGAGCTCCCACTCACTTTCTTGTAAATACATGTTTCTCCAAAAGTCTGTATAAAACCATATGCTTTTGTCACACT
The DNA here is from genome assembly GCF_002162155.2 of Triticum dicoccoides. Lineage (NCBI taxonomy): Eukaryota > Viridiplantae > Streptophyta > Magnoliopsida > Poales > Poaceae > Triticum > Triticum dicoccoides. The sequence goes on from NC_041392.1 coordinate 411,439,986, forward strand.
ATCAAAGCGTATATTCCAATTCCGAGAGGCTTGCACCAGTCCATAAATGGATCGCTGGAGCTTGCACACTTCGTTAGCACCTTTTGGATCGACAAAACCTTCTGGTTGCATTATATACAACTCTTCTTTAAGATATCCATTAAGGAATGCAGTTTTGACATCTATTTGCCAAATTTCATAATCATAAACTGCGACAATTGCTAACATGATTCAGACGGAGCTACGGGTGAGAAGGTCTCATCGTAGTCAACTCCTTGAACTTGTCGAAAACCTTTTGCAACAAGTCGAGCTTTGTAGACAGTAATATTACCGTCAGCGTCAGTCTTCTTCTTGAAGATCCATTTATTCTCAATGCCCTGCCGATCATCGGACAAGTCAACCAAAGTGCACACTTTGTTCTCATACATGGATCCCATCTCAGATTTCATGGCATCTAGCCATTTTGCGGAATCTGGGCTCATCATCGCTTCCTCATAGTTCCTAGGTTCGTCATGGTCAAGTAACATGACTTCCAGAACAGGATTACCGTACCACTCTGGTGCGGATCTTACTCTGGTTGACCTACGAGGTTCGGTAGTAATTTCATCAGAAGTTTCATGATCATCATCATTAGGTTCCTCACTTATTGGTGTAGGAATCACTAGAACTGATTTCAATGATGAACTACTTTCCAATAAGGGCGAAGGTACAATTACCTCATCAAGTTCTACTTTCCTCCCACTCACTTCTTTCGAGAGAAACTCCTTCTCTAGAAAGGATCCATTCTTAGCAACGAATATCTTCCCTTCGGATCTGTGATAGAAGGTGTACCCAACAGTCTCCTTTGGGTATCCTATGAAGACACATTTCTCCAATTTGGGTTCTAGCTTATCAGGTTGAAGCTTTTTTACATAAGCATCGCAGCCCCAAACTATAAGAAACAAAACTTGGGTTTCTTACCAAACCATAGTTCATAAGGTGTCGTCTCAACGGATTTATATGGTGCCCTATTTAACGTGAATGCAGCCATCTCTAAAGCATAACCCCAAAACGATAGCGGTAAATCAGTGAGAGACATCATAGATCGCACCATATATAATAAAGTGCGGTTATAACGTTCGGACACACCATTACGTTGTGGTGTTCCAGGTGGCGTGAGTTGCGAAACTATTCCGCATTGTTTCAAATGAAGTCCAAACTCATAACTCAAATATTCACCTCCACGATCAGATCATAGAAACTTTATTTTCTTGTTACAATGATTTTCCATTTCACTATGAAATTCTTTGAACTTTTCACATATTTCAGACTTATGTTTGATTAAGTAGATATACCCATATCTGCTTAAATCTTCTGTGAAGGTGAGAAAATAACGATATTCACCATGAGCTTCAATGTTCATTAGACCACATACATCAGCATGTATCATTTCCAATAACTCTGTTGCTCGTTCCATTGTTCCGGAGAACGGAGTTTTAGTCATCTTGCGCATGAGGCATGGTTCACAAGTACCAAGTGATTCATAATCAAGTGATTCCAGAAGTCCATCAGAATGGAGTTACTTCATGCACTTTATATCAATATGACCCAAACGACATTGCCACAAATATTTGAACTATCATTATCAACTCTGTATCGTTTGGCTTCAATACTATGAACATGTGTATCTTTGCTATCAAGATTTAGAAAAAATAGACCACTCATCAAGGGTGCTGTTGGGGAACGTAGTAATTTCAAAAAAAATTCCTACGCACATGCAAGATCATGGTGATGCATAGCAACGAGAGGGGAGAGTGTGATCTACGTACCCTTGTAGATCGACAACAAAAGCGATTGGTTGATGTAGTCGTACGTCTCCACGGCCCGACTGATCAAACACCGCAACTACGGCACCTCCAAGTTCTAGCACACGTTCAGCTCGATGACGATCCCCAGACTCCGATCTAGCAAAGTGTCGGGGAAGAGTTCCGTCAGCACGACTGCGTGGTGACGATCTTGATGCAATACCGTCGCAGGGCTTTGCCTAAGCACCGCTACAATATTATCGAGGACTATGGTGGAAGGGGGCACCGCACACGGCTAAGAATATGATCACGTGGATCAACTTGTGTGTCAAGGGGTGCCCCCTGCCCCCGTATATAAAGGATCAAGGGGAGGAGGCCGGCTGGCCCTCTATGGCGCGCCAAGGAGGAGTCCTCCTCCTAGTAGGAGTAGGACTCCTACTAGGAGGGGGAAAGAAGTGGGGAGGGAGAGGGAAAGGGGGGCGCCCCCACCCCTCTCCTAGTCCAATTCGGACCAGGGGGAGGAGGCGCGCGGCCCACCTTTGGCTGCCCCTCTCTCTCTCCACTAAGGCCCATATGGCCCATTACTTCTCCCGGGGGGGGGGGGTTCCGGTAACCCTCCGTCTCTCCGATTTTCTCCAAAATCGCCCGGAACACTTCCGGTGTCCGAATATAGCCGTCCAATATATCAATCTTTATGTCTCGACCATTTCGAGACTCCTCGTCATGTCTGTGATCACATCCGGGACTCCGAACTAACTTCGGTACATCAAAACTCATAAACTCATAATATAACTGTCATCGAAACCTTAAGCATGCGGATCCTACGGGTTCGAGAACAATGTAGACATGACCGAGACACATCTCCGGTCAATAACCAATAGCGGAACCTGGATGCTCATATTGGCTCCTACATATTCTACGAATATCTTTATCGGTCAGACTGCATAACAACATACGTTGTTCCCTTTGTCATCGGTATGTTACTTGCCCGAGATTCGATCGTCGATATCTCAATACCTAGTTCAATCTCGTTACCGGCAAGTCTCTTTACTCGTTCCGTAACACATCATCTCGCAACTAACTCATTAGTTGCAATGCTTGCAAGGCTTGTGTGATGTGCATTACCGAGAGGGCCCAGAGATACCTCTCCGACAATCGGAGTGACAAATCCTAATCTCGAAACACGCCAACCCAACATGTACCTTTGGAGACACCTGTAGAGCTCCTTTATAATCACCCAGTTACGTTGTGACGTTTGGTAGCACACAAAGTGTTCCTCTGGCAAATGGGAGTTGCATAATCTCATAGTCACAGGAACATGTATAAGTCATGAAGAAAGCAATAGCAACATACTAAACAATCGGGTGCTAAGCTAATGGAATGGGTCAGGTCAATCACATCATTCTCCTAATGATGTGATCCCGTTAATCAAATAACAACTCTTTTGTTTATGGTTAGGAAACATAACCATCTTCGATTAACGAGCTAGTCAAGTAGAGGCATACTAGTGACACTCTGTTTGTCTATGTATTCACACATGTATTATGTTTCCGGTTAATACAATTCTAGCATGAATAATAAACATTTATCATGATATAAGGAAATAAATAATAACTTTATTATTGCCTCTAGGGCATATTTCCTTTAGGTGCATGACCATAAATGATATTACTCATATAAATAAAACAACCATTATTCTCTGATTTTTAAATGAATAACCGTCTCGCATTAAACAAGATCCAGATATAATGTTAATGCTCAACGCTGGCACCAAATAACAATTATTTAGGTCTAAAACTAACCCCGAAGTTAGATGTAGAGGTAGTGTGCCGACGGCGATCACATCGACTTTAGAACCATTTCCCACACGCATCGTCACCTCGTCCTTAGCCAATCTTCGCTTAATCCATAGCCCCTGTTTCGAGTTGCAAATGGTAGCAACTGAACCCGTATCAAATACCCAGGCACTACTGCAAGCATTAGTAAGGTACACATCAATAACATGTATATCAAATATACCTTTTACTTTGCCATCCTTCTTCTCCGCCAACTACTTGGGGTAGTTCCGCTTCCAGTGATCAGTTCCATTGCAGTGGAAGCACTTAGTCTTAGGCTTAGGTCCAGACTTGGGTTTTTCACTTGAGCAGAAACTGGCTTGCTATTCTTCTTGAAGTTCCCTTTCTTCCCTTTACCCTTCTTGTTGAAACTGGTGGTCTTGTTGACCATCAACACTTGATGCTCCTTCTTGATTTCTACCTCCACGGCCTTTAGCATTTCGAAGAGCTCAGGAATCGTCTTATCCATCCCCTGCATATTATAGTTCATCATGAAGCTCTTGTATCTTGGTGGAAGTGATTGAAGAACTCTGTCAATGACACTATCATCAGGAAGATTAACTCCCTGTTGAGTCAAGTGGTTCTGGTACCCAGACATTCTGAGTATATGTTCACTGACAGAACTATTGTGCTCCATCTTGCAGCTGTAGAACTTATTGGAGACTTCATATCCCTCAATCCGGGCATTTGCCTGAAATATTAACTTCAACTCCTAGAACATCTCATATGCTCCATGACGTTCAAAACATCGTTGAAGTCCCGGTTCTAAGCCGTAAAGCATGGCATACTGAACTATCGAGTAGTCATCAGCTTTGCTCTGCCAGGTGTTCATAACATCTGGCATTGCTCCCACAGTGGGTTTGTCACTTAGCGGTGCTTTCAGGACGTAATTCTTCTGTGCGACAATGAGGATAATCCTCAAGTTACGGACCCATTCCATGTAGTTTCTACCATCATCTTTCAACTTAGCTTTCTCTATGAATGCAGTAAAATTCAACGGAACAACAGCACGGGCCATCTATCTACAACAACATAGACATGCAAAATACTACTAGGTACTAAGTTCATGATAAGTTAAAGTTCAATTAATCAAATTACTTAAGAACTCAAACTTAGATAGACATCTCTCTAATCATCTAAGTGATCATGTGATCTATATCAACTACACCATGTCCGATCATCACGTGAGATGGAGTAGTTTTCAATGGTGACCATCACTATGTTGATCATATCTACTATATGATTCATGCTCGACCTTTCGGTCTCAGTGTTCCGAGGCCATATCTGCATATGCTAGGCTCGTCAAGTTTAACCCGAGTATTCCACGTGTGCAAAACTGGCTTGCACCCGTTGTATGTGAACGTAGAGCTTATCACACCCAATCATCACGTGGTGTCTCGGCACGACGAACTATAGCAATGGTGCATACTCAGAGAGAACACTTATACCTTGAAATTTAGTGAGAGATCATCTTATAATACTACCGTCGAACTAAGCAAAATAAGATGCATAAAGGATAAACATCACATGCAATCAATATAAGTGATATGATATGGCCATCATCATCTTGTGCCTTTGATCTCCATCTCCAAAGCACCGTCATGATCACCATCGTCACCGGCTTGACACCTTGATCTCCATCGAAGTATCATTGTTGTCTCGCCAACTATTGCTTCTATGACTATCGCTACCGCTTAGTGATAAAGTAAAGCAATTACATGGCGATTGCATTTCATACAATATAGCGACAACCATATGGCTCCTTCCAGTTCCCGATAACTGTGTTACAAAACATGATCATCTCATACAATAAAATTTAGCATTATCTCTTGACCATGTCACATCACAACATGCCCTGCAAAAACAAGTTAGACGTCCTCTACTTTGTAGTTGCAAGTTTTACGTGACTGCTACGAGCTGAGCAAGAACCGTTCTTACCTACGCATCAAAAACAACAACGCAGTATAGTGATTGCTTTTTGATCTTCAAAAAGAACCCTGTTCATTGAATCTGACTCAACTAAAGTTGGAGAAACTGACACCCACCATCCACCTGTGTGCGAAGCATGTCCGTAGAACCAGTCTCGCGTAAGCGTACGCGTAATGTCGGTTTGGGCCGCTTCATCCAACAATACAGCCGAATCAAGAATCAACTAATGACGGCAAGCAATATGTATATACCCACGCCCACAACTCCTTTGTGTTCTACTCGTGCATATAACATCTATGCATAAACCTGGCTCTGATACCACTATTGGGGAACGTAGTAATTTCAAAAAAATTCCTACGCACATGCAAGATCATGGTGAGAGTGTTTTCTACGTACCCTCATAGAACATAAGCGGATGCATTATGAAAACGCGGTTAATGTAGTCATACGTCTGCACGATCGACCGATCCTAGTACCGAAGGTACGGCACCTCCGCGATCTGCACACATTCGGCTCGGTGACGTCCCACGAACTCACGATCCAGCAAAGTGTCGAGGGAGAGCTTCCTTAGCACGATGGCATGACGATGGTGATGATGATGCTACCGGAACAGGGCTTCGCCTAAGCATCGCTACAGTATGACTGAGGTGGATTATGGTGGAGGGGGCACCGCACATGGCTAAAAGATCAATGATAAACTTGTGTGTCTATGGGGTGCCCCCTCCCCCGTATATAATGGAGTGGAGTACGGGGAGGACCGGCCCTCCTATGGCGCGCCCCATGGGGAGTCCTACTCCCGTCGGGAGTAGGATCCCCCCCTTCCCTAGTTGGACAGGGAGTGGAAGGAGGGGGAGAGAGGCGGAAGGAAAAGGGGGGGCGGCCTCCCACCCAATTCGGATTGGGCTTGAGGGGGGCGCGCCCCCTCCTAGGCCTCCCTCTCTTCTCTCCCACTATGGCCCAATAAGGCCCATATACCTCCCGGGGGGTTCCGGTAACCTCCCGGTGCTCCTGGTATATGATCAAACTCACCCGGAACCATTCCGACGTCCAAATATAGTCATCCAATATATCGATCTTTATGTCTCGACCATTTCGAGACTCCTCGTCATGTCCGTGATCATATCAGGCACTCGGAACTACCTTCGGTACATCAAAACACATAAACTCATAACAGCGATCGTCACCGAACGTTAAGCGTGCGGACCCTACGGGTTCGAGAACTATGTAGACATGACCAAGACACGTCTCCGTTCAGTAACCAATATCGGAACACGGATGCTCATATTGATTCCTACATATTCTATGAAGATCTTTATCGGTCAAACCACATAACAACATATGTTGTTCCCTTTGTTATCGGTACGTTACTTGCCCGAGACTCAATCGTCGGTATCTCAATACCTAGTTCAATGTCATTACCGGCAAGTCTCTTTACTCGTTCCGTAATGCTACATGCCGTAACTAACACATTAGTTGCATTGCTTGCAAGGCTTATATTGATGTGCATTACCGAGAGGGCCCAGAGATACCTCTCCGACAATCGGAGTGACAAATCCTAATCTCGATATATGCCAACTCAACAAACACCATCGGAGACACCTGTAGAGAACCTTTATAATCCCCAGTTACGTTGTGACGTTTGGTAGCACACAAAGTGTTCCTCCGGTATTCGGGAGTTGCATGATCTCATAGTCATAGGAACATGTATAAGTTATGGAGAAAGCAATAACAACAAACAAACGATCATCGTGCTAAGCTAACGGATGGGTCAAGTCTATCACATCATTCTCTAATGATGTGATCCCGTTAATCAAATGAAAACTTATGTCTATGGTTAGGAAACATAACCATCATTGATTCAACGAGCTAGTAAAGTAGAGGAAACTAGTGACACTTCTATATTTCTATATATTCATGACACCGTCAACAACTCTCAAGAGAAATGACACCATCAAAACCAAGCTACTTTTGCGCAAGCACGAGAACGGCAACGCCAACGCCAATAAGAAGACAAAGAGCGAGCACGACTACACCAACATTCACAAGATGCCGAGGCACAACCTCAAGAACAACAATTGCGAGAAGCTCAAGAACTTGAGGCGCAACGTGCCCTCCGAGATTCAAGTCGAGACATAGCCACGCACAACTGACAAGCTCGTGAGCAACAAGAAGCGCTTCGCGAAGAGGTTCGAGAGATGATTTTTCAATCAAGAGTGCATCGACAAGTTCCTCAAGCTCCTCCACAAACTCGACAAGCACCTCAAGTCCACCAAGAGCACGAAGACAATGGAAATAACCCAAGACAAGAACAAGTTGAGGGAGACAGTCCTCCTCATCAAGGACATCATCACCCTCGACCCCAACACAATGAAGAGCAACACTACGGCAAGCTCAAGTTCACCATGCCAAAGTTCAATGGAAGCTATGATCCCGAAGAGTACCTTTCATGGGCATTGAAGGTTGACAAAATCTTCTGCTTGCATATATATGAGGAACAGAAGAACATGAGATGGACCGCATCACATCCCTTGAGTTTCGAGACTACGTCCTCATTTGGTGGGAACAAGTAATTGAGCGTCGTGCGGCAAGAGGTGAACCACCCATCACTACTTGGGCGCAAATGAAGGATGCCATGAGAGAACGTGTTGTCCCAACCTACTAGAACCGTGACCTCTTCAATAAACACAAACTACTCAAGCGAGGAACCAAGAGCGTTGAAGAATACTACAAGGAAGTGGAGATTTCCATGACGGAGCCAATGTCACGGAAGATGATGAGAAAACTATGGCACGTTTCTCGAATCGACTCAATCATCATATCAATAAGATCACTGACTTCCAACCATCCTCAAACCTCATCGAGCTAGTGCATTAAGCTACCAAGGCAGAACGTCAAGTGCAAGATGACTTCAAGTATGCCAAGTTCTCATCCAAGTCCTATGGCTTCTCCAACACCCAAGCTTAAATGACTCCTACACCTTCTACATCAACCAAGCCATCTACAAGCAACGGCGACAAGTCGAATTACAAGAAAACTTTGACAACCTCAAGTCATCCTCTTAAAACAAGCAACTTCAAGCCAAGATCTTCATCATCCTCTACCCCAACCGATGAGACCATCAAGACAACTTCCTTCAAATGTTTCATATGCGGAGGCCGAGGCCACAAGTCCTTTGCGTATACCAACAAGCGCACCATGATCCTCAACAACGATGGTACATACGACTCCAAGAGTGAAGGAGAAATGGAAGCACTTGAGCAAGTGGCCATGCACCAGCAAGTGAACGAAGATGAAGAGGATCAAGTCTTTTGTGACGAAGATTCAAGCCCCACTCTCGTTGTCTCCAAGGTCTTGACTGTTCAACATCAACAAGAAGAAGAACAAAGATGCCATATATTCCATACCAAGGCCGGCATCAATGGAAGGTCCGTCAAGGTCATCATCGATGGAGGGAATTGCCATAACTTAGCAAGTGAAGAACTATGCTCCAAGCTCCAATTGGTCAAGATGAGGCACCCACATCCCTACAAAGTTCAATGGCTTAGCGACTCTGACACTATCCAAGTCGAGCATAGAGTACAAGTTCCTTTCAAGATCAGTGCTTACGAAGACACTTACGAGTGTGATATCGTTCCAATGTCCGTTTGCCACCTTCTTCTTCCGCGACCATGGCAATTTGATCGAGGTGTCATCCACAACAGCCGAACGAATCACTATATCTTCAAGATGAAAGGAAAGGAGTACGTACTTCAACCTATGAATCCAAGCCAAGTGATCGCCGACAAGCAAACACTACAAAAAAGACACATCTGTGACATTTTGGGCCGAACAAAAAAAAAATTGTCATACTTATGACACTTCTATGACGATAATTGTGACAAAACCCGGTACCATCATAGATGTGGTGGGGTCCTACTTCTATGACAAAAATCATGATAGGAAATGGGCTTTTCGTCCTGGGCAGGCCGGAGACGCAGCTGCATGACATTCTTTGGGCCGTCCATGACGGAAAAACCATGGTAGAAGCGAGGGCGAGGAAAATATCGGGGTGTTCCCAGTTACGGTGGGTGGTCGGGTCGGAGCGATGCGCGTTTCTCTCATACACGCACACGCGTGGGTGCGAGGCGTTGGGCTCTAACTGAACCCGAGCGAGGGGTTGGGCTCTAACTAAACCAGAGCGATTGCACTGCAGGCTACGCGTTACTGAACCCGAGCGATCGATCGATGGCTGTTAGCTGAACCCGATCGAGTGATTCCTTCACTACTGCTGCTAACTGAAGCCGATCGATGTTGCCTCTGGATGAATAGTGAGCATTGCGGGGGAGGGGGGTTTGGATGAACAGTTCCCAGTGGGGGTGGATGAACAGGACCCCGTGGAGGGCAAGATGAACAGGACCACCTCGTGGAGGGCAGGATGAATAGTAGATGGTGGAGGGCTGGATGAACAGTAGCCTGTGGAGGGGTGGTTGAACAGGACCCCGTGTAGAGGGCTGGTTGACCAGTAGCCGGTGGAGTAGCGCGCGGTGGAGGCTGGATGAACAGGAGCCCGTGGATGAACAGTCGCAGGTGGAGGCTGGAGGAGGTCGACGGTGAATGAACAGTAGCCCGTGGAGGATGGAGGGGGTCGAAGGTGGAGATAAAAAGGACCCCATTTTCGACCGTAGCACTCCAACACAAGTATGTTTCCTCCGTTTTGTGGTACGCCACACCCCTCCCGATGAACAGGACCCCCGTTTCGACCGTACGAGGTCCGTTTCCTCCGTTTTGCGGTACGCCAGACACCCCCCGATGAACAGGATCCTATTTCAAACGTGGCCGGTCGAACACAAGGCCATTTCCTACGTTCTGCGGTACGCCAGGCCTCGTTTGCATCGGCTGTTCCGTCCAAGCCCTCCCGATGAAGATGACGACGCATTCCATTCCAACCCAGCCGGTTGGCTCCCCATGAACACGACGACGACATTGTTTCTCTGTTCCGACCCAGCCATGTACACGAGCCCTGGCCGTACGTATGCGCGAGTAGGTGTTCGAGACCCTGCCCATATGTAGGTACATGGCTGTATTTTCTTTCTTGCACACTGGCAGCTGTACGTACGTGTACATGCTACATGCGCGCCTCTACTACGACACGTGCGCGCCTCTACATCGACCAGTATGTACGTACACGTTCGTGACCAGAATGACAATGCTAAATACGCTTCAACCAGGTGGGTCCCAACTCTCAGGCACTTCCTTGCGTGCGAAGATGTAGCTGGTGGGTCCCAGCAGTCAGGGGGGTGAATCATTTTTTTGCCCGGACACATTTCCTTGCGTGCGAAGATGTAGCTGGTGGGTCCCAGCAGTCAGGGGGAAACATATTTTTCACGAAATACGGTCGCCCGTTCGGTGGGTCCCTGCTGTCAGGTGGAGGAATAATTATTTTGCGCATAATAAGGAGGCACTTCCTTGCTGCGGCCGTGGACCCAGCTGTCAGCCTCTCCATGTACAGTCCACGTCCGATGGAAGCCGTTCCTTGACCACGTTGACCATGCCACACCGATAGCATTAGGGAGGTGGATGACGGCGAGGCCTAGGAAGGGGACGACATGGAGCCGGGGAAGACGCGGCAATGGAAGCCCGCACGGAGAGGAGTATGAGGGTTCACTGGTTCGGCTGCGGTGTGATGCTGCCTTCGCCGCAGGGCCTGGCCGGCGGTGGGAATAGTAGGAGCGGTGAGTCCTCTGTGGCAGCACAGCCGACCACAGGAGGAAGAAGCGTGCGGCACGACTGGCGCTGCTTTGGGCGGCTGGAGCAAGAAGACCAGAGGTTGAAGAAGCACTACGGCCGTTGGATGGACATCGTACAGTCACATGAGCTAGAATCATTCATATTGACTAAGTTGACAAAGCACTCCGTCCCCGTCAACTTAGTAGGCCCACAAGTCAGCCTCCCACCAAGGTGGGTCCCAACTAGGAGGGGGGTATTCTTTTTTTGTGAGTAATAAGGAGACACCTCCGGTGGGTCCAAGCTGACAGCGGGGGGAACATTTTTTTCATGAAATACGTTGGTCCGTCCGTTGGGTCCCAGCAGTCAGGGGGGAAACGTTTTTTTCGCCAAATATGGTGGCCCGTCCGGTGGGTCCCTGCTGTCAGGTGGAGGAATAATTATTTTCCGCGTAATAAGGAGGCACTTCCTTGCAGCTGCCGTGGACCCAGCTCTCAGCCTCTCCACGTACAGTACTCTTCTGATGGAAGTCGTTCCTTGACCACGTTGACCACGCCGTGCCAAGAGCACCAGGGCGGTGGACGACGGCGAGGCCTAGGAAGGGGACGACGCGGAGCCGGGGAAGACGCGACAGTGGATGCCCACGCGGAGAGGAGTACGAGGGTTCACTGGTTCGGCTGTGGTGTGAGGCTGCCGTCGACGCAGAATAACATGGGTTGTGTGTGAGTGGAGGGATGCCCTGGCCAGCGGTTGGAGTAGTAAGGGGCGGTGAGGCCTGCGTGGCAGCACGGCCGGCCACGGGAGGCAGGAGCAGGCGGCACGACCGGCGCTGCTTTGGGCGGCTGGAGCAAGAAGACCAGAGGTTGAAGAAGCACGATGGTTGTGGGATGGACATGGTATGGTCACTGCAACTAGAATCGTTTATATTGACTAAGTTGACAAAGCCCTTGGTACGCGTCAACTTAGTAGGCCCACAGGTCAGCTTCCAAAACGGTGTGCCCCAGATGTCAGGGGGAGGAATCAATTTTTGGGCGGGTGAAGCTAGAATATCCGAGATTAAAGAAGAAGCACGGCATCTGTTGGATGCACATCCAACGGCCACTGCTGCTAGAAGCGTGTGTTGACTATAAGTTGACAAAGCCTTGCATACGCGTCAACTCTTTTTTTAGGGGACGCGTCAACTTAGTAAGGCCACAAGTGTGTGGCACAGAACTTATAGCCCATTTGAGATTTGTAAGAATGTGCAGCAAATTTTTGAATTCTAATGGCATTTACTACAACCCATTTACAGTGTGTTAAAAGTACAACCCATTTCAACCAACCGTTCAAAACAGAATTCAATAAAATTTCCCACATTTTGATGGGATCCGAAATATTTTTATCCCGAAATTTCTAGTCAGATTAAATACAATTTCAATATAAATTTATATTATGTAAAAATCCAACGAAACATTGCGCTCGCAACAATTAATGAAATTAAAGTTTTCAATATCCAAAAATAATATTTTATAAAGTAATTACGTGTTTGGTGCATTTTTTATAGTTACTGCCCAGTTTTTATAAGTACATCCCATTTATTATTTCTTAAAGCCCATTTTCTTGTTAAGCGTAATGCATCCCTCCTAGGAAAGATTTGCAGCCCAGCGGGGCGGAGAATAACAACTTGACCTTCCCTGGGTATTCCTAAAAAAAGTATAGCTGGGCTAGCCATTTTCAGGTTGAAAAAAATTAATATCTGGGCTGGATATCTGGCCAGGGCTAGACGGGCCTTAGCCCGCCCAGTTAATAGCTGCAGCGATGTTTTTGTTGTTGTTTAGAGGAGAAAAATTAATATCTGGGCTAAACATCGCTCAAGAAAAACTCTGAAGTGCTCACACCTCAAAAACACAAATAGTGCTCGAGCTGCTTGGTCCGAGCTGTCGGCTGCTTCTTGTGCAATTCTCTCGTTTATTGACTACATAGGTTTACAATGGTGTGGGACCCTGATGTTAGGAAACCAGGAGGAAGCAAAAAAAATTGTTTTATATACTAATAAGGAGACACTTGCGTATGTGCGGCCATGGGCCTGGTGGGTTCCCACTGTCATCCTCTCCAAGTAAAGTCATCTCCTCATCCTCATGTCCATTGACCATGTTGACAACACGAGACGGTGGTGCCACGGCAAGCGCAACAACTTGAAGGACGACAAAGAGGGCCTTGCGGGCCCTATGGATGGTCTGATACAGTGCCCGCCGCTCATTCAGGAAGCCAGGATCATAGGGCCACATGTCCGCGACGGCATTGTCATTTGCTTGTTTACTAGTTCTAGTTGAGGAGACAGAGGTTGCAGAACAGGTCCTCCTACGCTAGTAGCTCTTCCGCCATTAGGGCGTCGAAGTGCAGCCAAACCTGCTCTATGGTGAACACGGCATGAACCGGCTTGGACAGTGGCGCCGACTCCTGGTCGGAAGCTACGTCCATCATCTGATTGTCGTCGCTCAGCTCGGCGAGGTAGCTGGTGAGCCAGCATGTCCGGCTGCTGGACCGAGTCTGACTGCCCTGGCCCACCCAGTCCGCCTCCCTCGCCCGCGTGCACTTTCCGTCCGAAACGGTCAGCGCCGCCCGCCCCACTTCCCGGTGCATGCGATTGCTCCGCCTTCAAACGACACAAGTGTCGTCCGTCCGTCCTTCTGCCACCCACACTAATGATATGCAGTTGCCTAGGCGGCTACTCCGGCGCCACATGTCTGTCCCTCCGCTGCCCACCATTGCTATATAAACTGCTGCGCCGGCCATAGCCGCAGTCATCCGCATCCGTTCGTATTCTCCTGTCTACACCACTACTGCCCACCATGGCTTCCTCGCGCTCTAGCACTCTTCAAGACGGGCGGAGACGGACCACAAGGAGTTGGCAGCCATTGCTGCCGACTGGCTGGCCGGCAGGCAGCCAAAGGACGACGAAGTTCCATTGGATAACATGGTATTCAATGATCTGGCGCCAATCCCCTCCTTCACGCCATCCTCGCCGGTGCAATGCACCATGACCATCGGCAAGGCCTATGCCCAATATATGGACACGGTGAGGCAGAAGCATGAGGAGCAGTTCCGGGAGGCGCAGGCCGACCCCTCCTACAACCACCATCTCCTCCAGGAGCACCTGCAGGCGGAGGAGCAGATCGCCGTAGAGCGGGCGGAGGAGGAGGCGCTGCTTAACTCGTACCGTTCCGCCCGCGAGGGCCACCTCGAGCACTGGCGGTACCGCATGCGGATGGCAGAGGCTCCGGCTGCCTACAAAGAGGGCGATGAAGCGGGAGAGGAGCTGTTTGGCGAGACCGAGGACGAGGCAAAGGACAATGCCGGCTCCGACGAGTCCCCGCTTTGCTAGCATCGATGAGGCCCCACGGCGCCAACAACGAGGTAGAGGGCACCGCCGGCTCTGTCGAGGCCCCACCCTTCCGGCAATGAGGGGGAGGATTTCCAAAACTCCGCTGAGGCGCCGCCCGCCGGCAACGAGACAGAGGACATCGCCGGCTCCGTCGAGGCCCCGCCCCGCTGCCAGCGAGGCCGCGCCACACAGAAAACTAGGAAGAGTAGAACACGGTAGGTCGCCGACACTCGGGTCCAAGAAAGGCCACCACTGCTACCCTCAGTTGAAGCCAAGCTAGGAGGGTTGACCATTGACGGCCGGTTAGCTTCTTGGCAGCAACGTGGAGTCAGAGAGCTATGTTGGAGAAGGACGCTGCTTCTACTTAACTGCTGGTGCAGTTGGCTGACTGACATGTGGGCCCAACAGGCATCTGGGCCACATGTCAGTTACTCAACTGCACTTGCAGTTAAGTCACTGAAGCTTCTGTTCGGCTCAGTAGGACACAGGTGGGTAGCTTCGGTTAATTAATTATACCTCCAGTGCACCCCTTTTTAGTTGAAGAATGTATGAAATGTAATGAAATCTAGCATGTTTATATGAAATTCTACCGTGTATGAATGAATTTATTTTGATTAGTTCGAATTCTTGTATCACTGGCATTGGATGAACATGCAAAAACAATACGTACTAGCATTATTCCTAGGGTGATCACCTTGTTTGCAGCAGTTTCACATGTACTCCCTCCGGTCCTTTCTAGTCTGCATACAAGTTTTGTCTTCCATCAAAGTACCTCTACTTTGACCAATCTTATAGGAAAAAGTATGCACTTTCACAATGTGTGAAGTAAAAAGAAACAGAAGGAGTACAAAGAGTTTGAACAGCTTTTTAGCATTCATGTATATTGCAATCAAACACACAGGCATGGCAATTCATAGAGAACATTCAAAACAATTGATGATTATGCATCTCAGCGATTCACATGTCAGAGCCAATATTTAGTTCACAACTAAAGAATAAAGAAAAAATGGATCGACACTGCTGACAGCAAAAGGCGTCCCATTCAAAAATATCAAACGCATGTCTTCTTGCTAAAATCAATGAGCAAAATTTGACAAGGTTTTCCCATTCCAAAATATAAAATGCCTACGATTTTGGAATGGGCAAGGTTTGCCATCAGTTCGGACATTGACATGGCACCTCGTGCTAAATAAACCAGCTATTCTTTTTGTGCAGTTCCACCAAAATCAACCAAATTCGCGCGTAGCTTGTATGATTTCGCCCTTTTATGTTGCAACACCTTGAACTTATCGGCACCTCCTTTC
The DNA here is from genome assembly GCF_002162155.2 of Triticum dicoccoides. Taxonomy (NCBI): domain Eukaryota; kingdom Viridiplantae; phylum Streptophyta; class Magnoliopsida; order Poales; family Poaceae; genus Triticum; species Triticum dicoccoides. Next base: position 411,455,884 of record NC_041392.1, read on the forward strand.
TTGTGGTGAAAATGAATGATTCGATGTATTCATGAACATTTTGTGTAGCTCCCATTGAAATCAAGCTAAGCACCTTGTTTGCACAAATACAAAAAAAAGTGATTAGTATAAAGCAAACTGTACTATGAATTGACATTTTAAACAGGCACCGACATGGTCCATGTAGAGCACACTTTTCGAAAAATGGAACTCCCCGGAAAGAATCCTAGAACAACATTGTACTCGCGCATCACAGCAAGAAAATGGAGATTTGTCAGTCCTTCTGAGCTGAAGTTAGTTCGGTCTTGTGGGGGGTAATGTAACCATCCTTCAACTTCTCCTTCTGATGAGAAGATAGACATGGCTTCTTCATCCTGGCATAATCGGAACTAGTGACTTCATGTACTCCATATTCTTCTTCAGAGGAGGGTGATTCTATTTTGCAAAGACAAGAGGATAACTAAATGATAGCTTCCCTGTTTGCTCGAAAAAAAGGAAAGGAAATATTTAAAACAACACAGATGAAGCACTTCTCAAGGACAATACCACTTTTTGACGACAGTATCTAAATAGTAGCACAACACCAATAGAGATAACAAAGCTCAATCATATGGATGAAATTAGTGGGCGAGTACCAACCTTTGTCAGGAGGCTTATTGTGTAGAGCATATAGATGAAGCACTTCTCCGGAACCATCTATTGCTATCTACTGTGGTGGCCATGCTTACTATATACTCCTCGATTAGATTAATGTTTCCAACATCTTGTGCAGTTCCACTAAAATATATGGTTTCTTCAAACAAGATCCATGTTTGCACAAGTAGAGATAATTACATATTACATTAAGAGTGGCATCAAATCAGTGGCAAAACAATTGATCGTTCCATCCATAGCAATAAATTAAGATGCAAAACTATATCATTACTTGTGTCATCACAGTTCCAGTGCTTCATTACAGCACCAGGAGTTGATTTTTGTTTTTCTTCCGCTTGTTCTTCCCATTCATAACTTGGTTCAATAACAGACAAGCTTCACCTTCAATGTAAGATTTGGCATGTCAATTAGGTTGCACAAGTATAGCACTAAACAATGACATTAATTTTCTAATGAAAGTGGCAAAATACAGGCTAACAGTTGTGAAATATCCTTATCTTACCTCAATGGGATATTGCGGTGCACATACGGATTGGAAGTCTTGTCTCCATTTGTGCAGTTCACTAAAATCAAGCAACATAACCATACAAGTAGCACAACATATGAAAGCACATGGCAGAATCATGTGAAAGAAGGCTAGTACTGACCTCTGATGACGCAGCATTCAAACAACTCACAAGAAGAAGATCTGAACCGAATTTGCCCACACATATAGGAAGTAAGATCTCCTCTTGTGCAGTTCCACTAAGATCAAGCAATAAACCAACATTGTCAGTGTGACATTTTGGTTGAACTACACAAAACACTCTTAAAACAATAGTGTTTTGTGCAATGCAACAAAAGGTCATAATGGCAACGAGGTGAAGTAGATAACCCTGTTGACATAGAGGTGCAAAGGAAACAACTAGTGGTCAATAACGGTGGATGACACAGAAGCCAACAAAAAGAAGCATCTACCTTACCTAAATGGGAAAGAAAGCAAGACAGTAGCATTTCTCAAACGGTGGCATTGATTAATATTAACAGAGAGATTATATTAACAACAAAATTCGTTAAACATGTAATTTGCTTTTAACTGTGGCATTGCATCAATTTTCCAGCGGAATTATTAGAGGGTACTTGTTTATAGGGACATTTTGGTGGAGGGACTAAAAAACTTTGTGTCAGTCACATCTAAACCAAACAGGAGGGACTTTTAGGGACTAAAAGTGGGCATTTGGGACTAAAGAAAGAAGACCCCGAGGGAGAGTCTTTTTGGGACTTTTTCCAACAGTTGCCCCTGCCATGCATCGCACCTTGTCTCTATTAGTTCATTACTAGGGGTAACATGGTCTTTTAGCATGTCATTTAATAACCTCTAGTCCATGTTTAGTCCCTGGAACCAAGCAGGTAGGGACTAGGGCGTTTTTAACCAAACATGGCCTTAGATTAACAGCAGCTAAAGAGTTGCACGGGACAGTGGATGCACCAGCACCATGTGCATCTACCGATATACTGGGGTGATGCACAGTCTATTGGAACAAAGAACAAACAACCAAGGAGCATATTTTTGTTGGTCCCAGTTTTGTTATCTTTAGACACCTTTCCCTATGTGAGTGCAGCAAATCTAGTCCTGCTCAAACTCTACAGCCTTGTCCCCCAAAACAAAAGATCAGTTCGTTATAGATGTGCATACTGCATTTGTGATTGTTTTCTCTTTTCGACCAACGTTGGTGCTGGATAGCCAGTGTGTACTAGTACTTTCCCCAGTTTCTTTCCTCTATGAACCACATCCTAGATTTATGCTATACAACTTTCCCCACTACTTTCCCCAATTCATGTCCTCTTTGAACCAGGTCTTAGACTCATGCGATACAACTTTCCCCACTACTTCCCCCTCCCTTTCCTTTTTGAACCACGTCCTAGATTCATGCTATACAACTTTTCCCACTACTTTCCCCCATTCCTTTCCTATTTGAACCACGTCCTAAATTCAAGGTATACAACTTTCCCCACTACTTTCCTGTTTGATCCAACACCTAGATTCGAGTGTAGTAGCGAAAAAAGCCCACATGCAGCCAGAGAATGCATGTGGAATAAGTAAATTATACCTTAAGGTTCTTGGAGTGTGGTTTGGTGGGCGACCGGAGGCCGTTCAACCCACACTATGTACGGCAGCAAAGAAGAAGGGTCGGAGGCCCTCCCGCGCCGCTGGGTGAAAGTGAACAGCTGCGCCGGTAGTGGATTCCCTCCTCCCTCATCGACGGCGACAGCGTTAAGCCTCCTACCCTTCCCGGTGGACGGATCCAGCCGGCTCTTTGACTAGTAGTGAGGGGGAGAGAGACAGGCCAACGAAGTCTTGTTTAGATCTGGAGAGGGTGAGAGAGTGTGAAGAGAGCAACTACAAGTAAACCAGTAGTGAGGGGAGAGAGAGGCCAACGAAGTCTTGTTTAGATCTGGAGAGGGTGAGAGAGTGTGAAGAGAGCGACTACAAGCGTTGAGGCTCCAGTGTGTATATATATACTGGAGAGAGTATGAAGAGTGCAAACCCTAGAAAACAAGCGCCGAGGCTGCAGCTTATACGTTATGATGTGATTATACGGTCACTACGAGATCGTATAGCTCCGTATCCATCCTTTTTGACCAGTAGTATGTTACCTCTCTCCACGTAGTACGTTGGGTCCCACCAGTCAGAGGGTGAAACAAACAAATTAATAAGAAAAATTAAAAGTGCCAGCGGTGTATCTTACCTCACACACCTTGCTACTACTCGGGAACACTATGCAATTGATGCCTCTGTTCGCTCACGTACTATTTTAAGTGAATCCTTATTATAACATGCACACAATTTTGGGCACTTGTATTCGAAATAAGTCAATGTGCCACCGTATCTCGTAGGACTCCCTCCGTCTAGGTGTAATAAGTCACGTTAGAAGGTGCAGCGGGACTAAGAGATGCCGTTTTAGCTACCACACAGGGCCACATATTAACTCGCATGCAAACCGACTTTGATTTCTTAACTGATCAACGCGTAGTTGCGCTCCATTCAATGGGTTTCCGGGGGAGATAACAAGGCAGAGTAAGGAGAGTTTTGTTACATGCTTAGGCTGGTCATAGTGGTGAGTAACTTGGACTAGTACAACATGAATATGTTACTAGTCTATGTTTTTTTGGAAGCCTACTAGTCTATGTTACTACTACGTGAAGTTTGCCGTCAGAAGCGAGCTGATCTGGCTCTCTTGAGCTAGCAAGGTTTTTCTAGCCCACCCAAGCTAGCTGGCCCACAAAAGCTAACATATTTTAACAGTTACAAACGCCTAACCTTGCCCGGCTAGGCTATAAGCTGTTATTGCTAAGGATCCAAACGCTCCCTAAGTAACAATGCTCGCTAGCAACGAGGCCAGGAGGGGATTGAGATGCGAAGTTAATGGACGACGCCTAAACATTTTGGGAATATCTGATTTCCGTAGGATGACTTAACACCTGGACGGAGGGAGTACTACTCCTCAGTACAGGTTTGATGGATATTCGTCACCTCTTCTCTTCTTGTACGTACTCCATTTGTATCTCACTTCATGTGGCTTCGCACTGGCACGATTTTCCTATTCTATGAACCTGTGTGTGCGTGTGCATGTGTGTGTGTGTGTTTCACAGCATGTGTGTGTTAGAGAGAGTGACAGATCGACCTACTCCTACAGAGATATGGTGTGTAGTGTACCATTTTAGCCGCCAGAGTCAGTGCATCCTCTCGTTTCCGGGCGTCCGATAGGGACAGGCGGACAACTGCCACGCCCGCTCCTGACCAGCCTAGCCCACCCAAAGCCCCTCCATCGCACGCACGCGCTTCCCGCCCGAAACGGTCAGTGCCGCATTCATGCCCGGGCAGAGTGGACGCGACCTCTCACTGGCGCCTACGTTGGAGGGAGAAGCGGATTCAAGAGTGATGGTTGCTTCGTCCGTCCAACTTACTGTTGGGTCTGTGTGATTTGATGGCTCATTGTTCATTATTACTGAGGTGGTAGGACTGCTGGAGTCCCACTTTTTCGGTGAAAGGAGGTACTACTAGATTACAATTTTCTCCATTCTTATGGCGGAGGAGTGCAAGAGCAGTGAAAACACGCAGGCGAGGTGATTACATGGCCCACCTCACACTATCACCATATTTTCTGGACACCGTGCGACACCTAACTCTTTACATAGTACTCCCTCTGTTCTAAATATAAGTCTTTGTAGAGATTCCACTAGGTGGACTACATACGGAACAAAATGAATGAATCTACACTTAAAATGCATCTACATATATCCATATGTGGTACATGGTGAAATCTCTACAAAGACTTATATTTAGGAACGGAGGAAGTACTTGTATAGTACGTACTGTAATTTATCAGCAAGATAGTACAATGCGGTATGTGCAATTCAAGATTACTGGGACTAGTTGATGAGACATAAACTCATCACAAATACAGTACGTAGAAGCTAGTAGAGGTATGTGTGGGGCAAAGAAGTAGAGAAATATCCACATGGAGTGATGTGGGCAGCTGGAGCAGTGGTGCACGCCGGTTATAAAGGGCGTTGTACCTGAGGGATGTCGGGACATAGCTTAGCCTAGAGGAGGGCGGCGGGAGGAGGAAACTACCCACGTCAAAGCAGTGAGCAATGGACGAAGGAAACCTCACCGGCTTTCTGAGAGAGAATGGCGGGGACCCCTGATAGGGACGTGCCGACAGTGGGTTTTCGCCGTCGGTGACGGCGACCGCATCTACACTAAGCATCCACCCCTTCCCCCGACGGACGTGATCTGCCGGGATGTTAGAGATGTGGCCACAGTGGTTTTGTGCGAGAGAGTGTGAAAACTGAAGAGAGCAACCCCAGCAAGCAACTGTGTAGGCTCGTCCTGCCTATGTATATACTGGAGCGGTTTCCTTTTCTCTCCATATGAACCTATTTATATTGCGTACGTGCCACTGAAGAAAAAAATTTATTTATAAATGACGCGACACCTACTACTCGTTCTCCTATAAACCTTGCGCTTGGCTTCTCCAAACTATTAACCTTGCGATTGGGTCTTTGCCTCTTCAGGAAGTCGAGCAATAATGGTACTTCAGTATATATCATTCTGGCTATATGAGACCGAATGAATTACTGCACGTCCACCACGTGGCGAGAGTCGAGGGGCGAGTGCGTACTATTACGTCTGTTTCAATATGGACTACATACGGAGCAAAATGAGTGAATCTACACTCTAAAATACATCTATATACATCAGTGTTTGGAGTATGTACTAGTAGTTCATATTGAAATCTACTAAAGGACATATATTCCAAACAATATGATAATCTCTCTAACCAAGGTAGGGACGAGGAGTAAACGGAGGGAGTACTAGTAAAATGTTCTCCTCATCCTGCGAGCCACCACGCGCGTCGGCGATGGAGCATGCGTACTAAGCAAGCTTCTCCTTGTTCTACGAGTTGACAAGACACATCAAAAGTACTGCAGTGTATAGAGCCTTGCCTCTAAGGTAGGCCCCACATGGTTTGCCTCTTTTTTAACATAACGCGTCAAGTCGCAATTTGTTTGTTCACCCATGGTAGACGATCCTCCCTCCATCTAGTGGACAACCAGTACACGTGTCAAGTTACCATGTGGGCCGCCTTTTCATACAGAAATGAGCTCCATCGTGTACCCGCGGGTGTGGTTGGGAAAGAGATGGGAGTACGTGAGCCGTGCATGCACCTCTTCTCTTCGTGCACGCCCCCACCAACGTGGGTGTGTGTGAGAGGGACTATAGAGATGCAAACCTAGACATAATGCGCCATCCATCCCCATGCCTCCGCCCAGTCCGACCACCAGTCACCACCACGCCCCACTCCTCCTCACATTATCTCTCATCTTTCTCCCTCCATTTTTATGTACAAGGTCACTATCAAAATTACAATTTGCAGATATACAAGGCCACTAACACTAATCAATGCAATATTAATGGTGTTTGCCTCGTAGTACTACTAGCAAAGGAGGACATTAATTATCCCTTGCATGCCTGCGGGAGTGTGAGCATTGGCTTGATGTGCATGAAAGAGAAGAATACACATTAATTTACATGGCAAACAAGGAAACAAGGTGGCTTGCAACATTGAGTTAGAAGACATTAATTTTTGCCTTGGTACCTGTAATATGGGTTTGTGGCCTTGTATACAAAAATGGAGTCCAATAAAATTCTCGAGATACCATTTATCAAATAAAATTCTCAAGCAATCATTAGTTTTTACAACATGGGATTACTCCTTCATGGGTCAATGTCAGGACCCCGATCCTAAGTCACACTGATCTAGCATGTAACACATCATATCACTTTCCGGCCTTACGCATGGTATTCCCACGGGTGCCACCTTACCTAGCCCGGGACCGTTTGTGCCTTTTGGCTCACGTATATGATAGTGTCGCTAGCATCCATATGACAAAGAACCCGGGCCGACATGACTAGTCATGAACCCAAAGTGGCACTAACTTACGGGGACAGGCATACATGAATCAACATCGATCATGTCGGTCAGCAGCGTGTGAATCCGGGATGTAGCACTGGGCTAACAGGACTCTGGTGAACCGGGCTATAGCAGGCTAGACAGGACTCCGGATGTCACCGCGTGACATTTCCCCGAAGGGACAGACACAGGAATGAAGTGAATCACATGCCGGCCAGTCAAGTGTTTCGAAGCAGTAGTGCTGGGCTAGCAGGACTCCGGTGAACCGGGCTGTAGCGGACTACTATGGCTCATGGAAGCACAAGACTACATTTCCCCATAAGAGAGGCTACCAAGGATAAACAACTAGGTTGTCGGATCCCACACATATCAAGCATTATGATCATACACATAATATGTTCGATATGTGTAAATACAACATGGCATCACAACATAACTCTACGACTCAAAGTATTTATTCATTCGGCTCCGAGGAGCCAAGTCTTACAAACATGGTCTCATGATCCAACATACAGAGCATACAAGCAACAAGCACATGCGGAAGCTTAACTTGTCTGAGTACAGAAAACTACAAAAGAAGAAGGCTGAGCAGCCTGACTATCTACAAGACCCTGCCGAGGGCACAAGATCGTAGCTGAGGTAACAAGCTAAACGTCGAAGTCCACGTGAAACTACTAGCGATACTGAAGTCTCTCTGCAAAACATAAATTAAGCAAACGTGATTACAAATGTACCCAGCAAGACTTACATCAGAACTTATATGCATCGGTATCAACAAAGGGGGTGGTGGAGTTTGACTGCAACAAGCTAGCTTTGACTCAGGGGTAACCTGAACTACGACTGCAAGCAACTCTTTTGAGGTGGCGCACATGAGTCCACATATTCACCATATCAATACACCACTACGGATCCGCTCCCGTCACCCTACGAGAACGCCATCCATAGCACTCATGCTTATCTTGCGCATTTTAGAGTATCCACTTTCACTTGTCTATGAACTGTTATAGGCGAACCAGAAGTCCCTTACCGCGGACACGGCTATTCGAATAGATGATGTTAACCCTGCAGGGGTGTACTTCTTCACACACGCTCTCGCCACTTACCACCATGTACACGTCGTGTATCTCGGCAACCTTCAAGCGGAAGCCTGGCGAGGGAGTCGGCCACGACCTGACTAACCACACAAGTCTCTAGTCCAGGTTTATCACCTATTCGGGTTCCATCCGCGAGGAGATCCGGCCGGAGTTTCGCTCACAGCTCGAAACGATGTGTGCAGGGTTCCCGAGACACCAAACGGGCGCCCGGTACACTGTGCCATGGTGTATCAACCGCATCATAGCCCACCCCTAGGGTCAGTGCTACGCACGGCCGCCAACACGTATCATATAAACACCAGAAACTAGTTGCAACTCCTGGACAGAGGACTAGGGCAGTTAATGAGTCGAGAGGGTCAGTTAAGGATCCCAATGAGTGGTAGTAGCTGTTCATGGATCACAAACACAGAACTCAGTTCCTGAGAACGGTTTCAATGAACAACCCACCATGTACTCCTATATGGCCTCTCACCGCTACCTTTACCAAATCGTGTTCACACACTTAGCTCACACACAGTAGGACATGTTCATCACCTTTCCAATTCATCCCCGATGAATCAGACCTGACTCAACTCTAAGCAGTAGTAGGCATGACAAACAAACAGGAATGAGTAGGCACATCAGGGCTCAAACAACTCCTACTCATGCTAGTGGGTTTCATCTATTTACTGTGGCAATGATAGGTCATGCAGAGGAAAGGGGTTCAACTACCGCAACATGTAACAATTGAATCGTTGTTGTCCTAATGCAGCAAAAGAGAGCAGGAGCGAGAGAGTGGGATTGTATCGGAATGAACAAGGGGGTTTTTCTTGCCTGGCACTTCTAAAGATAATATAGCTCTTCATCAGTGTCATCGATCACGTCGTCGGAAACACCGTCTATTGAGAGGGGATGGTTACCGGCAAACAGAGAAGGACACAATCAATGCAATGCAACAATAGGATGCATGATCATGACATGGCAATATGCTTGTGTTTGAGCTAATGTAACTAGAGTCCAGATTAGATGAAGTTGGTTTGAACCCAAGGTTCAAATTCAAACTTCATATGTGAATAAACAAATGCCACTTACATTGTTTGTCCTAAACAGTGATGTTAACTTTCTCAAACATGAATGAACATGGCATAAACAGATTCTTCGTATTTTTCTGATCATTTTTCATATATAACTTATTTCCATTGGAGTTATAGATTATTTTCTATGGTTTTTCAAAGTTATGGATATTTTCTGAAACAAATAAATTATTTGAGATTTATTTAAATTCCAGAAAAGGATTACTGCGTCAGCCTGACATCGTCATGATGTCAGCAGGTCAACGGGGCACGGTCCAGGTGAAACCTGACCAGTGGGTCCCGTGTGTCAGTGTCTAACTAAACTAACCTAGTTTAATTAGCACTAACCTAGGTTAAACTAATTATATTTAAACCTAGACTAGATTAATTAGCCGGGCAGGGTCCGCATGTCATAGACCCAGGGGGGTCAAATCCCCTGGTAAAACTGGGGCTAAACCACCGGCGGTCAAAGTGGTCAACCTAGCGGCATTTAGCCGATGGCGACCAACCAGAGCGGCGACAGCTCGCCGGAGTGGCGCTAGGGGCAGCAGTTGGGCACACTGAGGGCACCAGCAGGGAGCCCATGCTCCCGCGCATCCAGGGGAGGTAGCAGCAGGTCATGGGAAGCCCAGAGTCAACGGCGGCGAGCACTTGGGCGGCGGCCCGAGCTCGGTTGTGCACGAGGGCGCGGCTGCAGCGGGCAAAAGCGCGAACTAAAGTGCGGGCAAGGCACTACGCGGTGCGGCGGGCGTGTTTGGCACATTGGCGCAACCAAATGGTCGCCGGAGCAACGCCGGCGACGAGCTCTTGCGGCGGAGCATCTCGGCTCCGGTGGGGGAGGCGGTTAGAGGGCGCAAACAAAGCAAAGAAGAGGGGGAGGCGGCGTAGAAGCTCACGGCGGTTGCGATGGCCGTCGAAGCAGGCTCGGGGGAGGTCGGAGCTGAGGAGGGCAGCGAGGTCGATCTCGGCGGACCGAGGTTGAAGAAGACGACGTGGTCGGCGTTCGAGGGCGTCCGGCGGGGCATGGCTCAGTGAGGGGGTCTAGGACGACGTCGCGGAGCTCGTGGACCAGTCGGGGAAGCGAGGGAGGGCCGGTGGCTATGAGGGCAAGGAAGGGCAGCGACGGTGCCGCTCGGCTGGTGAGAGAGAGGGAGCCAGGGGAGGGGAGAGGCTGCGTTGCGAGAAAGAGAGAGGTCAGGGGGGTGCGTGGCATTGTCTAGAGCCGTGCAGAGCGAGCAGGCAGGCTGGAGGTGGCATGCGGTGGCCGTGCGTGCGTCGGGCACGCGCTGTGCGTCCGACTGGCGGGAGGAAGAAGACCTCCCTGCCCCTGGTGGGTTGGACCAGCCAGATGGGCTGCCAGGTGAGCGCCAGGTAAGTGCGTGTAGGTATTCTGTCCTTTTTCTTTTGTTTCAGTTTTCTATTTATTTCCTCTCTGTTTTGATTTAGTTTTAGAACTAAATCATTTTATTAAATTCTGAACATGAATATGGGCACTAACTGAATTAATCCAGAGGCCCTCAAGTGACTTCAGAATATTTGGAGCATTTAAAATGTTTATAAAATTCAAATGCGCCAATTCAAATATAGTATGGGTTCATTCAAAAATCCATAAATGGCCAACAATTATGCTCATGATATTTGGCAGAGGTTTTCACCTTTAAAGAAAATCATGAACATTTTTAAAGGGCATTTTGGGTTCTTGAAAAAGATTTTATTTCATCCTATTGAATTCTTTCTAGTGCTAGGGTTTAATCGATCCCCATTTCAAGGTTTCATAAAATTTAAACATCATGCATGGATGCTTATGCAAAGACAGACAAGTTCTAAGCTAGGGCTGTGACAACTCACCCCCACTAAACAAGAATCTCGTCCCGAGATTCAAGACGTGAGGTAAGAAGACAGAGGGGACACAGACTAACACGATCTTCATGATCCAACTGCATTTCTTGAATATGTTGATCCATTGCATCATATTGGTCTTGACATCCTTGCCTTAGAGATCTACATCCAACTATGAGGACAGAAAGAAACCCTATGGGAATCGATCTTCTCGAAGATCAAGCAATTCACGATCAACTCATGGGATGAGACAGGATAACATCTTTCGAGCAGAGACACAAAGCACACGTACGGAGGGGTTGAGAGGAACAGATGGCAAATGTTAAATTTTGGTAGACAACAATTCCACGCTCGAGTAAGATGGGGCATAGGTTTCAAAGTGGCGAGGAAACAATTACCATGATCCCATAACGGGGCACCTTAGGGGAGGTGACTCGTAGAGTTATTCCCTTAAATGGAGAAAATAATTACTTTTGAAATCTAGATTATTGAAACTCTTTATACCAGCCTAAGGCAATCACAAACGATCATTTGGTGGAGTTCAAAGGAATGACATTCTCAGGCTAGAATGGATGATGTGGACTACCTTGTTGAAGATAACACGATGGATGATTTCTGCTTATCATCGAGGAAGGATAGGGCCCAGGTAAGTCCACTTTTGAAGATGATCCTGGATGACAAATACCGAGAAGGCAGACCATAGCAAAATGGCACAAAGGCGGGTGCAAGCTGGGAATAGAATACAATTGTTGGGAATGTTCCAACCATCATATCTGCCTGAGATTCAGATCTGGTTGGTAACAAGATATTTCAGACATCATGTCTGGAAAAGAAAGTTTGCAACACAAATCGACGGGATGACGTTGCGAGATTCTCGGGAAATGAACTACGATAGCAAGCTCCAAAACATGAGCTGGGTCTGCTACATACATGTGAACACGTTGTTCCAGACAAGCATGACCGCATAGTAGTCTTACAACAAAACACTATCGAGTTCCGGAGGGGAACCATTAATGATGGTAGCAAAGTCCTAACATAAGTCATGATTCTTAAGAAGGAACTTCTTCACCTTGAACAAATCAATCAGTGGCTTGGTGTGCTAGGAACACATATGGAGTGGAGGTAATTAATCTACCAAACCATAGAATACTTCGCACGTATGCATGACTGACTTGGGATGATTCCAAGGGAAACAAAACAAACCTTCCTCAAATTCATGGCGGCAACTTACACCTAATGCACGTGAACTTGGAGAAGTCACTTCTTTCATCCAAGCATAAGCTTGATGAACGGAACACGAAGGCATTGCTTACAAAGTTTTCAACACTAGGTTGATGTTCAACATGAATCATGGGGGAGACAAAATGCTGTTGATGGGGTCAACATCAACTCATCGGAATTTCCATATCACTGGACTTCCGCCATCATGTGAACACGGTGATAGCATTGGTTAGACCAAAAGATGTAATGGTGTATGCTCGAGGGATCAAGCACAAGTAAGACAACAGTACGAACATCGTTGGTTCTGATTTGACTTGACGATAGCCCATACTCAAGTCAAAGTTTTGACAAGACAATAGATCCAACAACTGATCATGAGGACCAATCGATGAAGATATCATCTTTCTTCAACACACGCACACAAGAGATATCCCTTAACATGAACTAAGTCAGACCAGCTTTTATCTTCCAACTCTCCAAGTTGTTGTTTAGCTTAACCAAGTAGCTCAGGGGTATCCAACACATATTCTTAGAGAAAGGGGTGGTTTATAAGAAACCAACTTGATCACGAACTCAACATAGCGGTCAGGTGACGACCTGGTTATACTTCCGAGAAGATATACGGAAAATCACGAACCACCGATATGTCAGTAAGCTCGAGAACAATCTTGCTTTTCAGGGCAAGACGATATGATCAAATAAGCAAGGATTGACACTATCCTAACTCATTGATCAAAAAGTGCACCAGAAATAAGGACTAGGTAGCACGATCAATCTCAGAACGATGGTTCAGTAACCAACACGCTAAGGATGAGAATATTGTCCTTTAACTACCAAGCAACGAAGTTGCTAGGAGTATTGATTTCACACATCACGATTCACTTGTCGGCATTCCGGTTACGATAACACAGGAACCGAGGAATGAACAACGATGGCGAGGAGTATCACTATATCAGGAATTCATGAGAGGTTGTGCAATTCTCATTACATTCTTGACATACGATGGCAATACTTTAGTGTAGAATATAATCAAAAGCTGGATTGGCATTTTGATCTATGGAGCACAATCCTGGATATGGGTGAGGTACTGGAGTTTGTTTCTCCTAGTCATTTTGAGATAGAATGGCTTGACGGACCACAAGAATAATAAGCATCGATAACACGGATGCACAATTACTCCTGACTATCAATTGATAGGCGATGGTCAGAATACAAATGAATAGGGACAACTCAAGAGGACATATATCTTTCTGAGTTGTGGATGCATAGATTAATATGTCAAACCTAAGTTTAACAGGTTTCTTCCAGATAACCCATGCAGAAAGGTAGAACTGGCAGAATCACAATTATGAATGGAGAACTACTCAAGAGTACTCTGATTGTGATATTTTGGTTCAAAGAACTTCTTCCTTAATGGTTCATGGTATTTGGAAGAAAGAAATACCACGGACCTCGAGGACTGTCGCAAGGTTACTAATATCCTAAAGGAACGAGCAAACACTATCAACAAGAGGTAAGTAGGGTGAATCTCGGGTTCAAGAACCCAGGAATAGAATACCTACTACTAAATGGCATCACGGGATGCTTTCGAGAATGGTGGCCAGAATCATCACACCGGAACACAAAACATGGCTAGATTACTAGGTGACTCCCTAAAACACCTAGGGTCATAATAATAGCTCCAACATATATGTCGAGGCAATAGAGTACCTCAACGCACCGGTTAGTGTGCTTATTCTAACAAAAAGGACATCGACAACGAAAATAAAGGATTTGCAAATGCATCAGACTATTTAGTAACCTGGGATGACTCGGACAGCATAACGGCTGTAATTGCTCAAAAAGATTTGAGACATCCTGCAAAATAGTGGCATGACCACTCAGCATCACAATATCAAGGTTCTGAGGCCAGCTATGAATACACGGAAGTAGTAGAAACTGAACTGAGACTTGATTCCATCAATCCTATAAGTATATGGATTAGTAACACATCATCCTGATAGATAGATGAGAAGGCCTAGTTTGTAATCCCCATAGAAAAGAAGAGGCTGACTCAGATCAGAAGGCATAAGGTATAAGGAGTAAAAAGAGCCTTACGTTCCCTTCCCCAATCAATATCCTTACATAACTAAAGCATTTCTAGACACAACTTCGACCAATTTGGCTTGGTAGTCCTACAGGCAGTCAGGCTCTGATACTAAAGCTGTCAGGACCCTGATCCTAAGTCACACTGATCTAGCATGTAACACATCATATCACTTTGCGGCCTCATGCACGGTATTCCCACGGGTGCCACCTTACCTGTCCTGGGACAGTTTGCGCCTTTTGGCTCACGTATATGATAGTGTCGCTAGCATCCATATGACAAAGAACCCGGGCCGACATGACTAGTCGTGAACCCAAAGTGGCACTAACTTACGGGGACAGGCATACATGAATCAACATCGAGGATGTTGGTCAGCAGCGTACGAATCCGGGCTGTAGCACTGGGCTAACAGGACTACAGTGAACCGGGCTGTAGCAGGCTAGGCAGGACTTCGGATGTCACCGCGTGACATTTCCCCGAAGGGACAGACACAGGAACGAAGTGAATCACATGCCGGCCAGTCAAGTATTCCGGAGCAGTAGTGCTGGGCTAGCAGGACTCCGGTGAACCGGGCTGTAGCGGACTACTATGGCTCATGGAAGAACAAGACTACATTTCCCCATAAGAGAGGCTACCAAGGATAAACAACTAGGTTGTCGGATCCCACACATATCAAGCATTTCAATCATACACACAATATACTCGGTATGTGTAAATACAACATGGCATCACAACATAACTCTACGACTCAAAGTATTTATTCATTAGGCTCCGAGGAGCCAAGTATTACAAACATGGTCTCATGACCCAACATACAGAGCATACAAGCACCAAGCACATGCGGAAGCTTAACTTGTCTGAGTATAGACAACTACAAAAGAAGAAGGCTGAGAAGCCTGACTATCTACAAGACCCTGCCGAGGGCACAAGATCGTACCTGAGGTAACAAGCTAAACGTCGAAGTCCACGTGGAACTACTAGTGAGACTGAAGTCTCTCTGCAAAACATAAATTAAGCAAACGTGTGTACAAATGTACCCAGGAAGACTTACATTAGAACTAACTATATATGCATCGGTATCAACAAAAGGGGGTGGTGGAGTTTGACTGCAGCAAGCCAGCTTTGACTCAGTGGCTAACCTGAACTACGACTGCAAGCAACTCTTTTGAGGTGGCGCACACTATTAGGACCCTGATTCCAAGTCACATCGATCTAGTCGGTAACACCTCATATCACTTTGCGGCCTCACGCATGGTATTCCCACAGGTGTAGCCTTACCATGGCCTGGGACCGTTTGCACCTTTTGGCTGACGTATATGATAGTGTCGCTAGCATCCATATGACAGAGAACCCAGGCCGACAAGGCTAGTCGTGAACCCAAAGCGGCACCAACCTATGGGGACAGGCATACATGAATCACATCGAGCATGTTGGTCAGCAGCGTGTGAATCCGGGCTGTAGCACTGGGCTAACAGGACTCCGGGAACCCAGGCTGTAGCAGGCTAGGAAGGACTCCGGATGTCACCGCGTGACATTTCCCCGAAGGGACAGACACAGGAACCAAGTGAAACACATGCCGGCCAGTTAAGTGTCCTGAGCAGTACTGCTGGGCTAGCAGGACTCCGGTGAACTGGGCTATAGCGGACTACTATGGCTCATGGAAGCACTAGACTACATTTCCCCATAAGAGAGGCTACCAAGGATAAACAACTAGATTGTCGGATCGCACACATACCAAGGATTTCAATCATACACACAATATGCTCGATATGTGTAAATACAACATGGCATCACAACATAACTCTACGACTCAAATATTTATTCATTAGGCTCCGAGGAACGAGATATTACAAACATGGGTCTCATGACCCAACAATCATAGCATACAAATCAAAGCACATGCAGAAGCTTAACATGTGTGAGTATAGACATCTACAAATGAAAAAGGCTGAGAAGCCTGACTATCTACCAGATCCTGCCGAGGGCACAAGATCGTAGCTGAGGTATCAAGCTAAACTTCGAAGTCCACGCGAAACTACTAGCGAGACTGAAGTCTCTCTACAAAACAAAAATTAAGCAAACGTGAGTACAAAAGTACTCAGCAAGACTTACATCAGAACTAGCTACATATGCATTGGTATCAACAGGGGGGGTGGTGGAGTTTAACTGCAGCAAGCCAGCTTTGACTAGGTGGCTATCTTAAACTATGACTGCAAGTAAGTCGTTTGAGGTGGCGCACACGAGTCCACATATTCACCATATCAATACACCACTATGGATCCGCTCCCGTCTCCCTACGAGAACGCCATCCATAGCACTCACGCTTATCTTGCGCATTTTAGAGTATCCACTTTCACTTGTCTATGAACTGTTATAGGCAACCCAGAAGTCCTTTACCATGGACGCGGCTATTTGAATAGTTTTATACCCTGTAGGGGTATACTTTGTCACACATGTTTCCACCACTTAGTGTCTGCAGACGACATGTGCTCGGCAGACTTCAAGCGAAAGCCGACGTGGGTGTAGACCACGACCTGACTAACCGCACAAGTCTCTAGTCCAGGTTTATCGCCTATTCGGGTTCCATCCGCAAGGAAATCCGGCCGGGGTATCCTCAACGGCCGCAAACGACGTGTACAGGGTCCCGAGACGCCAAACTGGTGCCCGACATACCCGGCCACGGTGTATCTACCGCATCATAGCCCACCCCCAGGGTCAGCGCTACGCACGGCCGCCAACACGTAACCTATAAACACCAGAAACTAGTTGCAACTCCTGGATAGAGGACGAGAGGGGTCAGTAAGTCGAGTGGGGTCATATTTCAGGGCCCAATGTGTGGTAGTAGCTGTTTCATGGATCACAAACACATAACTCAGTTCCTGAGGAAAGTTTTAGTGAGACAACCCACCATGTACTCCTAAATGGCCTCTCATGCTACCTTTACCAAATCGTGTTCACACACTTAGCTCACACACAGTAGGACATGTTCACACACCTCCGATTCATCCCCGATGAATCAGACCTGACACAACTTTATGCAATAGCAGGCATGACAAACAAGCATGAATGAGTAGGCACATCAGGGCTCAAACAACTCCTACTCATGCTAGTGGGTTTCATCTATTTACTGTGGCAATGACATGTCATGCAGAGGAAAGGGGTTCAGCTACCACAGCATGTAACAGTTGAAACGGTGTTGTCCTAATGCAGTAAAATAGAGCAGGAACGAGAGAGTGGGATTGTATCGGAATGAACAAGGGGGTTTTGCTTGCCTAGCACTTCTGAAGATAGTATAACTCTTCATCGGTGTCAAAGATCACATCATCGAAGCAACGTCTACTGAGAGGGGACAAATACCGGCAACAAAGAAAGAAACACAATCAATGCAATGCACAATATGACGCATGATCATGACATGGTAAAATGAGTGTGTTGGGCTAATGCAACTACAAATAGATGGGTTTGAGCTATTTTGAACCAAAGATTCAATGTTCAAACTCATTTGTGATCTTAAATAGTGCTTTATCATGTTTTGCACTAAACAGCAAGTTAACTTGTTTAAACATGCATGAAACTAGAACAGATGGATAGATTGGATTTTTCTGATCATTTTTCATATATAAATTATTTGAGTTGGAGCTATGATTTTCTATGAATTTTAGAAGTTTTGGGCATTTTCTGGAATTTCCTGAATTAAGTTAAATCCAGACTATGAGTTAATGCGTCAGCACTGCGTCACTGTGACGTCAGTGGTCAACTGAGACGGTCCAGGTCAACCCTGACCTGTGGGTCCCCTCTATTAGTGTCAATTAAACTAACTAAGTTTAGTTAGCGTTAAACTAATACTAACCTAGTTTAGTTTGTGGCCTGGGGCCCACACGTGTGAGTCAGGGGGGAAGTCAAACCCCGATCAAGCAGGGTCAAACCCGCCGGACCCGGTCAACGGCTCGTCGTCGGCGACGACAGAGACGGCAGAGGGCTTCAGAAACGTTGTTCCGGTGACCAAAAGAGCGACGGAGGAGCTCTATGCGTAGCTGGAGAGCTCGCGCATCTAACGTTGTAAGAAGCAGTAGCTGGGGTGGTCCGAAACAACGACGACGTCGAGCTTTGTGGCGGCCGGAGTTCGTCCGTGCTCGAGTTCCTCGCTAGGGTGTTCAGGAGGAGGATCTTGGGGTGGCTACGGGCACGCGAAGACAAGTTGAGCACGGTGGTGTCCTCAGCTTCGAGCGACAGTGGCTCTAGCCACGATGGTGACGGGGCACGGCGGCAACGTGCTGCCGCCGAGGTCGGCAGGGGGGGCTAGAGGAGGAATTCGACGGCAGGGAGAGAAGGGTTGGGAGCAGGAGCTCACAGCGATGCCGAAGAGGGGGTCAGCGAGCTCAGGGAGGTCCTAGCGGCGCTGAATCGACCGGAGACGGGCTCGGGTGCCCGAGGTTGAATATGAAGGCGAAGACGGTGTTCGGTGGCATTTGGTTGGTGGCGGAGCTCCTGGGCATGTCGGAGAGGTGAGAGGGAGGCGGTGGCCACAGTGGTGCACGTCGGCGGCGGCGGGCGCGTTCGGGTGGTGCGAGGTGGAGAGAGCTAGAGGAGAGGGAGAGAGCTCCAGAGTGAGGGAGAGGCAGAGGGGGTCGAGGCCATTCCAGTGGCGCCGAGAAGGGGCGAGGGGGAATCAGGAGGTGGAGCTCGGGCGCGCGCGCGTCGAACGCCTCTGCCTACTGGCAGAGGTTGAAGACGGTGGGGCTCCTGGTGGGCTGGCCAACAGTGCCAGACCAGTGGGCTAGGCTGGCCACTTGGCCGCCAGGTGAGCGCCAGGTAAGCCGTATCTCTCTCCTCTGTCTTTTATTTCTATTTTCTATTTTCTGACATTTGTTTCTGATTTAGTAAAATACTAAATCAATTTTAAACTTCATGAAAATAATTGTGTCAGCTAAGTGGACTTATACAAAGCCACACAACAATTATCAGAATTATTGAACATATATTTATGCATATAATAAATATAAGTCCAATTCAAATAGTTATTGAATTAATTCCAAATGCCCAAAATAAATATTTCTGAGACTCCAAAAATATTGGTTTCAGTTTTACCTCTTGCCAATATTTTTATAGCTTGACAGGAACATTTTCTTGGGTTTATTTGAAACAATTTTTAATGTTGATCATTTTTGTAAAAGACTTTTGAGGCTTTCTACTTTCCCCAATTCAACTTTCATAAATATATACATGATGCATGAATGCTTGCGCAACTAGTTACAACCAATTCTAGGGCTGTGACACACACGAGTCCACATATTCACAATGTCAATACACCACTATGAGTCCGCTCCCGTCTCCCTACGAGAATGCCATTCATAGCACTCATGCTTATCTTCCGCATTTTAGAGTATCCACTTTCACTTGTCTATGAACTGTTATAGGCAACCCAGAAGTCCTTTACCGCGGACACGGCTATTCGAATAGATGATGTTAACCCTGCAGGGGTGTACTTCTTCACACACGCTCTCGCCACTTACCACCATGTACACGTCGTGTATCTCGGCAACCTTCAAGCGGAAGCCTGGCGAGGGAGTCCGCCACGACTAGACTAACCACACAAGTCTCTAGTCTAGGTTTATCGCCTATTCGGGTTCCATCCGTGTGGAGATCCGGTCGGAGTTTCGCTCACAGCCCCAGACGATGAGTGCAGGGTTCCCGAGACACCAAACAGGCGCCCGGTACACCGTGCAATGGTGTATCTACCACATCATAGCCCACCCCTAGGGTTAGCGCTACGCACGGCCGCCAACACATATCCTATA
This sequence comes from Triticum dicoccoides, assembly GCF_002162155.2. Classification (NCBI taxonomy): domain Eukaryota; kingdom Viridiplantae; phylum Streptophyta; class Magnoliopsida; order Poales; family Poaceae; genus Triticum; species Triticum dicoccoides. The sequence continues at coordinate 411,476,068 of NC_041392.1, forward strand.
AACACCAGAAACTAGTTGCAACTCCTGGACACAGGACTAGGGCAGTTAATAAGTGAAGAGGGTCAATTAAGGATCCCAATGAGTGGTAGTAGCAGTTCATGGATCACAAACACAGAACTCAGTTCCTGAGAACGGTTTCAATGAGACAACCCACCATGTACTCCTACATGGCCTCTCACCGCTACCTTTACCAAATCGTGTTCACACACAGTAGGACATGTTCATCACCGTTCCAATTCATCCCTGATGAATCAGACCTAACTCAACTCTAAGCAGTAGCAGGCATGACAAACAAACATGAATGAGTAGGCACATCAGGGCTCAAACAACTCCTACTCATGCTAGTGGGTTTCATCTATTTGTTGTGGCAATGACAGGGCATGCACAGGAAAGGGGTTCAACTACCGCATCATGTAACAGTTGAATCATTGTTGTCCTAATGCAGTAAAAGAGAGCAGGAGCGAGAGAGTGGGATTGTATCCGAGTGAACAAGGGGTTTTGCTTGCCTGGCACTTCTGAAGATAATATAGCTCTTCATTAGTGTCATCGATCACGTCATCGGAAACACCGTCTATTGAGATGGGATGGTTACCGGCAAACAGAGAAGGACACAATCAATGCAATGCCACAATAGTATGCATGATCATGACATGGCAATATGCTTGTGTTTGAGCTAATGTAACTAGAGTCCAGATTATATGAAGTTGGTTCGAACCCAAGGTTCAAATTCAAACTTTATATGTGAATAAACAAATGCCACTTACATTGTTTGTCCTAAACAGTGATGTTAACTTGCTCAAACATGCATGAACATGGCATAAACAGATTCTTCATATTTTTCTGATCATTTTCATATATAACTTATTTCCATTGGAGTTATAGATTATTTTCTATGATTTTTCAAAGTTTTGGATATTTTTTGAAATAAATAAATCATTTAAGATTTATTTAAATTCCAGAAAAGGATTACTGCGTCAGCCTGACATCGTCATGACGTCAGCAGGTCAACGGGGCACGGTCCAGTTCAAACCTGACCAATGGGTCCCACGTGTCAGTGACTAACTAAACTAACCTAGTTTAATTAGCACTAACCCTGGTTAAACTAATTAGCCGGGCGGGGCCCGCATGTCATAGACCCAGGGGGGTCAAATCCCCTGGTCAACCGGGGCTAAACCACCGGCGGTCAAAGCGGTCAACCCGCCGGCATTTAGCCGATGGCGACCAACCAGAGCGGCGACGGCTCGCTGGAGTGGCGCTAGGGGCAGGAGTTGGGCGCGCTGAGGGCACCAGCAGGGAGCCCGTGCTCCCGCGCATCCAGGGGAGGCAGCAGCAGGTCGTGGGGAGCTCGGAGTCGACGACGGCGAGCACTTGGGCGGCGGCCGGAGCTCGGCTGTGCATGGGGTGCGACTACAGCGGGCAAAAGTGCGAACTAAAGTGCGAGCAAGGCACTACACGGTGCGGCGGGCGTGTTTGGCACATTAGAGCAACCAAATGGTCGCCGGAGCAACGCCGACGACAAGCTCTTGCGGCGGAGCATCTCTGCTCTGGTGGGGGAGGCGGTTAGAGGGCTCAAACAAAGCAAAGAAGAGGGGGAGGCGGCGTAGAAGCTCACGGCGGTTGCGACTGCCGTCGAAGCGGGCTCGGGGGAGGTCGGAGCTGAGTAGGGCGGCGAGGTCAATCTCGGTGGACCGAGGTTGAAGAAGACGGCGTGGTCGGCGTTCGAGGGTGTCCGGTGGGGCATGGCTCGGTGAGGGGGTCTAGGACGACGTCACGGAGCTCGTGGACCAGTCGGGGAAGCGAGGGAGGGCCGGCGGCTACGAGGGCAACGAAGGGCAGCGACGGTGCCGCTCGACCGGTGAGGGAGAGGGAGCTAGGTGAGGGGAGAGGCTGCGGTGCGAGAGAGAGAGAGAGAGAGAGAGAGAGGTCAGGGGGTGCGTGGCGTCGACTAGAGCCATGCAGAGCGAGCAGGCAGGCTGGAGTTGGCATGCGGTGGCCGTGCGCGCGTCGGGCACGCGCTATGTGTCCGACTGGCGGGAGGAAGAAGACCTCCCTGCCCCTGGTGGGCTGGGCCAGCTAGATGGGCTGCCAGGTGAGGGCCAGGTAAGTGCGTGTAGGTATTCTGTCCTTTTTCGTTTGTTTCAGTTTTCTATTTATTTCCTCTCTGTTTTGATTTAGTTTTAGAACTAAATCATTTTATTAAATTCTGAACATGAATATGGGCACTAACTGTATTAATCCAGAGGCCCTCAAGTGACTTCAGAATATTTGGAGCATTTAAAATGTTTATAAAATTCAAATGCCCCAATTCAAATATAGTATGGGTTAATTCAAAAATCCATAAATGGCCAACAATTATGCTCATGATTTTTGGGAGAGGTTTTCACCTTTAAAGAAAATCATGAACATTTTTAAAGGGCATTTTGGGTTCTTGAAAAAGATTTTATTTCATCCTATTGAATTCTTTCTGGTGCTAGGGTTTAATCGATCCCCATTTCAAGGTTTCATAAAATTAAAACATCATGCATGGATGCTTATGCAAAGATTGACAAGGTCTAAGCTAGGGCTGTGACAGTCCATCACACCATGTGTTTTGTAAAAAAATGCATCTTGATGTTTCGTGCAATGCACGGGCATCTTGCTAATCCATGAAAACAACACATGGCAAAATTCCACGGCGAACATGGGATTTGAATCTGTTGGGAGGGGCTGTTTGGAACTTGCCCAGGGTAGCCAAAATATTGGCGACCCTTTTGTCCACCGATGCCTTTGCCACCGATGAACGAGGAATGGCTCAGGTTCTGATGCATCCTCCAACGCGCACGTTGGAGACGAGCTCGCATGAGCTTTTTGTCCCACCACGCCACCCGAGCCACCCGCAGACCAACCTGCGACCCGCAAATTACGCCATCCAACCGTAGCCTCATACATTATGACATCAAGTCAACCAACCGGACGAAATTCACGCAAACACGGCGATATTTCATATAAACGACGACAGAAATCATATAAGATACTGGATTTTCATATAAACATGACGAAGGGAGCACACCTAGACGTAGGGAGTAGTAAAAGTTTTGTAATGTGACTTACACACCTAGACGGAGGGAGTAGTAAAATTTTCTCCTCGTCCTGCGAGCCACCGCGCGTGTGGGCGAGGGAGCGGGCATAAGGCATAGTAAGAAAGCTTCACCTCATCCTGTGAGCCACCGCGCCCATGGGCGGGGGAGACGACATACTAAGCAAGCTTCTCCTCATTCTACGAGTTGACGAGACACATCAAAAGTACTCCAGTGTATAGAGCCTTGCCTCTAAGGTAGGCCCCACATGTTTTGCCTCTTTTTTAACATAACGCGTCAAGTCGCAATTTGTTTGTTCGCCCGTGGTAGACGATCCTCCCTCCATCTAGTGGACAACAAGTACACGTGTCAAGTTACCACGTGGGCTGCCTTTTTGTACAGAAATGAGCTCCACCGTGTACCCGCGCGGGTGTGGTTGGGAAAGAGATGGGAGTACGTGCGCCGTGCGTTCACCTCTTCTCTTCGTGCACGTCCCCCACCTACGTGGGTGTGTGTGAGAGATACAAACCTAGACAAATGGCTTGTGCGTTCGTGAATGTATTTGTGGGAATATGTGTCGATGACATCTCAAACAAAATTTTGCATACAATGTGTGTGAAATGGAGGCCTATCCATATCATATATAGAGGGTCGGGCGATCCCCGAGAAGAGAGGGAGGGGTCATAGATATCGATAAAGTCGAAGAGAGGATCAAGTGGGTTGGTGCGAGATTGATGAAGAGAGCCATCGAAATTGTGTGTGTGTGCAAGTCAAAGATATATGGCGACTGACCTAGCTACCGGAATGTCAGAGGGGACAGGTCAAGTTTGTGTGTGGCAGGGAGACATGACTAGAGCTCTCGATATATCGGTGTGTGTGTGGAACGGGGTGGGGGGAGGGGTAGGCAGAGGCCAAACTATAGAGGTAGAACGACTCGTATATGTGTTGAGAAGGAGAGACCCAGCTATGTCTTGAGGGAGATCGGTCGACGTCCATACATAACTGAAGGACGGGAAATAGGATGGGACGGAGAGAGAGAGAGAGAGAGAGGAGAGAGAGAGAGAGGGAGGGAGAGGGGTAGAGTGTTGGATGGGTGATGGAGTTGCTTCTCGAAGATGGTGGGAGAAGCCTACTAGACAAACTGAGGGTGGAACTGCAATATTATCAATAAGAGTGGGGATGTGTTTCTGTGGGTGCCTGTACGTGATAGATCTGTCGGGACACATCCATGGATGATGAAGGGGAACCATGTGTTTGGTAAGCAGACCTCACTAGATCGGTAGATCAATTGTTGTTTGTCGGAGGAAGGGAGAGACACAACTAATGAGGTAGATCGATCGACGCGTGGGGGAAAACGAGTTACAAGGACCTTGCTAGCTATATGTATAGCGGGAGATTGGTCGATGTGCGTCCATTTGTTAGAATAAATAAGGCCCCGCGAGATGGATAGACAGAGAGAATGGAGCTAGGAGGTGGTGTGAGAGGCCCAGCCACTAGCTAGATAGGGGGAAGAGTGTCCGGTTGTGAGATCGATGAAAAGAGGGGTGAGACTTTAGACGTGTGTGGGACCGTAGGAGAGACACGAGGCAAGGAAACATAAAGGAGGAGATTTAAGGTGCGTGTGTATGTTGTAGGCAGACATCGCTGGAGAGGTTTATCGATCGGTGTGTGTCGGAAAGGAGTTGTGGAGACTGTGGGAGAACGACCTAAAGAAAAAAAATGAATGTGCGCGATGGATAGATTGCTGATGGAGGGGGAGGGCGAGGAGGGCGTGTGCATGCACGAGAGAAAGTTAGTGGTAGCTTCAAAGGTTAGAGGATTGTGTGGTTGTAAGAGACTAACAAAGATGATAATTTGATATGAAAGTGGATTCATATATTTGATCAAGAGATCATAGTATTTTAAACATATGCATGCATGAATATAGCGGTGACACGCGTGCTATGGTTTTGCACATGTTATACCATAATGTGATAATGTATGGCGTTTGCAACTCACAACTAAATGTTGAACAATCTAAACCATACTATACATCGAACAATCTCACATTTTATTTGAATTTGTGGTAATGTGTGGCGTTTGCAGCTTACAACTAAATGTCGAACAATCTAAACAATACTATATATCGAACATTCTCACATTTTATTTTAATTTGTGGTAATGTGTGGTGTTTGTAACTCACATCTAAATACTTGTAGGCGTAGGGGGCGGGGCACCATACATAATGTGATAAACACATTATACATATGAGACATGGTTTAGTTTGTGAAGATCTAGCTAGAGCTTGAAAGGTACTATGATTTGAAATCAACATAAAGTGGATTCAAAAAATAGAGTTCGAGTTCATATAGTACACATAGTCCATATAAAACTCGAGACTAATCATGTGGTGTGCTATGAAGATAATACACAAACGATGGCTTAACTTGACAATAATGAAGATTGTAGATCTTATTAAAATAGAGAACGAATTCAAATGCTTTGACTTCACAACAATCATTATTGTAGATCTTATTCAAATAGAGAAACAAATTCAAATTTAGTTCATATTGAAGCGGTAGTATATACGTTTGGAATGCACTAAAACGTTCATTTGAGTACTAGGTTGCATGCATTATACATGTAGCGAAATATTTTAATTGAACATAACATGAATTCAAAGTTTTCAATGACATTTGTACTGCGAATTGATTTGGTACTGTACACGTTAGGCTTGTCCGGAAATTTCAACCCGCGCCTTGTTAGCCCGAAATATTTAAGATATATCTTTGTCTCGTTGTGCTCCGACAACTCCCTCCATCTCAACCCGTGCCTTGCTATTCCAAAATTACAACGCGCGCGAAAAATCCCACCTCCTATGAAATCCCGACACGCGAAATGCCCATGATACCCCTGAACCGAAAGAACGCCTCAAATCGGTGGGGGTACTTTTGTAACTTACCCCACATTTCGGACAAGCGCGTCCCTAAGCCATGGTTCCCCACTCCCATCCCATCCGCCCACCCATTCGTACACCAAGCCGGGAAAACCCGCGAAGCCCCACACCCTCCTCCGTCCGCCACCCAGCCGAATCATCTTCCCCGACAACGTCGTCCACAGCAACACCTCGACGTCCCTCATCCACCGTACCGGATGAGGATTCGTCGTCGATCTGGTCATCCCGCCGGTTCAGCCACCCCGTCCTCCACCTCCAAGGAGCTGCCCCAATGTTCCCCTCGTCTTTCCTGCCACATCCATTCCCACACCGCCGTCTTCACCTGCACCACCGGAAGAGCATCATCATCACCGTTTCCTTGGATGAATTTGCGACCTAATCTGCGCCACCAAAGAGGTTGTACACTAATCGCCGCATTTTCTTCTTGATTCAGTCTCACGGTGCTGCCGGCGCTTGGTCCCGAGCCGACACGGCATGGCTCCATCCACGGCGGCGTCGCCGGCCACTTCCTCCATGGCGTCACTCCCTCGGCAGCGGCGTCCACATCAGTAGGAGTTGCTGCTGCTTTAGCTCTTGCTCGCACTGCTGCTCTGCTCTTGTTCTCAGTCCCCTGCCTGGTCTACTGTTGCTCTTGCTCTTGCTCGCGCTGCTGCTCTCTCTCTTGCTCTTGCTTGCGATGCTGCTCCGATTTAGCTACACTTCAGTCAACTGAATCGACTTTTGGGTCAGTCGATTT
>NC_041392.1:411483259-411586930 GCF_002162155.2 Triticum dicoccoides
GCGGTGGCGTGGGGATCGCTGGAGAAAAAGCTCAGCACGGGGGGCCCTAAAGGGATGGCTGGGGCAATGGCGGACCGGTGGTGGGGACTGTTTTCAGGGCGGGTGGGGTGGCTGTTTGGCCGGTGGTGGCTGGCGGCTCAAGGGGGTGGAGGTTGAAGATGAACTGCAGGCCCTTGATTTCGTATCCAGTGGCTGCAAAATCGACTGACCAGAGATGAAAAATCCAGTCGACTGACATGTAGCCTCACCTCTAGTGCGTTCAGTTTCGACAATAAATTCAGTTTCGATAGCAAAATCCAGCTTCGATAGTTAAGTTCAGTTTCACTAGTTAAATTCAGTCTCGAAAATTAAGTTCAGAGATGAGCGGCTGATGTATACATCTAGCACTTTGTGATTATGTATTTTACGTCATCTATTGGAGAAGCTATTAGAATTCCACTCAGGTTAACATTGTCTCTCTTGTCCTGCTTCAGCCTCGGCGTCGTACAACTCACCGGTGCTGCTCCATCGACGAAACCCCCAATCACAGCGGAGCAGTACCTCGGGCTCCATCTCTAGACGCCTAAGATCATCTTCCCCTCCTCCGACAGCCAAGTCAGCCGGAGCATCCTCACCGGCCAACCCAATCACACTGAGATCGACATGTGATACGTCTCCAACGCATCTATAATTTTTGATTGCTCCATGCTATATTATCTACTGTTTTGGACTATATTGGGCTTTATTTTTCACTTTTATATTATTTTTGGGACTAACCTATTAACCGGAGGCCCAGCCCAGAATTGCTGTTTTTTTTGCCTATTTCAGTGTTTCGAAGAAACGGAATATCAAACGGAGTCCAAACGGAATAAAACCTTCGGGAACGTGATTTTCTCACCGAACGTGATCCAGGAGACTTGGACCTTGCTCCAAGGAACAAAAGAGGCGGTCACGAGGGTGGGGGGCGCGCCCCCACCTAGGGCGCGCCCCTACCTCGGGGGCCCCTCGTTGCTCCTCCGGCGTACTTCTTCCTCCTATATACACACACGTACCCCCAAACGATCAGAACAGGAGCCAAAAACCTAATTCTACCGCTGCAACTTTCAGTAACAACGAGATCCCATCTGGGGGCCTATTCCGGAGCTCCGCCGGAAGAGGGCCATCATCACGGAGGGCTTCTACATCATCCTAGCCCCTCTGGTGAAGTGTGAGTAATTTACCTCAGACCTTCGGGTCCATAGTTAGTAGCTAGATGGCTTCTTCTCTCTCTTTGAATCTCAATACAAAGTTCTCCCCCTCTCTTGTAGAGATCTATTCAATGTAATCTTCTTTTTGCGGTGTGTTTGTTGAGACCGATGAATTGTGGGTTTATGATCAAGTCTATCTATGAATAATATTTGAATCTTCTCTGAATTCTTTTATGTATGATTGGTTATCTTTGCAAGTCTCTTCGAATTATCCATTTGGTTTGGCCAACTAGATTGGTAGTTCTTGCCATGGGAGAAGTGCTTAGCTTTGGGTTCGATCTTGCGGTGTCCTTACCCAGTGACAGAAGGGGCAGCAAGGCACATATTGTATCGTTGCCATCGAGGATAACAAGATGGGGTTCATTTCATATTGCATGAATTTATCTATCTACATCATGTCATCTTGCTTAAAGCGTTACTCTATTTTTAACTTAATACTCTAGATGCATGCTGGATAGCGGTCGATGAGTGGAGTAATAGTAGTACATGCAGAATCGTTTCGATCTACTTGTCACGGACGTGATGCCTATATACATGATCATGCCTAGATATTCTCATAACTATGCTCAATTCTTTCAATTGCTCAACAGTAATTTGTTCACCCACCGTAGAATACGTATGCTCTTGAGAGAAGCCACTAGTGAAACCTATGGCCCCCGGGTCTATTCTCATCATATCAATCTCCATCACTTTAATATTGCTTTGCTTTTTTACTTTGTCTTTACTTTTTACCTTGCATCTTTATACCAAAAATACCAAAAATATTATATCTATCAGATCTCACTCTCGTAAGTGACCGTGAAGGGATTGACAACCCCTAATCGCGTTGGTTGCGAGTAGCTATAGTTTGTGCAGGTACGAGGGACTTGAGCGTGGTATCCTACTGGATTGATACCTTGGTTCTCAAAAATTGAGGGAAATACTTACGCTACTCTGCTGCATCATCCCTTCCTCTTCCGGGAAAACCAACGCAAGCTCAAGACGTAGCAAGAAGGATTTCTGGCGCCGTTGCCGGGGAGTCTATGCAAAAAGTCAACATACCAAGTACCCATCACAATCCCTATCTCTTGCATTACAATATTTTCCATTTGCCTCTCGTTTTCCTCTCCCCCCAATTCACCCTTGCCATTTTATTCGCCCTCTCTCTCTCTATTCTCCCTCTCTATTTGCCTCTATTTGCCCGTTTGCTTTTTGTTTGCTCGTGTGTTAGATTGCTTGTTTGTCGCGATGGCTCAAGATACTACCAAATTGTGTGACTTCACCAATACCAATAATAATGATTTCCTTAGCACTCCGATTGCTCCTCTTACCGATGCTGAATCTTGTCAAATTAATACTGCTTTGTTGAATCTTGTTATGAAATATCAATTCGCCGGCCTTCCTAGTGAAGATGCCGCTACTCATCTGAATAGCTTCGTTGATTTATGTGATATGCAAAAGAAAAAAGATGTCAATAATGATGTCGTTAAATTGAAGCTATTTCCTTTTTCGCTTAGAGATCGTGCTAAAGCTTGGTTTTCGTCTTTGCCTAAGAATAGTATTGATTCATGGAACAAGTGCAAAGATGCTTTTATCTCTAAGTATTTTCCTCCCGCTAAGATCATCTCTCTTAGAAACGATATTATGAACTTTAAATAACTTGATCATGAACATGTGGCACAAGCTTGGGATAGAATGAAATTAATGATACATAATTGCCCTACTCATGGTTTGAATTTCTGGATGATCATACAAATTTTTTATGCCGGATTGAATTTTGCTTCTAGAAATCTTTTAGATTCGACCGCGGGAGGCACTTTTATGGAAACCACTTTAGGAGATGCAACTAAACTACTAGATAATATTATGGTTAATTATTCTCAATGGCACATTGAAAGATCTTCTAATAAAAAAGTGCATGCGATAGAAGAAATTAATGTGTTGAGTGGAAAGATGGATGAACTTATGAAATTATTTGCTACTAGGAGTGTTTCTTCTGATCCTAATGATATGCCTTTGTCTACCTTGATTGAGAACAACAATGAATCTATGGATGTGAATTTTGTTGGTAGGAATAATTTTGGTAACAACGCTTATAGAGGGAATTTTAATCCTAGGCCATATCCTAGTAATCCTTCTAATAATTATGGGAATTCCTACAACAACTCTTATGGAAATTATAATAAGATGCCCTCTGAATTTGAGAATAGTGTTAAAGAGTTTATGAATTCACAAAAGAATTTTAATGCTTTGCTTGAGGAGAAATTGCTTAAAATTGATGATTTGGCTAGAAACGTTGATAGAATTTCTCTTGAGGTTGATTCTTTAAAGCTTAGATCTATTCCTCCTAAACATGATATCAATGAGTCTCTCAAAGCCATGAGAATTTCCATTGATGAGTGCAAGGAAAGAACCGCTAGGATGCGTGCTTCCAAAGATGCCTTTATTAAAGCGTGTTCTTCCAATACCTATGAAAATCAAGACGAAGATCTAAAAGTTATTGATGTGTCCCCTATTAAATCTTTATTTTGCAATATGAATCTTGATGAAACTGAATATGATCTTCCTTTACCTAGAAGGCGTTTTAAAAATTTGGAGCATTTAGATCTTAATGATGAAATTGATGAAAGTGGGATTGAAAGAAATAAAAATCTAGATGTTGCTAAATCCACTATATTGGATTTCAAGGAATTTAATTATGAAAGTTGTTCTTTAATTGATTGTATTTCCTTGTTTCAATCCGTGCTAAATTCTCCACATGCTTATAGTGAAAATAAAGCCTTCACCGAACATATTGTTGATGCCTTGATGCAATCTTATGAAGAAAAACTTGAGTTGAAAGTTTCTATCCCTAGAAAACTCTATGATGAGTGGGAACCAACTATTAAAATTAAAATTAAAGATCATGAGTTTTATGCTTTGTGTGATTTGGGTGCTAGTGTCTCTACTATTCCCAAAACTTTGTGTGATTTGCTAGATTTCCGTAATTTTGATGATTGCTCTCTAAACTTGCATTTTGCGGATTCCACTATTAATAAACCTATGGGAAGGATTAATGATGTTCTTATTGTTGCAAATAGGAATTATGTTCCCGTAGATTTCATTGTTCTTGATATAGATTGCAATCCTTCTTGCCCTATTATTCTTGGTAGACCTTTCCTTAGAACGCTTGGTGCGATTATTTTTATAAAGGAAGGGAATATTAGATTTCAATTTCCATTAAAAAAGGGCATGGAACACTTTACTAGAAATAAAATAAAATTACCATATGAAACTATCATGAGAGCCACTTATGGATTGCCTACCAAAGATGGCAATACCTAGATCTATCCTCGCTTTTATGCCTAGCTAGGGGCGTTAAACGATAGCGCTTGTTGGGAGGCAACACAATTTTATTTTTATTCCTTGATTTTTTCTCCTGCTTAGTAATAAATAAATTATTTATCCTCTGTTTTGGTTGTGTTTTTGTGTTTAATTAGTGTTTGTGCCAAGTAGAACCGTTGGGAAGACTTGGGGAAAGTCTTGTTGAACTTGCTGTAAAAAAACAGAAACTTTAGCGCTCACGAGAACTGCTGTAATTTTTATTTGAAGATTGATATTTAGTTAATTATTTTTGAAGATGATTAATAGATAAATTCCTCACGTCCAGAAATTTATTTTAGAATTTTTTGGGTTCCAGATCTAGCTCTAGCTACAGATTACTACAGACTGTTCTGTTTTTGACAGATTCTGTTTTTCGTGTGTTGTTTGCTTATTTTGATGAATCTATGGCTAGTAAAATAGTTTATAATCAATAGAGAAGTTGGAATGCAGCAGGTTTAACACCAATTTAAATAAATAATGAGTTCATTACAGTACCTTGAAGTGGTCTTTTGTTTTCTTTCGCTAACGGAGCTCACGAGTTTTCTATTTTGAGTTTTGTGTTGTGAAGTTTTCAAGTTTTGGGTGAATTATTTTGATGGATCATGGAACAAGGAGTGGCAAGAGCCTAAGCTTGGGGATGCCCATGGCACCCCAATATAATCCAAGGACACCAAGAATTCAAAGCTTGGGGATGCCCCGGAAGGCATCCCCTCTTTCGTCCACTTCCATCGGTAATTTACTTGGAGCTATATTTTTATTCACCAACATGATATGTGTTTTGCTTGGAGCGTCTTGTATTATTTGTGTCTTTGTGTATTAGTATGCTACAATCATCCTTGCTGTACACACCTTTTGAGAGAGCCATACATGAATTAAAATTTGATAGAATACTCTATGTGCTTCACTTATATCTTTTGAGCTAGATAATTTTACTCTATGTGCTTCACGTATATCTTTTGAGCTAAGTAATTTTGCTCTATGTGCTTAACTTAGATCTTTTAAAGCACGGTGGTGGATTTGTTTTAAAGAAACTATTGATCTCTCATGCTTCACTTAAATTATTTTGAGAGTCTCTTAATAGCATGGTAATTTGCTTAATAATAATATGCTTGGTATTCAAGATTTGTGAAACTTTCTTTTGAGTGTGTTGAATACTAAAAAAAGATTGAAGCATGATAATTTTTTTGAGATATGGAGGTGATAATATTAAAGTCATGCTAGTTGAGTAGTTGTGAATTTAAAGAATACTTGTGTTAAAGTTTGTGATTCCCGTAGCATGCACGTATGGTGAACCGTTATGTAACGTAGTCGGAGCATGATTTATTTATTGATTGTCTTCCTTATGAGTGGCGGTCGGGGACGAGCGATGGTCTTTTCCTACCAATCTATCCCCCTAGGAGCATCTGCGTAATACTTTGCTTTGATAACTTCTAGATTTTTGCAATAAGTATATGAGTTCTTTATGACTAATGTTGAGTCCATGGATTATACGCACTCTCACCCTTCCACCTTTGCTAGCCTCTCTAATACCGCACACCTTTCGCCGGTAGCATACACCTACCATATACCTTCCTCAAAACAGTACCTACCTATTATGGCATTTCCATAGCCATTCCGAGATATATTTCCATGCAACTTTCCACCATCTAGTTCATCATGACACATTCATCATTGTCATATTGCTTAGCATGATCATGTAGTTGACATAGTATTTTTGGCAAAGCCACCATTCATAATTTCTTCATACTTGTCACTCTTGATTCACTGCATATCCCGGTACACCGCCGGAGGCATCCATGTAGAGTCATACTTTGTTTTAGAATCGAGTTGTAATCATTGAGTTATAAATAAATAAAAGTGTGATGATCATCATTCAATAGAGCATTGTCCCAAATAAAAAAAGAGAAAGGCCAAATAAAAAAAAGGGCAAATAAAAAAAGAGAAAGGCCAAATAAAAAAGTAAAGGCCAAATAAAATATATATATATAAGGGGCAATGCTACTATCCTTTTTCCACACTTGTGCTTCAAAGTAGCATCATGATATAGCGAGTCTCATATATTGTGCTTCAAAGTAGCACCATGTTCTTCATATAGAGAGTCTCATATGTTGTCACTTTCATATACTAGTGGGAATTTTACATTATAGAACTTGGCTTGTATATTCCAATGATGGGCTTCCTCAAATTTCCCTAGGTCTTCGTGAGCAAGCAAGTTGGATGCACACCCAGTAGTTTCTTTTGTTGAGCTTTCATTCATTTATATCTCTAGTGCATCCGTTGCATGGCAATCCCTACTCACTCACATTGATATCTATTGATGGGCATCTCCATAGCCCGTTGATACGCCTAGTTGATGTGATACTATCTTCCCCTCCTTTTTGTCTTCTCCACAACCACCATTCAATTCCACCTATAGTGCTATATCCATGGCTCACGCTCATGTATTGCGTGAAGATTGAAAAAGTTTTGAAAAAGTTAGAGTATGAAACAATTGCTTGGCTTGTCATCGGGGTTGTGCATGATTTAAATACTTTGTGTGGTGAAGATGGAGCATAGCCAGACTATATGATTTTGTAGGGATAACTTTCTTTGGCCATGTTATTTTGAGAAGACATAATTGCTTTGTTAGTATGCTTGAAGTATTATTATTTTTATGTCAATATAAACTTTTGTCTTGAATCTTTCTAATCTGAATATTCATACCACAATTAAGAAGATTTGCATTGAAATTATGCCAAGTAGCACTACGCATCAAAAATACTCTTTTTATCATTTACCTACTCGAGGATGAGCAGGAATTAAGCTTGGGGATGCCTGATACGTCTCCAACGTATCTATAATTTTTGATTGCTCCATGCTATATTATCTACTATTTTGGACTATATTGGGCTTTATTTTCCACTTTTATATTATTTTTGGGACTAACCTATTAACTGTAGGCCCAGCCCAGAATTGTTGTTTTTTGCCTATTTCAGTGTTTCGGAGAAATGGAATATCAAATGGAGTCCAAACGGAATAAGACCTTCGGGAACAAGATTTTCTCACCAAACGTGATCCAAGAGACTTTGACCCTGCTCCAAGGAACAAAAGAGGCGGTCATGAGGGTGGGGGGCGCGCCCTGCCTCGTGGGCCCCTCGTTGCTCCTTCGGCGTACTTCTTCCTCCTATATATACACACGTACCCCAAACGATCAGAACAGGAGCCAAAAACCTAATTCCACCGCCGCAACTTTCTGTATCCACGAGATCCCATCTTGGGGCCTGTTCCGGAGCTCCGCCGGAAGAGGGACGTCATCACGGAGGGCTTCTACATCATCCTAGCCCCTCCGATGAAGTGTGAGTAATTTACCTCAGACCTTCGGGTCCATAGTTAGTAGCTAGATGGCTTCTTCTCTCTCTTTGAATCTGAATACAAAGTTCCCCCCTCTCTTGTGGAGATCTATTCGATGTAATCTTCTTTTTGCGGTGTGTTTGTTGAGATCGATGAATTGTGGGTTTATGATCAAGTCTATCTATGAATAATATTTGAATCTTCTCTAAATTCTTTTATGTATGATTGGTTATCTTTGCAAGTCTCTTCGAATTATCCATTTGGTTTGGCCAACTAGATTGGTAGTTCTTGCCATGGGAGAAGTGCTTAGCTTTGGGTTCGATCTTGCGGTGTCCTTACCCAGTGACAGAAGGGGCAGCAAGGCACGTATTGTATCATTGCCATCGAGGATAACAAGATGGGGTTTATTTCATATTGCATGAATTTATCTCTCTACATCATGTTATCTTGCTTAAAACATAACTCTGTTTTTAACTTAATACTCTAGATGCATGCTGGATAGCGGTCGATGAGTGGATTAATAGTAGTAGATGCAGAATCGTTTCGATCTACTTGTCACGGACGTGATGCCTATATACATGATCATGCCTAGATATTCTCATAACTATGCTCAATTCTGTCAATTGCTCAACAGTAATTTGTTCACTCACCGTAGAATACTTATGCTCTTGAGAGAAGCCACTAGTGAAACCTACGGCCCCCGGGTCTATTCTCATCATATCAATCTCCATCACTTTAATCTTGCTTTGCTTTTTACTTTGTCTTTACTTTTTACCTTGCATCTTTATACCAAAAATACCAAAAATATTATATCTATCAGATCTCACACTCGTAAGTGACCGTGAAGGGATTGACAACCCCTAATCGCGTTGGTTGCGAGTAGCTATCATTTTGTGCAGGTACGATGGACTTGAGCGTGGTCTCCTACTGGATTCATACCTTGGTTCTCAAAAACTGAGGGAAATACTTACGCTACTCTACTGCATCATCCCTTCCTCTTCGGGGAAAACCAACGCAAGGTCATGACGTAGCAACATGGCTTCGCCAAAGAGGTTGTACACTTGTTGCATATCTTTTTTACTCTACATGTTATATATATTGTCCACTGAGCACATGGAGTAACGGGAAATACGATCATTTTATCATACTATATGACAAGCAATGAGGTACCATGCAACTTAGCTATCCATGATGGACTCTCTTGAACGCCATCATTATTTATCTCTGCGCATTTGAGATGTGCATTTGTCGATGGTCCTAGGAGTTGAGCTAGTAGGGCAGTGGCCTGGGTCCAAAGTAATAGAAGTAGCACAAAAACATTTTTTTAGTGTAGGCTTTTCCTTGCTCAAGCCTGCCTACTGGAATCGCCAGTGCTTGAAAGGGAAAGTGAATGAAAACATAGGAATTGGAAAGTTTCGTATGGTACTACTTTTCATGAATTTAGTGCAAAGGAATGGAGCAAAGGAAAACTGTAGGATTTGTTCCTTTAGTGTCTCCTTGAAAGAAAAACCGTAGGAATTTTAATTTCCACCTGTCCTCCTTTTCAAATTCCTATTCATGAAGTACAAGACTAAGAGATAGTAGCATAATAGCATTATAATGGTACATTTTCTAGTGGTTTGACTTAATCTCACCATGCTTCTTTGCATCCTGTGATCTTCCAATTCTTGTGAACCAAACACCTAGAAGCCATTACACAATTACTTCTATTACAGATATGTGTCAAAGAAAACCTTGTGTGGTTTGTCCTGCTCATGCGGTGTTGTGTTCCACCCCAGCTCAGCTGCTCCAACGACGGAAGGGTTCACCACAACAGGGATCCGCTCTCCAGACTGTCTTTCGCCGCCTCAGATCTTCTTCCCCGCCGCCAGCAGCCACGACAACTGCATTACCATCATCAACTGAGAAGATGACCTTGAGCACTACACGGGTTCGCAAGAGAGGTCGCACTCTTCCGTGTCTGTTTATGTTATGCATCACTTAATATGATGACATGCTACTTTATCATCATGTTCACCTATTAGACTCCGAGTCAGGTCCAAACTTATGCTGAAACTTGAGTTTTTGAATGGTTGTGGGGTACATATTGGGGCAGCAATCAGTACTATATGTCTACTATCTGGTTAATCTCGTGTGTCTACTATGAGTTTGAGGTTGGGTGCAAACAAACATTAAAGGAGCCATTATCTGTATTTTTGAACTAAAGCTATTATTTGCCTGCTATCATTGGTTTTGGGTCTATCCACAGTTTGCTACCATCACTCTAGATTTGTGTGTGCACTCCTTACATAATCTCACTATGTTTTATTCCTATGCATGTCAGTTATCATACACAATGGAACTGAACATGTAGATCAAATGAAACAAGCCTTGCATGGCAATAACATTTGATGCAGACGTCGCTCCATGCTAGGTGCAAATGCAACCCCCCCTCCACCCATTTCGAATCGTAATCAAGAGGAAGATAACTGTTCTTAGGGGGATTCAGAAGCAGAAGACCACTCCTATTTACCCCATGAGGTCTTCGCTCTAACTTGGCATGTTGATGTTGGTTATATCATGCATATGGTGCCTTGCTTTGCTTACTTTATACATCAAATATGTCAACTGCTTAGTTTAGACATGCTTTGTGTGAATGCCATCTGTTTAGTTTATTCATCATTTATGTGAATTATGCAATGCCATCTTGTTTAGCCAGGCATCATATATGTCAATTTTGCAATGCCATCCTTCTTAGCCAGTCATCTTATATGTGCATTATATCAGGCCATCCTTTTTTCATTACGTATTACATTTGTTAACAATGTCATTACATTCAACTACTCTTCATGTGCATCAGCCATTTGACACGGTGACGGAAAATTCTGGAGGGAAAACAAGGTTTTCAGAGCAGACTATGCTATTTGACGAAGCGCATATCTTGCTGGTTACAGATAGCTCCTGAGAGGATGATTTAGAAATAGATGACCAGTCCTATTTCCCCCCGAGGTGTATGCTCTAATTAACTTGGCAGAGTTATGTTGCTCATATCGTGCGTATGGTGTCTTGCATTGCGATGTCATTTGATTAGATTAGACATGCTTTGTGTGCATGCCACCTGTTTAGTGTCTAATTACCATATATGTGAATTATGCATTGCCATCTTGTTGCAAGACATTATATATGTGAATTATGCAATGTTATCTTGTTGCAAAGGCACTATATATGTTAATTATGCAATGCCATGCTGTTGATCTAATCATCATGTATGTGAATTATATCATGCTATCATTTTTTTGTATTAAGTGTTCCATTTGTCGACAATGTTTGTATATTCAACTACTCTTCCTATGCATCAGCCATTTGAAGCGGTGATGGAAGTATCTGGAGTGAAAACAAGGTATTTAGAGCAGATGATGCTACCTGCTAAAGCAGACATCTTGCTGGATACAGAGAGCTCCTCGGGGGAGGATTCAGAGACTGATGACCAGTCCTATTTCCCCCCTCAGGTCTATGCTCAAACTTGGCATGGTTATATTACCCATGTCACGCATGTTGTCTTGCATTGCTTAGGTTTTACATCATATATGGATTGCCATCTGCTTACTTGCTTACTATATAAATCATATATTTGAATTTTATCATGCCACCATGTTTACATACACAACATCTATCTGAATTATGGCATGACAACCCATTTAGTAAAGACATCATATACTTATATCATATCATCCTGTTTAGTGTTTACAGTCATCATATTTTGAATTATCTCATTCTATCCGGGAATTATATCATGCTATCATGTTTCCATAGGCTGCATGTATGTGAATTATGACATGCCAACCTATTTAATAAACACATTATATAGTTATATCATGTCATCCTGTTTACATAGTCATCATATTTTGAACTATGTCTTTCCATATTTTTTAGTTAGCCATCATAATGTGAAATAGTATCATGCTATCATGTTTAGTTAGCCATCATATATGTGAAATTGTGTCATGCTATCCCGTTTGGTTAGAAAACATAAATGTGAATTATTGCATGCCCTCTTTTATTCCCCACTATCCATTGCACTTGTCTATCATACAATGTCTGTACATTCAATTACTTTTCTTGTTTATCAGCCATTTCAATTGGAGAGGGTGATGGCAGTATCTAAGGGAGTAACAACACGGTCTTCAGAAAGAGATTGTGCTACCAGTTGATGCAGATAGAACCACGTTTGTACTTGCCTAAGAACCATCCCCACCACACATAACCTAGATTCTCGCAGATTGTACCCCTACCCAGTTGGACAGAGAATGAACTACACCCCTTCTAACCCCAACCCCAGCAGATAGTAACCCAGTTCCAGTTGACACAACACCGTCTCCACCACAGAGCACCCAAACGTGAGTAGTTAGTAAGGGAACTGCAGTTCCCAAAGCACGAGGACCACCACTCTGAATCCCAACTCAACGCTTAAAGGAGAAGAAGAATTGTTCTCAGGTCAGGTTCTGTAGCTATGGTTCATACTCCTTTACTCTTGCATCACTGTATTTACTCTGACCAACTACTTCCAAATTTGAAGGATGGAAATGAAACTCCAATGGTGCAATAGGTGTGTTTTAAACTTGTTTCTTTAACTGGTTTGCTGTTGTAACTTGCTCTATATTGATTTCAGTTTCAATTGAATAAACAGTTATGTTCTCATGTCATGCACATTACAAGTGTCTCTATAGTTTCCCACACTTATATTCTGTCTATTCTGCTTTGTCTTGAAGAAATATTATTTGAACTGTGTCTCTATCTTGATTTGGCAACAAAAAGTAGAATGATATAGACCATAAAGTGACCATGGTACATAGATATATGTTTGTTTCATGTTGTTATCCTGTGCACTTTACTACTGAACTGATTTACCAAAACGAGTTTCATATACAACATGGTAAACATATGACATGTCTGCTTGTTTCTCTTTTAGAATGTGGACAAAATATTGGAGAACGATACCCCGTTATGCAATGGTGAAGGAAGTAATGCAGATAAGGTTCAAGATAGTGAGACATCCCTGTTGGTCTCCAAGAAAGCTGATAAAAACTACCTTGACGACAGTGAGAGAACCCAGAAGTCCTGTCTTGATATAGTGTTCGAGTTACTGGCCACTACTCCTGGCACAAGCTCTTCGAACTCGCTGCCTGAATCAGTTCGTCTTCTTGAGTTTCAACTTCAAGTTGAAAGACATCGATCAGATGTGTCACGACAGGAAGCTGAAGGATTGAGGAAGTCCCTACAGAATTCAGATGCATACTTTCTGGTGCAACAGCAAGCGCTAGTGGATTTAAGCGCCAAACAAGATAAAGTTAATAAGCTTGCTAACCATCTTGCCAACATTATGGGTACCCAGGATATTGTTTCTTGAGATCTTCTGAAGTGGTTTCAGTTCTGGACTTGTTTTGTTGCGGCGTTTATTTGCACTGGTCACTAACTTTGACAACCAATGTATATGATATACTGCTTTGTTCCCTATATTTGCACTGGTGGCGAACTTTGATGCCCAATGGATGTAATACGTGTAATAGCCGTGATAGCCTAGCGTAAATTGCTTGCTTATTTATTTCCTTGTTGCCTTGTTTATTTGTTTGCTTGCAGTCAGTGTTGTTCTTTTTCCGCGGTTTGCTAGTGGCCGCAATAACCTATTTTTAAAAACTAGGCCACAATAACCATGGGCTACATATTTACTGTAGTGCCACTGGGCATTCTACTGGCCGTAGAAACAATGGGCCTTCTACGGGGTGTAGAAACAATGGGCCTTCTACGGGCCGTATCATCAATGGGCCTTCTACAGGCCGTATCATGAATGGGCCTTATACGGGCCGTATGATCGATTGCCCAAACATGGGCCAATAACATATCGCTTTATGGTCGTAAACGGGCTAGAGTTGGAATCGTCCGTTCATGGGCCGACCATAATGGGTCGTCGTTAATAGGTTGTATTTGATGACGCTATGAAAACGGCCCAATGTATTATTGGGCCATAAACGGGCTGACTATAAGCATGGGCTGAATTTGGCCCACAAGCAGAAAATGATAGTAATGGGTCGTAAGTAACCGAATGCTGGAAATGAGCCCAATAATAAATGGGCCCTGAGAAGGCCGAAAGATAACATGGGCTGGAAATGGCCCAACGGAATAATGGGCTGTTAATGGGTATAAAGTGATATACTGTTCATTACGGGCCAGTTTTACCACGAGCCGTTAATGGGCCGAGGGTTACTAAGGGCCTCATATGGGCCAAAAGATGTCATGGGCCCTACATGGGCCAGAAGTTAAAATGGGCTGGAATTATATTGGACGGCCCAGATGTTGCTACTGGGCCTAATTCCGATAGCCTATAAACGGGCCCTTGGTTAGCAAGCTGTAAATGGGCTATATGCGAACAGGCCGTTAATAGGCTTGCCATCGGTCAGCCCGCCACCTTTTGACCAAGTCAAACGGGCCGGCCTTTTTAAAGGAATGGGCCTCTGTTGGGATGTGCCATGTGTCGACGTATCATAGGCGCTTTGGGTCCAATGAGTGGATGACATCTGTCCCAACGGTGAGCCGACACATGTTTCCTCCAGCCAATGATGATTTTACACGTGGATAATCCCTATTGGTCGGGGCTGTTAACGGGTTATCGGATCCAAAACCGGACCGGATAGCTTAACGGCGTTCCGTTACGGTGGATGCCACGTGTTGGTCACCCTTGACGAAAGCACTTCTATGACACGTGATTTATCGTCATGAAAGTGGACACTTCTGTGATGATAATTTTGGTAATGTCATGGAACACTTCTACGAGAGCACATGTATGACTATCTTGATTCTGTCACAAAATTTTCATGGATGTACATGCATGACATAAAACATGACCTACTGTGACAAACACATATCATCACGAAAGTGTATTTTTGTAGTGAAAGTACCCATCGTGGAGAGAATAGTGAGAGAGTGAACCACCAAAAAGAGAGTGAGCGCCACAAGCCCAAATCGAGTGCCTCCATGATGAGCGACAAGAAGAACTTAGTTCTATTTGCCACCGAACATTAGATGAGACAAGTGTGTGAGAACCCATCAAGTGTCATACACTATGTCCTTTTGTGCAAGGACGAGGCACCAAAGGCTAACACCTCTCACCATATACCTTTAGTGTTATCTTCTCTATTGCAGGAATTCCAAGATGTTTTCCCCGACGAACTACCCCCAGGTCTACCTCCTCTACGAGGCATCAAGCACCGAATCGACCTCATCCCTGGAGCTCCCCTTCCTAACAAGCGTCCATACCGCGTCAACCCCGAGGAAACTAAGGAGATCCAATGGCAAGTACAACACCTCATTAACAATGGCCATGCACGAGAAAGTTTGAGCCCTTGTGCCGTACCGGTAATCCTTGTTCCCAAGAAAGATGGTACATATCGCATGTGTTCCGATTGTCGACATATCAATGCTATTACCGTGAGTTATTGTTACCCTATGCCACACCTAGATGATAGGCTTGATGAGCTTAGCGGAGCTACCATTTTCTCTAAGATTGATCTTAAAAGTGGCTACTATCAAATACGCATCCAAGAAGGTGATGAATGGAAAACCGCATTTAAGACCAAATTTGGCTTATATGAATGGCTTGTTATGCCTATGGGTTTATCCGAAGCACCCGGTACTTTCATGCGACTCATGCATATTGTTTTTCGCCCTTACATTGGTGTATTTGTTGTGGTCTACTTTGACGATATTCTTGCCTTTAGCAAATCTCTAAAGGAGCATGTCACCCACCTTCGCACCGTGCTACAAACTCTTAGAAAGGAGGACCTTTATGCTAATATGGACAAATGCCTTTTTGGTGTTGATAAGCTTGTTTTTTTGGGTTTCATTGTATCTTCTAAGGGTGTTCATGTAGCTGAATCTAAGATCAATGCTATTAAAACTTGGCCCCAACCAACCAACTTGCAACAAGTGTGTAGCTTCCTTGGTTTAGCCGGTTTCTACCATAGATTTGTGAAGAATTTTAGCACCATTGCTTCACCTTTGCATGCTTTGAGTAAGAAAGAATGCACCCTTTGTTTGGGGACAATCTCAAGATAGCGCATTTAATGAGCTTAAGAATTTGCTTACTCATGCTCCCATGCTTGCTTTACCAAACTTTGACAAACCCTTTGAAATTCATCGTGATGCTAGTGGTAATGGCATAGGAGGTGTGTTAATGCAAGAGAAGCGCCCCATAGCTTACTTTAGTGAGAAACTTTTTGAAGCGCAACTCAATTACCCCATCTATGACAAAGTGCTATATGATTTAGTGAGAGTTTTGCATGAATGGGAACATTATCTTCGCCCTCATGAATTTGTCATCCATACCGACCATGAGACACTTAAATACCTTAAGGGTCAAACTAAGTTGAACAAGCGTCATGCTAAATGGAGTGAATTCATTGAGTCTTTTCCTTATCTCATCAAGTACATTAAAGGTAAGGAAAATGTTGTGGCGGACGCTCTTTCCCGCATATGCATGATTGTCACCAAACTTGAATTGAATGTCATTGGTTTTGAGCACATAAAAGACTTGTATGCGCATAATCCTACTTTTGCTATTCCTTATGCCAAATGTTTGATGCATACATCTTCGGAACGCTACTACATCAAAGATGATTATCTTATGAGAGCTAACAAACTTTGCATCCCCGAGTCTTCTCTTCGTTTGTTACTTCTGGAAAAATCTCATGGAGGAGGACTAATGGGACACTTTGGACGCGACAAGACATTTGCTACGCTCTCCAAGAACTATTTTTGGCCCAAGATGTTCTGCGACTTCAACCGCTTCACCAACCGATGCCCTACATGTCGCAAAGCTAAGTCTAAAGCTCAATTCCATGGTATCTATATGCCTCTTCCAATTTCGTACTAACCATGGGAAGATATTAGCATGGATTTTGTGCTTGGTTTGCCTAGAACTAGAAATGGAAAGGATTCAGTGTTTGTTGTTGTGGACCGATTCTCTAAGGTGGCTCATTTCATTCCATGCAACAAGATAGACGATGCTTCACATGTTGCCAAATTTTTTGTAGGGAAATATTGCGCCTACATGGAGTGCCAAAGACGATTGTCTCGGACCGCTACGTCAAGTTCTTAAGCTTCTTTTGGAAAACCTTATGCGCCAAGCTCGGAATCAAGATACTTTTCTCAACAGCATACCATCCACAAACCGACGGCCAAACGGAGGTGACCAACCGCACACTCTCCTCTCTACTTTGCGTGTTAATCAAGAAGAACATCAAGGAGTGGGAGGAGTGTCTACCCATCGCCGAGTACGCCTACAACCGAGCAAGACATTCGACTACCGGCAAGTCCCCCTTCGAGGTCGTCTACGGTTTCAACCCGTTGTCCCTATTGGACATTCTTCCCCTACCACTACAAGAGCACACAAACATGGATGTGAGTGCCCGATTCAACTATCTCAAGAAGATGCATGAAGATACAAGGCCCACCATTGAGCGCCAAGTACAACGACTCGCGACCAAGCTCAACCTCAACAAGCACCCCATGGTATTCAACATTGGAGATCTTGTGTGGCTACACCTTCGCAAGGACTGCTTCCGCCACGAACGCAAGTCCAAACTTCTACCACGAGCGGATGGACCCTTCAAGGTGCTTGAACGCTACAACAACAATGCCTACAAGATCGACATTCCACGAGACAACTACCCCGTGAGCGACATCTTCAACGTCAAAGATCTCTCGCCCTACCATGGTGATGAGGATTTCGATTCGAGGTCGGATCTTTCCCAAGGGAGGGGAGATGATGCGGAGCATTCTACGGTTACCCCCATGGATCTACCATCGTCTCACGAAGTGCCAAGAGGACCTATGGCACGAGCTAGAGCTAGAGCTCTCAAGACCGAGGTGATTTCCTTCTTTAGTGATATCACATATGATCCTCTCGTGACATGGTTACTACCTAAGTCCGTAATGTTGTGCATGATCAGGTGCCAAGGGGACCCTCCCGAAGATGCACGTGAAAGCGGACAAGTCGCCAAGTTCACGGATGAAGAAAACCAACGGAAGGAGTCAAGAACAGCTTCCAAGCCACGAATATCCGGCCATGACCCAAGACATCCCGCCCCTGGAGCATCGCCCACAGCAGCCGCCCAGCCGCCAAGCACCTACAGGCCCCGGACATCCGGCCCAGCCCGGAAATCCGGACCAATCTCAAAAATCTGGCGCCCCTAGTCCCGAATGCGTCAAGGCCAACCCCTCCATCCCGGACATCCGGCCACCCTAGCCCGAACATCCAGCCCAACACCCAGACATCCGGCCTTGCCTGTCTGCACACAGTGTAGGGCCGAGGCCCATGTACCCCTTCGATCCCCTAGACTATATATATTCATCCTTCTCCCTCTTTCTAGGGTCAGTGTTGTGTTAGCTCATATGTGAGATAGAGCTTCGCTCATCCATCCAGATCTACTCCATTGCGAGGGACCAACACCTCTTTAGAGAAGATCCACTTGGATTCAAGAACCCAAACGGGAACACCTCAAGACCTCCTCTAGGAGAAGAACCCGGTTACCCTATGTATCGTCCTTAGTTGGATTCAGATCGTGTTTCTATTTTGTGTTCGAGGATCTAGCATATGTGTGATCATTTTGTTGGTTTGAGTGATTCTCTCGTGTTTCCCCTCATGTTTCCCTCGTGTTCTTCATGGGATCCGCTCCTTTCATGAAAGATCGGCCATCTAGGGTTCCACCCTACATCACGATCACTTGGCTCGGAGACATAGGTCGTGGCACATATTGCTTTCCACTACTAGGAAAAGGCCTACTAGTGGCGCACCAGTTTTGCCTACTAATGGCGCACTACTGGTGCGCCACTAGTACCACGCCACTAGTATTTGTTACTAATGGCGCACCACTGGTGCACCATTAGTATATCAGATACTAATGGCGCACCTGTAGTGCGCCATTATTATGCCTAGAGGCGCGCCATTACTATCTGACTTAGTAACGGCGCACCACATAGAAGTGCGCCATTACTAATAAATTTTTTCAAAAAAAAATATTTTTTTATCAAAAAAATTTAATTTTCAAAATAAATTTTTTATTTTTTTATTTATCTCAAGTAACTATGGCTTAATCTCGGGTCAATATGCTTAATCTCAGGTCAACTCGCACTCCGTGGTCAAACTTCCCAAAAGGTCACCCATCCTCACACTACTCTAGCCCAAGCACGCTTAACTTCAAAGTTCTATCCAACCCAGCACCAGCTCACTTCACAGGCACTTGTTGATATATCTAGCATATCAATCCTATTAAACCTTGTTGATGTTTAGGACTTTGTTCATGTTCTTGAGTGTGATGAAATTTTGAAAAAAAATATTTCAAACTTCCGTTCATATGACGTATCATATTTTGAAAAAAAAATCCTGAAAAAAAATCAAAACTAATTTTTTTCTGTTACTAGTGGCGCACCTAGCATACGGTGCGCCACTAGTAAGTTTGAATTTTTTTGCCTCCAGATCTTAAAAGCCCCGTAACTTTTTTCTATTAGGTTTTTGAGGATTTTGAAAATGTTTAACGGGGTTCCCCCAGTTAAATCCGGATGTAACTTTTCGAGTAGATGATTTTTCATATAGAAAACTTTTTAATCCGAGTACATATGCAAAAGTTATGCCCATTTTACAAGTTCCAGAGAGATTTTGCAAATAAAGTCGAATTTCATATTTGTAAATTTTCCCAACAACTAGACCACATATCACATGGGAAACTTATTTTCTTTTATTTTTTGACATTTCATTATTTTCTTTTATTTTTTTAAACTGAAAAGGCTGTCCACAGGGGGTGTGCATGCGAGGGAATTTCTGGGCTAAGTTAGTAATGGCGCACCGTGGGAGTGGTGCGCCATTACTAGTTGAATTAGTAATGGCGCACCACTCCCACGGTGCGCCATTACTAGTTTATATTTTTTGAAAACTAGTAATGGCGCACCGTGGGAGTGCTGCGCCATTACTAGTTCAACTAGTAATGGCGCACCACTCCCACGGTGCGCCATTACTAGTTTTGAAAAAAAATTAAAAAAAATTGAAAAACAATTTGAAAAAAAATAACTAGTGGCGCACCGTGGATGTGGTGCGCCATTACTAGTTTTGAAGAAAAATTGAATTTTTTTTACTAATGGCACACCGTGGATGTGGTGCGCCATTACTAGTTTAACTAGTAATGGCGCATCACTCCCACGATGCGCCATTACTAGTTTTGAAAAAAATTAAAAAAATCTTGTTACTAATGGCGCACCGTGGATGTGGTGCGCCATTAGTATTTGGACACTAATGGCGCACCAACACATGGTGTGCCATTAGTATATAGTAGTGGCGCACCACATGCCTGGTGCGCCATTAGTGTCAATTTCATCTATAGCCCTTTTCCTAGTAGTGTTCCTTTCATTTTGAAGCTATTGTGATTTGTATGTCCGTTGTGGATGATGCCTCGGTCAAATTGTCTTGGCCGTCCAAGGAGGTGGTGGCAAACGGACATCGGAATGATATCACACTCCAAAGTGTCTTCGTATGCTCCGATCTTGAAAGAGACTTGCACTCTATGCTCGACTTTGATAGTGCCGGAGTCGCTAAGACATTGAACTTTGTAGGGATGTGGGTGCATCTTCTTGACTAATTGGAGTTTGGAGCAATGTTCCTCACTTGCTAAGTTACGACAACTCCCTCCATCGATGATGACCTTGACAGACCGTCCATTGATGCCGGCCTTGGTGTGGAAGAGTCAAGACCTTGGAGACAACAAGAACGGGCTTGGATCTTCGTCACAAAAGACTTGATCCTCTTCCTCTTCGTTCACTTGTCGGTGCATCGCCACTTGCTCAAGTTCTTCCATTTCTCCTTCAGTCATGGAGTCGTATGTACCATCGTCATTGAAGATCATGGTACGCTTGTTGGTACACTCAAAGGACATGTGGCCTCGGCCTCCGCATGTGAAGCATTTAAAGGAACTTGTCTTGATGGTCTCATAGGTTGGAGTAGATGAGGATGAAGCTCTCGGCTTGAAGTTGCTTGTAGTAGGGGGGTGACTTGAGGTTTTCGAATTTTTCTTGTAACATGACTTGCCGCCGTTGCTTGGGGTAGCTTTGGTTAAGGTAGAAGGTGTTGGAGCCATTGAAGCTTAGGTGTTGTAGAAGCCGTAGCTCCTTGATGAGAACTTGGCATACTTGAAGTCATCTTGCACTTGACATTCCGCCTTGGTAGCTTGATGCACTAGCTCGATGAGGTTTGAGGATGGTTGGCAGTCGGTGATATTCTTGATAGGATGATTGAGTCCATTCAAGAAACATGCATAGTTTGCTCATCATCTTTCGTGACATTGGCACTATCATGGCAATCTCCATTTCCTTGTAGTATTCTTGAACGCTCTTAGTTCCTTGCTTGAGTAGTTGGAGTTTATTGAAGAGGTTGCGGTTGCATTCGGTTGGGACAAACCATTCTCTCATGACATCCTTCATTTGCGCCCAATTAGTGATGGGTAGTTCACCTCTTGTCGCACGACGCTCAATGACTTGTTCCCACCAAATGAGGATGTAGTCTTGAAACTCAAGGGATGTGATGCGGTCCATCCCATGTTCATCCCCATGTACACTCCAACTACTATCCAAGCCCCGAGAGGACATATGATGAGACCTCGAACATACACCATTAGACACAAGGTGAACTCACTCCTCTCCGAACCATCACTTTCCACATGTGAGACATGTCTACTACCTCAAATATATATGCTATGCATGACCAAGAACAAAGAGGAAGACCATGGACAAGACGGCGAGGACCCCAAGTACAAGGACCAAACGGAGAAGCTACCAGAAATCTACAGCCACCGGACAACCGGTCTAGACCGGACGTCCGATGCCTGGAAGCCGCACAAGCCAGAAGGCCCAGCCCCAACTCTACAGAGACCGGATGACCGCTAGCCACCGGATGCCCGACACCCTTCAGCGCCGGGACGAACTACACCGACCAGATGACTGGTGCCACCTTCATAGAATGATATTAGCAGAAGTCCGAAGACTTCTGGACGCCCGGACCGTCCAGAGCCACCCGACGTCCGACCCCCATCGGACGTCCGGTATCTGCCTATGCGCTGCAAGCCTTTGGCCTTGTATCCCTCTTCCACTTACCCCTTCGTGGCCTAGACTATATATACTCCTCCACCTCTTCCTAGTTAGGTTAACGTTTTTAGCTCATATGTGAGATAGAGCTTCGCTCATCCATCCGGATCTACTCCATCGCGAGGGCCGACACCTCTTCGGAGAAGATCCATCTTGCATGCAAGACCCCTAATGGGAAGACATCAAGACCTCCTCATGGAGAAGAACCGGTTAACCTATGTATCGTCCTTTGTTGGATTCGGATCTTGTATCTCTTTGTGTTTCGAGGATCTAGCATATATGTGATCGTTCTTGTTGGTTTGAGTGATTCTCTTGTGTTTCCCCTCATGTTCTTTGTGTTCATCGCGGGATCCGCTCCTTTCGTGAAAGATCGGCCGTATAGGGTTCCACCCTACATCAAATTGGATCAGAGCAAGGTTGATGACGAATTTGGATCCCCTGCCCCTCTTTTTCTAGCCTAATTTTGTTGTGTTCTTCCCCAATTTCGAAAATCCCCACCAAAAATAGCCCAATATTTTTGTGATTTTTTGTTTTGATGATGTTTTGTTGATTTTGATCCATGGATTTTCTTGGTTTCAAGTGAATCTAGATTTTCCCCAAGTTTGCCCATCTTTCATCCATGAAATATACTCAATTTTGACCCCAAAATCCCCAGATTCTGCCCAAAATCGCGTCCCGGAGCTCAAATCCCATGTTGACCCCGACCCACGAGACGTCCGACCTTTACTGTATGACCGAAACCCCAAACCCGAGCTGAAACAGCGGATTTCTGAGCCCACCGGATGTCCGGCGACCAGACATCCATCCATTTCCGGACGTCCGCTACCTGTAGATATCAACTTGAGCTGATTTTTGTTTTGCCCATAACTAATTCATCCGAACTCTAATTTTGGCGTTTTTTAACTCGTTTTGAAGCTATTGACACCCCCCCTTCCCTAAAAAATACTACCTCCATCATTTGACACCATCAAAATTTTGGAACTTTGCATCTTTGCCTAGGGCCTCCACCATAACTTCCGCAAAACCACCATTGCCTTCCGTAACCTAACCAATTCTGTTCCCCTTCGCATTAGTGGTTGTTTGAGTTCTGATTTGAGTCTCCTAAGGTGTTTTGGCTACTTAGGTACGTTTGCTTCTTCATCAACCACCACCACCACTTCCGATAGGCTTACCCACCATACACTTCCGCCACCCCAACTTAACTCAATTTTGTTTGAGTTGTGAGTTGTGTCTCCTAAGGTGTTTCGGCTACTTAGGGACGGTGACCTTCAACTCCGACTCACATAACCCACTAACCTTCCACTTCAGCTTTGCCTACTCGCATAACCCATCATTGCATTTCTGCAATCCCATTGAGCTTCCGCAAAACCACCACCGCTTTCTGCTACCACCATTTGACATTTGTCATTTGAGATTTTGAGTTTGCGGTTTTTCCATTTCCTAAGGTCTTTCAGCTACTTAAGGACGAGTCTCCATCTTCTTGGTATCTACATCAAGAACACCTCCACTCATCATTGCCACGGACGGTAACCTCCATAACGGTATCATCTTGGTATCATGGTATCCCTCCGTTGTATATTCCCTTGCCATTGCATTGATAACCCCTAGCCTATTTTGCGTCACTTGCCTATCGAGACTAGCCATTTGAGTATTGCCGACGATGTTACTTGTGCACATTAGTGATCTACACCATCCATTGCATACATACCATATTATCTTGGTATCATATCATCTCGTGTGCCTCAAGTTTGTTCCCGCATATACTCAATTGCTATCTTGGTTTGTGCATTGTGCAAAGGTGGCCATACAAAAAAAAGAATAAGCTTTTAAGCAAAAGAGAAAGAGCAAAGAGCTTGTAAGTAATAGCCATAGCATCCTACCACATTGCATAAGATTGTCATATCCAATCATCTTGGATCATCTTGAGAAACACCGGGAACCATACATACATAGCATACTTGGGATAGAAGTTGATACATTTTGCATATCATAGGTTGTGCACAAGTGTCATATCCACCTATAGAGCAATCATGCTAGCGTCTCTCTTTAGTTGTGCAACACGAGCGTTTTCCGTGGATTCCACATTTTTTGCTCACTCCTTGGTTGCACGACCCGATTTCTCTTGAGTTGCACGACCCGATTTATCTATCCATGTGTGTGTTTCCGTGTGCCACATATTGCTATTGTTCTACTTGTTTCACGTGCGAATTTGTGAATCTATTTCAACATTATTGACTCTTGCTAACATTTTGCATCAAATTTTTGTGCCACTATCCTCACCGAGCTCCACCATAAGCCTTATTTGTGTGTGTGTGAGAAACCGGCGAGATCGGTACCAATTGTGCTATTTCCTTGTTACATCATTGAGTGATGATTGATCCATTTTCAACATTGGATAAGGTACATTTGGTCTAGTTCTTATATTTCTCCCACTCATATTTTCTCGAGTCTTGTGATGGATAGGAAAGGCATTTCATCTCCGGTCTACGACAAAAACAACGGCGCGAACAACTACATCGCCAACGCGTCAATCTTTGATCTACAACGACAAATGCAAGGCGCACAATCTACTTTGCGAGAGAGCCTCAAGAACCTCGTCATCGACATACGACACTCCGAAGCAAGAAAAAGGGACTACATCAACACCAAGTTGGACGAGCTAAAGGATCAACTACGAGACATGGTCACCGAATACAAGTCTTCTTCCCCTGCATCATCCTCAAGGCGATGGAGAGCAAGTCGATCATCTTCGGAGCCCCCATGTGACACAAGTGCAAGTCGTCCATGTCCACATCTACATGGCGACCACCATCACATTCATGATCCACATCGTCATCAAGGGCAAGTCACCTCCAAGCATCATGTGCACGACGACGACGAACGCCGTAGAGCTAAAGCACGACAACGACACCATCAACATGAAGATCCTCATCAAGCGCAAACGTACAAGTCCCAACAAGCTACTGCCAAACTTCATGAGCACAAGAGAAGACCGCGAGACAAGAACACCACCAAGTGGATGCTATGACTACTACCCCCACCACTTCGGCATCTTCACCAAGTGCTATCAAGGCATCTTCACCTTTGGATGTACGACATCTTCGCCTACTTCCCATGAGTTCGCCTACATAGACATCTTTAACAATGAGGCGACCACCTACGAGCGAGGGCAGCCCTTCCATCTTCGGAAGCCCCTCAAGGAAGATGGCCGAGCATCGGAAATTCCCTTCGGTCATGGAGATGAGCTACAAGGTTCCACATCATATGGGCCTCCTTCACCGAGACGGCGACAAGAAGGTCGAGCAAGGGCCATTCCCTTCAACCATGGCGGCGATAGGAGTTGAGCATGGAGACATTTGCACCTACATCTCTCTGACACCATACATGATGAGATGCCCCAATTTCCATGTGAGGAGAGCCACCACCACATTAGTGACATGAGCGACTTCACCATACGTGACATTGCGAGCATTTCCTATGAGAGGATGAGTGTGACCACCACTAGCCCCACACATGAGAGGATGCCACACACCTATGTGAGGTTGAGAGCCATTTGAGTGACTCCACCAACCATACGAGTGAGAGCATCCTAGAGGGAGTGAGTGAGCCACAACACTTAGTGAGTGAGGTAGTTGACACGACATGTGAGGCCACTATGATTTCTAGTGACTTACCCTCTACTCCGAGTGTGTTTTCGCTTATGGTGCTAGGTCTCCTACATGACAACATTCCTATCCTCGAAGAGTCCACACCTCCAATGGAGACGATGATGGCCATGGTGGACGATCATGCACCCCCACATGGTTCCATCACGATGAAGATGACCACGACTTGGTCATTCACACCTCACCTACAACACATGAGCAATGCTCTAAAGGTAGCATAGGTGATGGTACTTCACTTGTCCCACTAGTGGACTATCTTGCAAATGATTTCTTGCATGATGATGATCACCTTATGGATTCACCACATACTATGTCTTTCACATGCTTAGATATGCCACCCATTTATGATGAATATGATGACGAGCATGTTTATTTGCCTAGTTGTGATGCTATGCTCCATAGGATATCATGTGAAAATTCTTTTGGTCACATCATGTTCGACAACCCTTTAAACTTGTCATATGCTATGAGTGACATCTCCCATATTGCATCATTTCAATCTCAACATAGTAGCTATGCATGCACCATTAAAATAAATCCCATTTTCACTTATGCCATATATGATGAGATGATGGTCATTGGCTTTTGTTTTTCATGTGATGATATTGCCATGCTTCCTTTACATGATTTGCGCAATTCATCTACTACGCCATGCCATGATCACAATGTTCCAAATATGCTTTGTTTTGGATGTTGTCAATATTATCCATGTGATGTTTCCATTAATGCTCATGAGGAGACCCCCATAGTTTCCTCATACATATTAGGAGATTTTGATGCATTCCAAACTTTGCATGTTTTCCATGATTGTGTGCACCATATGCATTCCATGAATAACAATGCTCTAGATATATCTCGTGATGCATTACACAATTTGAGTCTCCGTTATACTATACATAACAACAAACCTCTCATGATGGATGACATGTTTCTATATCACGCGTCTCATTATTTGAGCATTGGATATTTTGTCCTAACCAACACATGAACATGCGCATCATGATGAATGATGTGTACATATACCACGCACACACAATTTTCCTTTTGCCTTTGTTTTGTGTAGGTATTCACGTATACTCGCCAACCTCTCAATCCCAAGAGTTGACAAAACGAGCTCTTGAGAGCAACGATGACTTGGGATCCCATGGACTATCCTTACCACCATTCCCTTCGCGCAAGGACTATGCGTATCTCTTATACTTGGCTCTCACATGGCTATGGGATATATATGACTTGTTACATTATGCCCATACTATCGTGTTCACTTTGCATGCTATGCCTCTTTACATGATTTTTCCATGCAATTGTGACCCTTGCGTGCATCTATCCGTGATTCACCATTATGTTACTCCTATGTGTATTTGCATGCTTGGTGGAGATCCTTGTAGCTATTGCCATGATTTCTTTGTGCCCCATGCTATTTCTTGTTGTGTTGGGAGAGTCATGATGTCCCATTGCTATTTACATATGGTCTCTCGCCAATACATTGATGATATTTTGCTCATATCTTCCTTTCATGCTTGTGCTATGTCATGTGAATTACTCATGCACACCATTTGCACCCATGACACGCTTGACATGATCCCTTCTAGTATGTTGCACCTTCACACTACTAGCTTGCTTGACTTGATCACTATGATTGTTTGCTTTGTCGCATCACCCATGTTCCACTATTACTCACTTTCTTGGGTCGATGACATATATGTTCATGCCTCTCACTTGATTTTTCTTGATCATTGTCTCTTATCTCCATTTGTGGCATCTCTCATATCCACTTGTATTGCGTGCCAACTTGCTATGCTTATAGATCATGGAGACTTGGACATATTACTTGTGATGCATGCTTGTTTGATTGAGCCTATTGTATTTGGTTATTTTCGCATCATATGCCTCCATACTATGAAATGCTCCCTTTTCCTTCCTTATGATGAGCATGATGCATACACTTGTTGGTTCTCTTACCACGTGAATGATAGGTGTTTGATAACCCACAAGTGTAGGGGATCGCAACAGTTTTTGAGGGTAGAGTATACAACCCAAATTTATTGATTCGACATGAGGCGAGCCAAAGAATATTCTCAACTATTAACAATTGAGTTTTCAATTCAACCGCACCTGAAAGTCCTAATATCTGCAGCAATGTGTTTAGTAGCAAAATAATATGGAAGTAATTGTAATCGTGGCAAAAGTAACAGTATTGGTTTTTTAGTGATTGTGACAGTGGCAACGGAAAATTAACTAAGCAAAGATCAATATGTGAAAAGCCCGTAGGCAATGGATCAGTGATGGATAATTATGTCGGATGCGATTCCTCATGCAACATTTATAACATAGGTTGACACAGAACTAGCTCCAGTTCATCAATGTAATGTAGGCATGTATTCCGAATATAGTCATACGTGCTTATGGAAAAGAACTTGCATGACATCTTTTTTCCTAGCCTCCCGTGGCAGCAGGATCCTATTGGAAACTAAGGGATATTAAGGCCTCCTTTTAATAGAGTACTGTAACAAAGCATTAACACTTAGTGAACACATGAACTCCTCAAACTATAGTCATCACCGGGAGTGGTCCCGATTATTGTCACTTCTGGGTTACCGGATCATAACACATAGTAGGTGACCATTGACTTGCAAAATAGGATCAAGAACTCATGTATATTCATGAAAACATAATAGGTTTAGATCTGAAATCATGGCACTCGGGCCCTAGTGACAAGCATTAAGCATACCAAAGTCATAGCAACATCAATCTTAGAACATAATGGATACTGGGGATCAAACCCTAACAAAACTAACTCGGTTACATGATAAATCTCATCCAACCCATCACCGTCCAGCAAGCCTACGATGGAATTACTCACGCACGGCGGTGAGCATCATAAAATTGGTGATGGAGGAAGGTTGATGATGACGATGGCGACGGATTCCCCTCTCCGGAGCCGCGAACGGACTCCGGATCAGCCCTCCCGAGAGAGATTAGGGCTTGGTAGCGGCTCCGTATCGTAAAACGCCATGAATCCTTCTCTCTGATTTTTTATCCCTGAACGTGAATATATAGAGTTTGAGTTGAGGTCGATGGAGCCTCAGGGTGCCCACGAGACAGGGGGGCATGCCCCGTGGACAGGGTGTGGGCCCCCTTGGTGTTGATTCTTTCGCCAGTATTTTTTATAAATTCCAAAAATATTCTTCGTTAAGTTTTGGTTCATTCCGAGAAGTTTTATTTCTGCACAAAAATAACACCATGTCAATTCTGTTGAAAACAACTTCAGTCCGGGTTAGTTCCATTCAAATCATGCAAGTTAGAGTCCAAAACAATGTCAAAAGTGTTTGGAAAAGTAGATACGATGGAGTCGTATCAACTCCCCCAAGCTTAAACCTTTGCTTGTCCTCAAGCAATTCAGTTGACAAACTGAAAGTGATAAAGAAAAACTTATTCAAACTCTGTTTGATCTTGTTGTTGTAAATATGTAATGCCAGCATTCAAGTTTTCAGCAAAGATTATGAACTAGCCATATTCACAATAACATTTAGGTCTGATGTTTACTCATATTAATGGCATAATCAACTAGCGAGCAATAATAGTAAATCTCGGATGATAACACTTTCTCAAAACAATCATAATATGATCTAACAAGATGGTATCTCGCTAGCCCTTTCTGAGACTGTAAAACATAAGTGCAGAGCACCTCTGAAGCTCAAGGACTGACTAAACATTGTAATTCATCGTAAAAGAGATCCAGTCACAGTCATACTCAATGTAAACTAATAGTAATGCATGCAAATGACAGCAGTGCTCTACAACTAGTGCTTTTTAATAAGAGGGTGATGACTCAACATAAAAGTAAATAGATAGGCCCTTCCCAGAGAGAAGCAGGGATTTGTAGAGGTGCCAGAGCTCGATTTTCAAAATAGAGATAAATAATATTTTGAGTGGCATACTTTCATTGTCAACATAAGAACCGAGAGATCTTGATATCTTCCATGCTACACACATTATAGGCGGTTCCCAAACATAATGGTAAAGTTTATACTCCCCCACCAGCAACAAACATCAATCCATGGCTTGTCCGAAACAATGGGTGCCTCCAACTAACAACAATCCGGGGGAGTTTTGTTTGTAATTATTTTAATTTAAGCATGGGACTGGGCATCCCGGTTACCAGTCATTTTCTCATGAATGAGGAGCGGAGTCTACTCCTCGTGAGAATAACCCACCTAGCATGGAAGATATAGACAGCCCTAGTTGATGCATGAGCTATTCGAACATACAAAGTAGAATTTCATTTGAAGGTTTAGAGTTTGGCACATACAAATTTACTTGGAACGGTAGGTAGATACCGCATATAGGAAGGTATGGTGGACTCATATGGAATAACTTTGGGGGTTTATGGAAGTGGATGCACAAGCAATATTCCCTCTTAGTACAAGTGAAGGCTAGAAAGAGACTGGGAAGCAACCAGCTAGAGAGCGACAACAGTCATGAACATGCATTAAAATTAATCAACACTAAGTGCAAGCATGAGTAGGATATAATTCACCATGAACATAAATATCGTGGAGGCTATGTTGATTTTGTTTCAACTTCATGCGTGTACATGTGCCAAGTCAAGCCACTCGAATCGTTCAAAGGAGAATACCACCCTATCATACCACATCACAACCATTTTAATAGCATGTTGGCACGCAAGGTAAACCATTATAAACTCATAGCTAATTAAGCATGTCATGAGCAACTATAATCTCTAATTGTCATTGCAAACATGTTTCATTCATAATAGGCTGAATCAGGAACAATGAACTAATCATATTTACGAAAACAAGATAGGTCGAGTTCATACCAGCTTCTCTCATCTCAATCAGTCCATCATATATCGCCATTATTGCCTTTCACTTGCACAAACGAATGGTGTGGATAATAATAATAGTGCACGTGCATTGGACTAAGATGGAATCTGCAAGCATTCAATACAAGGGAGAAGACAAGGTACTATGGGCTCTTTGTTAGATCGACAATAATGCATATGAGAGCCACTCAACATTTTCATCATGGTCTTCTCCTCTCGACCCCCAAAGAGAAGAAAAGAAACAAAACTATTTACACGGAAAGCTCCCAACAAGCAAAAATAAGAACGAGAAATATTTTGGGGTTTTCTTTTTAATTACTACTACAAGCATGGAAAGTAAACTAGCTAAAAGCTACAACTAATTTTTTGGTTTTTCTTAAGGTTTTTCAAACACACAAGAAGAAGGCTTAAAAAGAAAATAAACTAGAATGGATAGTACAATGAAAAAGTATGAGCACCGACAACTGGCATGAGTGTGTGAACATGAATGTAATGTCGGTGAGAAATACGTACTCCACCAAGCTTAGGCTTTTGGCCTAAGTTGGTCTAGGGCTATGGCTCGAAGCTGCCCTCTCTGATGTACGGAGGAGTGTCCTCTGGGTGCCACTGGTTGGTGATCTCCTCCGGATCCCACTTTTAAACAGACTGCCGATAAGGGTCAAGGGGTGGCTCCGGCTCAGGCTCTGGAGCTGATGTCAGGCTACAGTATGCATGAACGGCCTCTGGAAAAACGAGGTACGTGCCTAAAAATATGTTAAACAAAGAGGGTGTAGGCAAGGTAATAATGTCACAGTAGTTTTTATCAAATATCAATTTATACTTAAGCATCTTCTTCTTATCCTTAACAATAAAAACATGTGCTACCATACTCTTATAATCTAGAAAAATAGGGGGCAGCAACTTTTCCTCTTTCTCATAATGCCTACTAGGTATCCTAAAGTGTGCAGCAAGGCGCGAAGCAAAGATGCCTTTGAAGATGGGGCCCTTTGTACGGTTCAGATTTAATCGTTTACCAACAATAGTGCCTAAACTGAAAGTGGTATCACGAAAAAAGCATGGCGCAAAATAACAATATCAGGAGCACTGAGATTTCCACTGTTCTCGCGACCAATTAAGCATCTACTAGCAAATATTACAAAGTAACATAGAACAGGAAAATGTATGCTAGTAATTCTTGCATTGGAAACTTTCCTCGTTTCCCCTACAGCAATCCTATCAATAAACCCCTGCACATCATTACGGTGTGGTTCCTCTATGCTGCGCACAAAGGGTATCTTATAAACCCAACAAAAATCATATAGTGACATCTCCTTATCCTCATCATATAAGTGAAATTCCACTAAAGGTGGTGATTTCTTAGCATGAACGTAAAAAAATTGCATAAAAATATTAGTGAGAGGGAGATAATATTCGCGCTGGTCGCGGAGGAAGTCGATGAGGCCTGCATTCTCAGCCAAATAATAAAAGTCCTCATATATCCCAGCTGCTCTCAAGAACTCATCACAAAGCCATTCGCACGGCCGAACCTCCGCAGTGCGAGGGAGATTATATTTGGGCTTCTTATTCTCTTCACTTTGCTTATCCTTCGAGCTTTAGCTCGAAGAGCCCCTCAACAATCTCTTCATCATTTTCTTTCTCTGAAAAATTTCTGAAATTTTTAGTGACTCAAAATAAAAGTGAACCAAACTCAACAAGATTGATAGCAACTACTCCTACAAGTGCCTAGAGGCCATATCATGCATTATAACTACTTTTGACCACATAAATTTGACATGCAAGCCCAAGAACAGGGTCACCTTAGCAGCAAAAATTTGCAATAAATAAAGCACTAGAACAAAAACTAATTGGACCATTGGATGAGTCACATACCGAAGAACAATTCCCCAAAATAGTTTTATGAATAAAGCTTTGAGCAAGGAGATCGAAAATGGCAGCAAGATGAGCTAGAACTCGGGTATGAGCTGTGGGAGGATTTTTCTGGAGGAAGACAAAGTGTGTGGGTGCGGGAATAAGTGGAGGGATCCCACGTGGGGTCCACGAGGCAGGGGGCACGCCCAGGGGGGTGGGCGCACCGTGGACCCACATGGCCAGGTGGTGTGGCCCCCAGGTGTGTTCTTAGTGCCAATAATTCTTAAATATTCTACAAACAAATCATCTGAAATTTTCAGGGCATTTGGAGAACTTTTATTTTCGGGGTATTTTTTATTGCAAGGATAATTCAGAAAACGGACAGAAAATACTATTTTTTGCTTTATTTAATCCAAATAACATAAAGTAAAAGGAGGGTACAGAGAGTTGTGCTTTCTAACTTCATCCATCTCATTCTCATCAAAAGGAATCAACTAACAAGGTTGACCAAGTCTATTTGACAAACTCTTTTCGAATAACATGAAATCGGAAATTTTTCGAATAGCACTAGGTTACCTCAACGGGAATATGCACATCCTCAACAATAAGAATATCATATTTCTTCTTGACAGTAGGAAGAGGGAATTCAAAACTTCCAATAGTAATTATTGGAATTTTTCCAATAGAATTAAGATTGTGGACTTGAGGTTGTTTTCTTGGAAAGTCTACCTTATGCTCATTACATTAACATGAAAAGTGATGTTGCCTTTGTTGCAATCAATAACAGCCCCTGCAGTATTCAAATATGGTCTACCACGAATAATAGACATACTATCATCCTCAGGAATATCAAGAATAACAAAGTCCATTAAAATAGTAATGTTTGCAACCACAATGGCCACATCCTCACAAATACCGACTGGTATAGCATTTGATTTATCGGCCATTTGCAAAGATATTTCAGTAGGCATCAACTTATTCAAATCAAGTATACAATATAAAGAGAGAAGCATAACACTAACACTGGCTCCAAGATCACATAAAGCGGTTTTAACATAGTTTCTTTTAATGGAGCATGGTATAGTTGGTACTCTGGGATCTCCTAGTTTCTTTGGTATTCCACCCTTAAAAGTATAATTAGCAAGCATGGTGGAAATTTCAGCTTCCGGTATCTATCTTTTATTTGTAACAATATCTTTCATGTACTTAGCATAATGATTCATTTTAAGCATATCAGTCAAACGCATACGCAAAAATATAGGTCTAATCATTTCAGCAAAGCGCTCAAAATCCTCATCATCCTTTTTCTTGGATGGTTTAGGAGGAAAAGGCATGGGTTTCTGAACCCATGGTTCTCTTTCTTTACGATGCTTCCTAGCAACAATGTCTCTCTTATCATAACGTTGATTCTTTGATTGTGGGTTATCAAGATCAACAACACGTTCAATCTCTACATCATTGTTATTGCTAGGTTGAGCATCAACATGAACATCCTCATTAACATTATCACTAGGTTCATGTTCATTACCAGATTGTGTTTCAGCATCAGAAATAGAAATATCATTGGGATTCTCACGTGTGTCAACAACAGGTTCACTAGAAGCATGCAAAGTCCTATCATTTTTCTTTTTCTCTTCTTAGAAGAACTAGGTGCATCAACATTAGTTCTATGAGAATCTTGCTCAATTCTCTTAGTGTGGCCCTCAGGATACAAACGTTCTTGAGTCATTCTACCCCCTCTTGTCACAACTCTAACAGCATTATCATTTTTCTTGTTATTTAATTCACTGAGCAAATCATTTTGAACTTTAAGCACTTGTTCTACTTGAGTGGTAACCATAGAAGCATGTTTACTAATAATTTAAGTTTACCTTTAACTCTATACATATAATCACTCAAGTCTTCAATCATATAAGCATTACGCTTCAATTTTCTACTAACATAAGCATTGAAGTCTTCTTGCTTAACAATAAAATTATCAAACTCATCCAAGCATTGGCTAGCAGACTTATTACGAGGAATATCACCTTCATCAAATCTATAGAGAGAATTTACCTTTACTACCTGTGTCGGGTTATCAAGACCATGTATTTCTTCAATAGGTGGTAAATTCTTAACATCTTCAGCTTTAATACCCTTTTCTTTCATAGATTTCTTGCCTCTTGCATATCTTCAGGACTGAGAAACAGAATACCCCTTTTCTTCGGAGTTGGCTTAGGAGTTGGTTCAGGAAGTGTCCAATCATTATCATTACTCAACATATTATTCAATATCAATTCACCTTGATCAATAGTTCTTTCCCTGAAAACACAACAAGCACAACTATCCAGGTGATCTCTAGAAGCATCGGTTAGTCCATTATAGAAGATATCAAGTATTTCATTTTTCTTGAGAGGATGGTCAGGCAAAGAATTTAGTAATCGGAGAAGACTCCCCCAAGCTTGTGGGAGACTCTCTTCTTCAATTTGCATGAAATTATATATTTCCCTTAAGGCAGCTTGTTTCTTATGAGCGTGGAAATATTTAGTAGAGAAGTAATAAATCATATCCTGGGGACTACGCACACAACCAGGAGCAAGAGAATTAAACCATGTTTTAGCATCATCCTTTAATGAGAACGTAAATAACTTAAGGATATAGTAGTAACAAATTTTTTCCTCATTAGTGAATAGGGTGGCAATATCATTCAATTTAGTAAGATGTGCCACAACAGTTTCAGACTCATAGCCATAAAAATGATCAGATTCAACCAAAGTAATTAACTCAGGATCGACAGAGAACTCATAATCCTTATCAGAGATACAGATAGGTGAAGTAGCAAAAGTAGGGTCATATTTCATTCTAGCATTCAAGGATTTTTCTTTTAGCTTAGCTAACAATTTCTTAAGATCATATCTATCATTGCAAGCTAAAAAGTCTCTAGCGGTTTCTTCATCCATAACATAACCCTGAGGTACATCAGGAAATTCATATCTAGAGGGAGAATCTTCATCACCACTTTCATCAATATTATCAGTTTCAATAATTTCGTTCTCTCTAACGCTAGCAACTTGTTCATCAAGAAATTCACCTAATGGAACAGTATTATCAAGCATAGAAGTAGTTTCATCATAAGCATCATGCATAGAAGAAGTGGCATCATCAATAACATGCGACATATCAGAATGAATAGCAGGTCTAGGTGTCGCAAATTTACTCATAACAGAAGGTGAATCAAGTGTAGAGCTAGATGGAAGTTCCTTACCTCCCCTCGTAGTTGATGGAAAAATCTTGGTTCTTTCATCTTTCAAGTTCCTCATGGTGATCACCAGATATAAATCCCAAGTGACTCAAAGAATAGAGCTATGCTCCCCGGCAATGGCGCCAGAAAATAGTCTTGATAACCCACAAGTATAGGGGATCGCAACAGTTTTTGAGGGTAGAGTATTCAACCAAAATTTATTGATTCGACATGAGGGGAGCCAAAGAATATTCTCAAGTATTAACAGTTGAGTTGTCAATTCAACCGCACCTGAAAGACTTAATATCTGTAGCAACGTATTTCGTAGCAAAGTAATATGGAAGTAACGGTAACGGTGGAAAAAGTAATAGTATTGGTTTTGTAGTGATTGTGACAGTGGCAACAGAGAAGTAACTAAGGAAAGATCAATATGTGAAAAGCTCGTAGGCAATGGATCAGTGATGGATAATTATGTCGGATGCGATCGTCATGCAATAGTTATAACATAGGGTGACACAGAACTAGCTCCAGTTCATCAATGTAATGTAGGCATGTATTCCGAATATAGTCATACGTGCTTATGGAAAAGAACTTGCATGACATCTTTTGTCCTACCCTCCTGTGGTAGCAGGGTCCTATTGGAAACTAAGGGATATTAAGGCCTCCTTTTAATAGAGTACCGGAACAAAGCATTAACACTTAGTGAATAAATGAACTCCTCAAAGTATAGTCATGACCGGGAGTGGTCCCAATTATTGTCACTTCGGGGTTACCAGATCATAACACATAGTAGGTAACTATTGACTTGCAAAATAGGATCAAGAACTCACATATATTCATGAACACATAATAGGTTCAAATCTGAAATCATGGCACTCGGGCCCTAGTGAAAAGCATTAAGCATAGCAAAGTCATAGCAACATCAATCTCACAACATAATGGATACTAGGGATCAAACCCTAACAAAACTAACTCGATTACATGATAAATCTCATCCAACCCATCACCGTCTAGCAAGTCTACGATGGAATTACTCATGCACGTCGGTGAGCATCATGAAATTGGTGTGGAGGAAGGTTGACGATGATGATGGCAATGGATTCCCCTCTCCGGAGCCCCGAACGGACTCCAGATCAGCCTACCCGAGAGAGATTAGGGCTTGGCGGCGGCCCCGTATCTTAAAACACGATGAATCTTTCTCTCTG
The DNA here is from genome assembly GCF_002162155.2 of Triticum dicoccoides. Classification (NCBI taxonomy): domain Eukaryota; kingdom Viridiplantae; phylum Streptophyta; class Magnoliopsida; order Poales; family Poaceae; genus Triticum; species Triticum dicoccoides. The sequence goes on from NC_041392.1 coordinate 411,520,102, forward strand.
ATTTTTTTCTCCCCGAACGTGAATATATAGAGTTGGAGTTGAGGTCGATGGAGCCTCAAGGGGCCCGCGAGACAGGGGCGCCCCAGGGGGGTGGGCGCACCCCCACCCTCGTGGATAGGGTGTGGGTCCCCTGGTGTTGATTCTTTCGCTAGTATTTTTTATAAATTCCAAAAATATTCTCCGTGAAGTTTCAGGTCATTCCGAGAACTTTTATGTGGCACCCCGGTCCGCATGGAGGAGGGGGCCTTCGCACGTCAGCCCAGGATAGCACCTGACGCACAACATGTCCATAATACAGCATTCCAGGTACAATAATATTCATCAAATACATGTGCATAAGCTTACATCATTGATGAATACAATCATCTGGCATAGCCCTATGTCTATTTAAATGCAGCTAAAGTCTATTAAAATGGCGGTGGAAGTCTTGGTTTGGTAGCATAACAACTCTGGCTGGGCTCCACAACTCACAGGACTTGCAAGGTTACGGCCTAGTACGACGGATCAAGCGAACAACTCGGGTATGACCTACAAAACTGGCATGACACACCAGGTCAGTACATTGAATGTACTTGCAAGACAACCAAATACATAGCATCCAAACAAGTAGAAGACAAGGCGAGAACGGAGCGCATGCAACAGCCTACCTCATATCAACATGGCATGATAAATATCAACTAAGCATGAACAATATCATAGCATCTACTAACATGGCAGTAATCATGGCATAACAAAACATGCTTCTAACAGGGTAATAGCAAAACATACCATATCATCCAATCAAGGCATTATTTAACATATAAATCAAAGCATGGTATGGCATCATGAAACTATGCTGAAAATAAACTTCTGAATATATCCAATGCAGACATAGCAGGTTAACTTTATGCAACCATCTTTTGTTCCATCGTGGTTCTTTAAATGCAAAAAATGATATATTACTCATGCAAAGCAACCAAACTTGTGCACCGAGTCCCTCGGACTCTCTTACCTACGGGTTGCCTCGCAACCAAACGGTGATCTTTCCAGCGATCACAATCACAACCAACACTTGGTCTCCAACACTCATCGAGACCTCGTCTCGTGATCATACCAAAACATCGCCGTGACTTATCACGACTATCTCATAGTCCAAGTTACCATATTCTTGTTATCAGATCTTTATTTACCAACTTAATTATTTTAGGTTTATCCTCCATTTCGACGAAGACCTAATAGTGGGACCTACAATGAACTGTCTTGCTATCGATAGACTTTATATACACTCTGCAGAGGTAGCACACTGTACCCACACCATGGAACCCATGGCCTCGCACTACCATTCGGGTGGACCAACGGCATTCCAAAGAAACCGACCTACTGCCATGACACTCTCCTGGCCACTCCGACCCACACCCAACTGGGCTAGTCCTGGGTGGCCCCGTGTCTACCAAAGACACAACGACCACCGTCATGGCCAAAACGTCCCTCACGGGGACCGATACCAAAATCTCAAAAACAGGTGCATAAGGTTATGTCCGCCTACCTGATCAGGGTAAGCATGCCCATAACCTTCCCTAGTTGGAGGCACCAGCGAGAGGCATGACAATAGATCACATTAAGGCCTTCCCTTAAAGGTAAATGTGTCTGCACTGAAAAAGTTCGAGTTGGTGGCACTATGACTCGATCCCATCGATGATGGAGGAGGTTTTTTATTATTAAGTCATTTTAATTCCTTCTCCATCATCATGGCCATGAATGCAACAATGAGCATGAACCATACAAATGCATGAACAAAATATTTAACTTCTTAAGTGCTCAACTATAGCATAAAGAACATGACAATACCAAGTAATAGCATATCAACGGTGCATTACGATCCTCATAACATCTTAGAACGATGACTTGAAAATATAATAGAGTAGTGACATGGCAATAACAACATTCTAACTAGCATGGCAAAGATATCATGAAAACACAAGCATGCATGATAAGCATAACGGAATAACTACAGACGAAAATGATATGAAACAACTACAACTAGACACACACAAGGTGCAAGCAAAGTCAACATGCAAGTTCGGGGCTCATGATAAGAGGTTGGCTTGCCTGGGGGGTCGACAAATACTCCCGGGAGAAGTGCGGAACAATCGCGGAAAGATTTGGAGGAAATAGTTCTCTCTCGGAGGGGGCTGTTTACGGGCAAGGGCAAAATGGTCATTTCTACTATGTGATAATATTATGAAGATGATACCAATGGGACATGCTTGACGAAACGAAGACGTGGGCTTTGGAATCACCTGATTCGGAGCTACGGGTAAAAAGATATGATTGTTTAACTATTAGGGACCTATCTGTAAAGAAAATTATTACAAACTGGTCCCTGGCAGAAAACAAACTGCGTCTTTCTCAGAAACACGCTTCCCAGAGAGGAAAACACATTCTGGCCCAAAGAAGAGGAAGAATACGTTTTCTGAGATTGAAAACACACTTTCCAGAAATGTGTTTTCGCGCGGAGTAAACGACTTCACGGTGGGGGCGCCGCCACTTATACGACGTGGCAGACTGGGCCACGCCCTTCTCTCGCCGACAGGTGGGGTCGCGCAGGAAGGGGCCCGCCTGGCCTGGCTTCTCTCTCCTCCCGCTCGGGATCGAGCGAGGCCGAGGGAGGCACCCACCCCTACGGCGATCGCCGGTGATTTTGGCCACCGTTCGCGACGACCGACCTACCCAGATGCTCAGCATGAAGAGGCGCATCTCGGGGTGGTAGCCTCTGCCATTGACGAGCATCATAGCGGAAGTAGCGAGGCACGCGGCGGAGAGGGGCTTCGGGCTCGGGTGGACACGGGGCTCCGTTGGGGGAAACGGAAGGGCGACGAGCTGGGGAGGGTCGCCGGGATGTGGCGCATCCATCCATGATGTGCACGGGGCTCGGGGAAGCTCGGGTGTGGTAAAGGGCGGCGGAGTAGAGTGGCGGGCTCGCCGGAAATCCGAGCGCTCCGGCAAGGGATTCGGTCGGGCTCGTGCACTGGAGTGCTCTGGAGGGAGGGGTGAGGGGTTTCAGAGAGCTGGCTTGCTCGGGGAGTGTCGCGGATGGGCTATATATAGCCGAGGCGGGGAGCACTGAGCCTGTCACTGCCGAGCGAGTCCGTCCATGGCTCTGCCGGCCGCAGCAGTCATGGGGAGGCGCGGGAAGCTGACGAGGAGGGAAGCGGACAAGCGCCAGAGGCTCACGGAGACGAGGAACGCTTGCAGACGAGAGGAAGAAGAAGACAGAAGTGTGGAGGATGACGATGGCCACAGTTGCGCACTGTTCGGTCGTTGGCACGGCTCACCGGAGAAGAAAACAAAGGGGGCCACAGGTCCATAGGGAAGCCGACGACGAGGGGGAACTGTAGGACATTAATGGCGATGCCAGAGCTGGTCGGAGCAGCGCTGCCGATGACAATAGTGGCTAGACCACCGTTTTGGCTGGCTACACTCGTGGTCACCACGGACAATGCGCACTCCGGTCTTCTTACTGAGGTAATCTCATGTCTACCATGTAGTCCTTCGTAACTTGAGTGTTACTACGGTAAAGAAACGGGTAGAGGCAAACTAAGCTGAGTAAACCAAGCTCTGCATGTTTGATGTTGCAAGCTTGGACACACTCCAGAGATTGAACCTGAGAGGGTAAAAGGTAAAATGGATGTCTGGTAGGCTTAGGGTGGAAAGGACTATGGTCCTGGTAATTTAGACAACTATTTACCATAGTTGTTATACAACTACCAACTCTGACCCAGAAACTGAATGATGAACAAGCACTCACTAGGAGTGTTGGATTGGGCTAAGACTTGGCAAAGCCTGATGGTTTTGGTATATAATGATGCTGTAAAAATTTCATACCAAATGGACTCGCCAAAATGGTACTTCCTTCACAGCTATAATTTCTGTCCAAAAGCTTCAGAAAACTCCTCAGGGCAATTGGCTTGATGAAATGAGCCAAAATCTTGTGAGATAGGTTATATGGGTATGCGAAGGCCTGGGAATATTTTCAGCCATAATGGAGCAAGATAAAATGCACTTGCTTCCCCAACTGAAAAATTGGACAGAAACCAAGAATTGCTCCTGTGCTCACATAGTTCAATGAAATGAACTGAATTTGGGTGGAGGCTAATGATTTGAAATACTTGAGAGGCTGGAAAAGTTTCATCCCATTTGGAAACTCTATAAAGGTACTTCCTTCACAAAGTTGCATTCTGGTCAAAAACTTTGAAAAATAGCACAGGGAGCTAGGATGAATGGATTGAGCTCATATTTGGCATCCATGGGTTATTTATCCATGTTAATGACCCTGCCAAATTGCAGATCAATTGGGATTAGGAATAAAGCACTTCCATTTCAAAATTTCAGAGAAGGCAGAAACTTGCATTGGATCATGTGCCAAATTTTTGATCTGTGGAACATGAGATAGGGAAGGGAATAGTGATTATATAGCAAGGACAAGCTCCACAATTTATGTGGGAATTTTACCTGCTACAAAAATAGTAGTTCCTTTAGAAAATGGCAGAAATGCAATATTGGCATTAAATAGGAAAAAGCAATTTTCCTTAATTAATTATGGCCAATATATTTGTCAGAGCTTGGATTAGGCATAAGTATCAATTCCACCAATTCTCATGAATTTAGGAGATATCTAGTTATGCCCTTGGATTTTATTCCTTAGAAAAGTAAGAAAAGGAATAAATCAGAATTCAAAAATATTGCATGGGACATAGCAATATTTTTGCATATCTAAGGTTCAGAAAGGTAGAATGGTCTCTGGGAACAATTGGAATGATCAACAGCTCAAGGAAAATGATGGCTCCTTTGTAAGCACAAAGGGCATATCCAATTTCCAAAATTTTGGAATTATTGTTCGAGAGCATTTGAGCTGATGCAAATGAGGTCTTGCCCAGTGAAAAAGGCACGAGCAAGGTTTTGATAGGTTGAAAATGACAAGAATAGTCAGAGTCATCCAACAACTCAGGAGAAAGATTTTGAAAATGAGTGCCAGGAAGAAATAACAGCACAAAAATTGATAACCCAATTTTGGGGCTGTTACAACTCTTCCCTCATTAAAAAGAATCTCATCCTCGAGATTCCTAGGGTTACAACACAAATGAAAGAATAACCATTTTGGGAGAAAACCGAGGGTTAATTTTAACCCTTTGGTCAAATTCAAACGGGTTGGGGCATCGATAATTGGTGCACCCAGGGAGGGATATGGCAAACCTGGATATATCCACCGCTAGGGGCACTCGAGATCAGACTCCCAAAAAATACTGGATGCACCCAATGAACAGTGGTCTCACCTTCTAACACATGGGTCCAGGGCCCACTGGCAGCCTCCTTCTTCTACCTCCAGCTTGCTGCTTCTTCTTCATCGCTGCTCTGCGTGCAGTGTAGCGCAGCGCACATCTAGCTTTTAGGTCGATGAGGACCCTAGTGCCGTCGTGCGCGGCGTGCACGGCGCCGGTGCAGCGAGCACTCATGTCGTGGGCCAGCACCTTGTCGGCACTGCTCGCGTATTCGCCTCCTGGACGTCGGTGATCGAGCGACGAGCGGTTCTCCTGGACCTCGCTCACCGTACACCGGGATTGGGCTATAAAAACGGCGCGCGACTCTCCTCCAACGCACAAACACAATGCCGCTGTACTACCTCTTTGGTTTGGACGAGATTGAACCGAGCTCCTTCGGCGAAGAAATGTTCTTGGCGGCGCTGCGGTTGTTCCTCACGGCGCTGCTAGGAACGCTCATCGGCTCGTCGATCCTCCTGCTGATACGCATCAGGAATGGTCGGGCTCGGGAGAACACGCGGCTGGGTGCGGGTGCTCGAGACGCGGGAGAAGACGGTGCACTGCGTGGTCCTCCGCCATGCTTGATCCTCTATCGCTTTGCACCGGCAAAGTAATCGCGTGCGGCTGTGGAGCGAGGTGGCGACTTGCCTGCACCACGCAAGGCACGGAAGATGGTGGGGGTGGGGTCCAGGTGCAGGAGAGGTGGCTCCACCAGCTTCGGAAGCACACTGGGGTACGGGAAAAAATTTGCGGATTGCTCCACGAAAAGTAGGTGTCGAGGTGGGATCGGGGTTGAAATCTGTATCGGGGTAGTTGTACTGGTTCGAATGAAATAAAGTGGGTAGTGTTTCCCCCAGAAATGAAATCAGGAGAAAGAATTAGAGACAAGGAATTTCCAGGCGGAAATGCCTCTGCGAGGTTCTGGATTTGAAAATCAATCATACTGGGTATGCACAGATAAATAGGGATATGTGACTTTGCTTTCCCCCGAGTACTGCCTGAAGGTACTCGTGGGTGAATCAGGTATGCGTGTATAATGCAGTAATCTAAACTAACAAACAGATAGAGACACAAATCATGCAATGAAAAACACAACAGACAAATCATTCTATGGTGTTTTAATGCTAGTGGGTATATATATAATCCTGGTATATATATACCTAAACCAGCGCACATTTTATTAAAGACTTGGGACGAGTCAATGTTGTTTTTAGTGTATGTGTTCTACTGATTAAAATTTTGTTAGCAACACAGTGTCAACCCTGTCAATCACTTCTGCTTGACAGAGAGACAAGCAAACACACAAAGAAACGCACAAGAGCATACATAGACCACATCATACGGATCACAAACAGTACCAGCATACAACAAAGCATGAACGCTCTACGCGAAAAAACTCATACCAGGATACATAGCTCTATCCTCCTACGGGGGATGAACTGACAGACTTCTCATCTCACTACTTGATTGAGGTCATGCAGAGGACTTGCCCTGTTGGGGATCTCCAAGAGGACGAAGACTGAGCCAATCTCCATCTTCATCATCCGAGATCACTATGGGTTGGGGTTCGGCTACTAGGGGTGTGGCTGAAATTGATCCAAGCATATGTTGCTAGTGGATCCGGAAAAGTGTCTTGTCGAGGGTGATGATGTTTTGCCGAGGCCACAACACCGGCTGAGAGGGTAGCACTGGCTCGGATAGCGTTGGGTGAACCACTTGAGATGCGAACTTACGAGCCTCACGGTAAGCTTCCTTGACAACCCGCACCGCATCGTTATCCAAGGTTCTAAATTCGGCAAGCATCTTTGGAATCAACATCCCTTGGGTAGTGATATACTACACCAGACGAGCGATTGTAGGGTCATTCCCTTGGATAGAGGGGGATGGTTGAATTCCTGACGCTGTAGCAATGGGGAAGAAACAGAACTCCCTCTGATCTGCCTCTTGCGGGAACTTGGTTCGGAGGTATAGGATCGCCTCCACAGCAGCGGCTTGGATGGCCAAATCAGTGGTAGGCATGGCTCTACACTGAAAACCAATGACTGGCCATCTACTGCGGGACCGGGGCTGATGTGCACCCTTGCATCATAGCGATGAAGGTGAGGAATGGGTGTTGACTGGAACACCAGATAGGCGGGGCTAGCATCATAGCCAAAGGCTTGGGTGAGCATCTCAGCAAGAAGGGGTGGAAATCCCGCATGGTTGACGGTGCTTGTGCGGCTGTGGGACTTGGTAGTTTTGAGGGTGCTAGCCATGACTGGAGTGTTACTAGCTAGGCTTCTCTGCGGGTACATGGCTGAATGAGGAGTGAGCGATGCGGCTAGCGGAAAGGGGGTTTTATAGGAAGCTATGCAGGACATGCCCGCATGGTGTGGCCCCTTTCCCTTAATGGTGAAGGGCAAGCGGTGCGGCCGACCAGAAAGGATGTGGCTGCTACTTGCTCCATGGATAACTAGGCGGGGACAGCGGGGTGAGGATGTGTCGGTCCCGACTGCGCCACCTGTGGATTAACAGTGGCCATGCCGGATGCTAGGGATAAGTCAAATCCCTTAGGGTAATTACGGTTTAAAGGTAGCAGTGATCTAATGCTAGGATAACCTATGCCAGCCTTGCTGCTCTGATACTATGCCCTGTGGCACCCCGATCCGCATGGAGCAGGGGGCCTTCGCACGTCAGCCCAGGATAGCACCTGACGCACGATAGGTCCATAATACAGCATTCCAGGTACAATAATATTCATCAAATACATGTGCATAAGTTTACATAATGGATGAATACAATCATCTGGCATAGCCCTACGGCTATTTAAATGGCAGCGGAAGTCTATTAAAATGGCGGCAGAAGTCTTGGTTTGTGAGCATAACAACTCTGGCTGGGCTCCACAACTCACAGGACTGGCAAGGTTACGGCCTAGCACGATGGATCAAGCAAACAACTCGGGTATGACCTACAAAACTGGCATGACACGCCAGGTGAGTACATTGAATGTACTTGCAAGACAACCAAACACATAGCATCCAAACAAGTAGAAGACAAGGTGATAACCGAGCGCATGCAACAGCCTACCTCATATCAACCTGGCATGATAAAGATCAATTAAGCATGAACAATATTATAGCATCTACTAACATGGCAGTAATCATGGCATAACAAAACATGCTTCTAACAGGGTAATAGCAAAACATACCATATCAACCAATCAAGGCATAATTTAACATATAAATCAAATCATGGCATGGCATCATGAAACTATATATAAATCAAAGATGAGATTGCCAAGGGCTGCGGATCTAGATAAGTCTTTTATCCTCTGTCATGCATTTCGGAATTGGACTAGGGCATGTGAAACCTCATTTTTATCTCTAGCCTGCGGTGCTCCCCTTTTTCCTATACCTAGGGATTATTTCCTAGGTCCGGATTAGGTCGTAGCCGCGGCGGCAACGGGGTGGGACGAGCAGCCTAAAGTCCACTTCATCCCTGCCTCCGCCAAGAGCGCGAGAACGGTCGAGTGGAGTGGGGGGACGACAAGGCCTGTTGCCGGGTGAAAAGCGTTTATCTTAAAACAATAACAAGGATTCACTCCTTGTCGCGGGATTTACCCGCAAATGAAAAACCTGGCAAGCATCCCTTTTTCATTAAAAACATGCCATACAGGTACAATTCGTGCGAGATGGAAAACATGAGCAAGGGGATTACAAGTTTTAAATATAACAAAGGCCCGCAGGCTTACAAACGAAAAAGAGATAAGATGCCCGTAATCCCTTTCTTGTCCCTCTCCTCAGGAGGCAGGTCAAGGAGGCGAAAGGACAAAAGGGGCTCCTAGGCGAGCTACGAGCAGTAGAAAGCATCAAGAGAACATCTCGGCGGCCACCCATGGGCAGGCCAGTGATGACGGTGCCGGAAAAGGAGCTGGAAGACGAGGTGGCAGGACCGACAATACGCGATGAAGGCGTCGGTTCCCGCGTACTCCGATTTGACGGCCTTGTCGCTCGCCCTATTCCTCTTCTGCAGCCTCCCGACGCCAGCCGCCCAAGGAGACATCCCCGCAAGGTTCATGGAGCTGGCCTTGCCCCCGGCCAGCCTCTGCTGGAGGTGCGGCCAGGTGCAGATGTTGCTGCTGCCGCACCCGCCCAGGCGCAGGGCGCCCGACGCCTAGTCGGACTCGTCCCCACTGTCCTCCTCGTCGCTCTCGCCCGAGGACGAGCTTCCATCGTCAGAATCTCCATCAGAGGAGCTCTCCACGCAGCATTTCAGATGGGTCCCGAAGTCTCTGAAGACCTTGACGGAGAGCAGGCCGCCCTCCATTAACTTGAAGTAGAGGACGAGCCCCGCCATCAGGCTGTGGATGCGGGCGAACGTCTTCCATCCACGACGGAGATACATAACTCGAGGAGCTGGGAAGTCGACGTCGACCCACGTGCCCCCGTTCCCGCAGCCCCTCATGTGCAACCTGAGGGTCTGGGGCGGGGCACGCTCCATCACCTGAGTGAACGGAGTGGGGAGACGAAGACGACGACGCGGGGGCCGGCGGAGCCTGATGAAGAACTCGCAAGGCTGGTCTTCAACGTGGCCCTCCATCGGGAAGGGCATCATTGGTAGGGGCGAGGCCGGCGCGCCGCCCCGTCGTCCTCTTCTCTGAGCGCTATGGCCTCTGCCCCGGCCTCGCCCGCGGCCTCACCCCCTCCCCCTTCCCCTCGCAGTCGGTTCCACCACCATGGGTTCAGGAAGGGGAGGGACGCGCTGTCGAGCAGCGACCCTCACTGCCACCATCGAAGGACCAGGGTTCCCTTTCTCCATGGCGGATGAGATGAAGGAGCAGAAGTAGAAGGAGATAGAAGATGGAAGAATGCGGGGTGCTATTTCCCCTTTCTCCTCTTTATAAAGGAACAGGGTTGAGGCTTGGCCGCCCCGCTCGGCCAATCCAGACACCGGAGGCGCGGGGAATCAGGACCGACCCGCCGCCCAACCAGCGGCGGCCCGGTCTCTCGCCTCCACCGTTTGCCACCACAGGGACGCGTGGCAGACGTGCAGAACTGAGGGGATGGGTGAGGCGACCTCTCCCCATCCCATGCTCGTGGGGAGTGGGCGCCTTGAAGACTGCACCCCGACGCCGCTCAATAAATGAGCCACGCGTCCATGCCTCCCTCTTTTTACAGGGAAGACGCGAGCCGCCTCTTTACTGCGACGTGATGCATGCGTGTGGAAACCGTCCCACGCATGCCGCCCACGTCACGCACACCCCTCCGCGTCGCGCCTCGCGCGCGGGTCATGGGAGGCAGAGCGCGTGAAGAATCTTAGCACAGTGAAAACCACCCCACCTGCCCGCGCACCATTTTGGGCCTGGCCCAACAACATGTTGTGCTTATGTGTGGCCCAGGCCCGGGGGCTTCTGTGGGTGTACCAAAATAGGGGCACATCTTCGTACCCCTTTCCCTGTGCACGGGGAGTCAGAGCCGTGCCCACGGCCACACCAAGCAGAACGATGGAGGTGAGCCAAGGTAAGATCGAAGCCCAAGGCAATCAAAGCAACGCCAAGGCCAAGACCACAAAGAGCAGAGGGACGAAGCAAGTTCCCCCGGCAATACCCTTGTCGGCTGGCCTCAGCGGCCCCGGCAACAGTCTTGCCGGGACAGCTTGCCCCGCACCAACAGAGCGAGCCACCCTTGAGCCCACGGCCCCCAGTGCCATCATCAGCATGGGGCCAGGACTCAGGAAGGCACCCCTGTGGTGGCATATAGATATTTGTGAAGACATATTCAAGATCAGATCAGAAGACGACGATTCTTGGCAAGATCCTTGCCAAGGAAGGCCACCAGACCCCCAGCAAGATCCTTGCCGGGGACGACAACACGCCACGGCGAGACCCTTGCCGGGCCACCCGGCAAGGCCCTCACCAAAGACGCCGACAAGGCCACCGTCAAGCCCACGTCAACCAAGCTTCCACCGCCGTTCATATGCAGCTGCCAGCCCAACCAGCTGGGCGGGCACCTGCGTGGCAACATGCAGCTCCCAGGCCAACTCATCAAGCGCGTACATGGCGACATGCAGATCTTCGTGAAGGCTCCACCACCGCCCCAACTCAGCTGCCTGCCTGCCTACATGGCACCGCACGTATCCCCGGCCGAGGCGCATGTCGGAGCGAGGAGGAGCGGCGACGGACGGGACGGGCCTCGCCCCCTTCCCCAATAAAGTAAGAGGACACCTAAGCGATGCATTAAATGCATCTTGTCCTGTAATATGAGGGATAACCTCATGCCACTGTAGACCTTTCCACCTCCTGTGTGCCACTGTGGCAACCCGTTTTTCCTATAAAAGGAGGCCCGAGGCGACGAGGAGAGGGATTCGGCTCTTTGGAACCATATGCTGACCACAACTAGTTCGGGAGCTCAAGAACTCTCAAAATATACCCACCAAAGCAGGACTAGGGTTTTACGCATCCTCGCGGCCCGAACCTGGGTAAACGATCCTTGTGCTGTCTACTAGCCCTGCTCTCCTCGCAACCATGCGCCCCGACAATCGTAGTAGGGATTCTCATGATCCCATAGGTCTCATTCCACACCGACATCCTTGGCGCGCCAGGTAGGGGGGCGCAATTTTGAGAATCTGGTCTATTAGTTAGCCTAGCAGTTCATCGTCGCCATGGCCCCTAAGAAGAAGACAGCCACGGCGGTCGATTTGTTGCGAGCCGAATGACCCATGCCAGTGCGGACGAGCAGCGGACCGGTCGCAGACAGGGCCCGGGCCGCGGCCCCCGAGCACCAGCATCGCCCGGGTAGTCGGAGCCTGGCGAGCGGCGTTGTTCGCGCGCCAGACAACCGGCTCCACGTCGCCGGATCCAAGGACGGAGCTGGGCCCCCGCAGGCAGCATGTGGCCCTCCAGGGGCGTCGTTGTGCCGATTCCGGGTGGCGCGGCGACCTCCAGGACACCTACACAGGCGACCAGCGCGCGTGCTTCCCATGGTGTGCACGCCGAGCAGCGTCACCACGATGGTGACCCTGGGCACCGCCGTGGGAAGAGCCCTATGCGTCATCGACAATATGAGGGGGTTCAGCACGCTCGCTGAAGCGCTGGCGAAAATGGCGCCCAGCCGCTGGGTCATGACGGAGCTCCTTCTAAGATAGTTAGAAGTCCAAGCGCGCCGCGATCCACGCAGCTGTCGCCGCCGCCCATGCCAGCAGAATCTTTGGCACGCGCCTAGCTGCTCCCCGACTTCCCTCCTGCTACGGAGAAGCTCGACGAGTGGAGGGCCACCGTCCAAAGCCTCGTCGCCGTCACAAACAAAGACGATCCACGACCAGCGGGGCCCTCGGGCCGGCGCTCCACCGAGCCACTACATGCTGGCGCTGGGAGGACCGGGGGATCTACAGCCATGGTGCACTCTCCTCCTCCTCGCCGGCCGCCGCGGGCGTCGGCCCGTCGTGACGATGTTTGTGACAACATCTCCATAGTGTCGTCCGACCAGCGGACCCTCCGCGACCAGCGCCAGGTCCTTTGGGAGCAAGCTCACGAAGATGCTCGAACCACCGTCGAGTGGCGGCGTGAAATGCGCCGCCAGTCGGACAAGCGGGCGGGATCCGCTATGGACCACCCGACACCGGGGGGCCCGGCGGCCTACCTGACGAGGTGGGCTGCCCGGCTTTTACCCTTGAGCTGAGACAGTTCCAGTGGCCGTCCCACCGCACGTTCAAGCCCGACGTCGGCGAGAAGTACACCGGCAAGACCCATCCGTCTGAGTTCCTCAGCATCTACACCATCGCGATGCAGGCCGCTGGGGCTCACGACGACAAGGTGCATGCCAACTATTTCCCGCTGGCGCTCAAGCCCAATGTGATGTCTTGGTTGATGCGCTTGCCGACGGATTCCATTTCTTCCTGGTCAGATCTGTGCCATGAGTTCGTTAGCGCCTTCACAGGAGGCCACCAAGCTCATGGCCAGGCCAGTGATCTGCATATCATTCCCCAGAAGGAAGGGGAGACCCTATGCAAGTACATATAGAGATTCAGCCGGGTGCAGTACAACATCCCTGATGTTCATCCCGCCGCTGTGATTAGCGCGTTCCACCAGAACATATGCAATCGCAAGATGCGCGAGGAGCTTGCAATGACCAAGGTTAAAGATGTGGCTGAGCTCTACGTTCTGGCCGATAGGTGCGCTCGGGCTGAAGAAGGAAGGAAGTACCCCGGCGAAGACGCTGGCGCGGAAACCGACTCTACTGATGAAGACACCGCCACCCCGACGAAGAAGAGCCGGCGTCGCAACAGGAAACACAAAGGCAAGGCCGTGCTTTCCGTTGAGGTATCTGACGATACCTGTGCCGGCAAGAAGGTCAAGGTAGACGCCCCAGGCAAGGAGATTGCCAGGTGCACCAACTGTCGGGCCCTGGCGGCTACCAACAAGCGAGGAAGCTCCGGCAAGCAATACTGCAAGATCCACCGCACCAAGGGCCACGACCTCCAGAACTGCCGACAAGTCGAGCTGCTTGCTAAGAAGCAAAAGGCTGAGTACGAAGGACAGGACAAGGAGAAGGACCAAGACGGTGCTGAGGGATCCGGCAAGAAGCGTGGCGGCCAAGGAGGCCGCCCGGGCAAGGACAACCAGCAAGAGAGGCCCGCCCGGGGCCGCGACAAGAAATAAGAAGAGGACGGTCACAGCGAGGACGACGAGTCTAGTGAGCAAGTGTTCCAGAAGGCTACGGAGGCCATGTGCGTCTATGGCGGCGCCTCGCTGCATACCTCTCACCGCTGGCTCAAGCAGTGGGCGTGTGAGATTACAGCAGCAGAGCCGTCGTTCGACACTCAGAAGCTGCTGAAGTGGTCTAGCACACCCCTCATCTTTGACGCCGAGGACCACCTTGACCGCACTACCGCAGTCGGGTGTTTGCCGTTGTTGGTCTCCCCAACAATACGCAACCTCAAGGTGAACAAGATGTTGGTTGACGGCGGGGCCGGCCTGAACCTGATCTCGCCTGCCGTGATCAAAAAGTTGCAAATCCATGATGGAGACCTCGAGGAAATGGGCATGTTTCAAGGGGTCAATCCGGGGTGGAGCCAGCCGAAGGGAAAGGTCACACTGCCCATGACATTTGGAGGAGAGTTGAAGTACAGGACGGAGAGGATCGTCTTCGACGTGGCCGAGATCCCCTTGCCGTACAACGGGATCCTCGGCCGCGCGGCATTGGACAAGTTCATGGCGGCGTCACACTACGCCTACAACATGCTGAAGATGCCCCTGCCGTTGACCATCATCTTCGTCCCCTCTGACAAGAAGGACGCACTGATCTGCGCCGACCAACTCTACCAGGAAGCAGTTGCAGCAGCTGCCGTCAAGGCACCTTCTCCTGCCGTTGACGGCCCGCAAGGGAAAAAGGAGCCCAGCAAGACCTCTCGCACCCACTCCGGCAAGTGCACCTCCTCGGAGTGTTGTGCTACCGTTAAGGACGTGCTAGAGAGCTCTACCGACAAAAGCAAGAGATCCAGAGCCGAGCAGCCGCAGACCAAGAAGGTGCCCGTCGGGGAGGATGGCACGGGAGGGGCCTTCATCATAGGCTCCACCCTTGAAAAACAAATAGGAAGGCGCGCTTGTCACCTTCCTGCAGGCAAATGTCGACGTGTTTGCATGGCAAGCATCTAACGTCCCCGGTGTCCCCAGGGAGTTGATTGAGCACCACCTAGCTGTTTGCCCCCACGCGCGGCCCGTCAAGCAGAAGGTCAGAAAGCAGGCTCTAGAAAGGAAGGAGTTCATCACAGAGGAGATCAGGAAGTTGGAAGCGGCATGTTTGGGGGGGCGGGTGCTCCACCCAACATGGTTGGCCAATCTAGTAGTGGTGCGCAAGGCGAATGGGAAGTGGAGGTTGTGTATTGATTACACAGATTATAACAAGGCTTCCCCTAAGGACCCCTTCCCGTTGCGGCGCATCAACTAGATTGCTGACTCCATGGCCGGGTGTGATCTGTTATCATTCCTCGACGCCTACTCAGGCTACCACCAAATCTTCATGACAAGAGTGGATGAAGAGAAGACGGCATTCATCACCCCATGTGGTACGTATTGCTTTTTACGAATGCCTTTCGGGTTGAAGAGTGTGGGCTCAATGTTTGCAAGAGCAGTCCAAATTGGTTTTGAACCTCAGCTCCATAGAAATATGGAGGCCTACATGGATGACATAGTGATCAAAACCAAGGACGGGCCAACTCATGTGCAAGATATGGAAGAGACATTTGCTAACCTGCGCAAGATCAACCTCAAGCTGAACCCTGAGAAGTGTGTCTTCGGCGTTCCGTCCGGCAAGCTTCTCGGATTCTTTTCGTCGCAGCATGGGATCGAGGCAAACCCAGACAAGATCAAGGTTATTGAGCAGATCAAGGCACCCAAGAGGATCAAGCATGTGCGTCAGCTCACCGGCTGCGTTCCCGCCATGAGCCGGTTCATCTCCAAGTCTGCCGAGCGCGTCCTTCCCTTCTTCAAAATCTTGAAGAAGGCAGGACCAATAGAGTGGACACCAGAAGCCGAGGCAGCATCCGCAGGATTTGAAGAAATACCTTTCCTCCATGCCGATACTAGTTGTGCCTAAACCACAAGAGCCGTTGCTGCTGTATCTGGCGGCGACGAATCAAGTGGCAGTGCCGCACTGGTGGCACAGATGGAGGTCGACGAGGAGGCAGGAATGGCGGCAGAACCAGCGGATGGCAAGCCAAAGATTCCCCCAACAGGGCCTGGTGCTGACAAGGCGCGGCCCCCGGCAGAGTCTGGTGCTACCAAGGAAATGCCTGCGCAGTCGAGTGAAGTGGTGCCAAAGAAGAAGATGATGCAGCACCCGATTTACTTTGTCAGCTCCCTCTTGCAGGGGGCTAGGTTGAGGTATTCTGGCTTGCAAAAATTGCTCTTCGGCCTCCTTATGGCCTCGAGGAAGCTGCGTCACTACTTCCAGGCCCACGAGATCACTGTTGTTACCCGCCCCCCATTGCAACGGATACTGCACAACCCGAATGCAACCAAAAGGATTGTGGAATGGGCCTTGGAGCTGTCAAGTTTCGGTTTGAAGTTTGAAAGTACCTCGACAATTCAGAGCAGAGTCTTGGCGGAATTCATCGTAGAATGGACCTCAACGCCCGAAGAAGAAGTCCAGGAGACCACTCTCCCCGGCAAGGAAGCAGACCGCGACTAAATCATGTAGTCTGATGGAGCCTTCTCGCTGCAAGGCGCCGGTGCCGGTGTGCCACTCGTCGCACCCACCGGAGAACACCTCAAGTACGTGATCCAGATGCATTTCCCCAGGGAGATGTCCACCAACAACACCGCCGAGTACGAGGGATTTCTTTCCGGTCTCAGGATCGCGGCAGACCTCGGGGTTAAGAAGCTCGTCATCAGGGGCGACTCGCAACTCGTTGTCAGGCAGGTCAACAAGGATTATCAGAGCCCATTGATGGAATCCTACGTAGATGAGGTGAGGAAGATGGAGGAACGCTTTGACAGTATCCAGGTGGAGCACGTCCCCCAAGCGGAAAATGACATTGCCGATTACTTGTCAAAGTGTGCCGCATTCAAGCTACCTGTGGAACCAGGTACCTTTTTGCTCCGGTTAACTCAACCATCTGTCGAACCATCAGTGGGGTAGAAGAAGCGGAGGAAATCAGGTCCTGGCAAGTACTTTCCTACCGAGCCCTGCTGGCAAGGGTGCTACCGCGGACGCTGAGCCTGCCCAAGAGCGACTGGCTCCGACAGGGCGTCAAGCCCTGGCCGTAGAAATAGTCGCTCTCATGGCGGAAGAAATATCTTTGGTCCTTGCCGTCAAGCCCCAGGCTTCGGCATAGGCACAGCATAACGTCCACTTCCTCCAAACAGGGGAGCTTCCTGAGGAGCAGGAAGAAGCAGAGAAAGTAGCCCGTTGGTCCGCCCTGTACCAGTTCGTCGATGACATCCTGTACCGGAGGAGGTCAAACGGTGTGAAACTCAAGTGCATCCCCCGGGAGGAAGGACTGGAGCTGTTGGCGGAGATACATGGAGGCATATGTGGCTCCCACATAGGGTCAAGGGCCCTTGCCGAGAAGGCATTCTGGCAAGGTTTCTTCTGGCCCACCGCCCTCCAGGATGCGACGGCAATAGTAACCAAGTGTGAAGCATGGTAGTTCCATTCAAAGAAGCTTCATCAGCCGGCTCAAGCCCTTCAAACAATCCCTCTCCCCTGGCCATTCTCGGTCTGGGGGCTCGATATACTGGGCCCTTTCCCCCGCGCTGTCGGGGGTTTTGAGTACTTGTACATTGCAATCGACAAGATCACAAAGTGGCTGGAAGTGGAAGCAGTGAGGAAGGTGACTCCTCAGTCAGCCGTCAAGTTCTTAAAAGGACTGGTCTGCCATTTTGGTGTGCCAAACAGAGTCATCACCGACAATGGCACGCAGTTCACAGGCCACACCTTCATGCAGTACATCCGAGACCTCGACAGCAAGGTCTGTTTTGCTTCCGTGGCACATCCATGGAGCGATGGCCAAGCAAAGAGGGCAAATGTTGAAGTGTTGCGAGGCCTGAGAACGAAGACCTTTGACAAGCTGCACAAGAGTGGAAGGCACTGGATTGATGAGTTGCCGACAGTTCTTTGGTCAATCAGAACGACGCCAAATCGAGCCACCGGCCAGACACCTTTTGCCCTGGTATACGGGGCAAAAGCAGTTCTCCCCATGGAACTCATATACGGGTCACCTCAAGTGCTCGCTTATGATGAGCTTGAGCAAGAGCCGTTGCGCCAAGATGACGTGACACTCCTTGAGGAAGATCGTCTTTGGGCGGCTATGAGAGCGGCACGCTACCAGCAAGCCTTGCGCCGCTATCATAGCCGCAAGGTTCGTGCCCGAAGCCTTGAGGAAGGCGACCATGTTCTTCGGCGCGTTCAGTCGGCCAAGAATTCCAACAAGTTGATGCCATAGTGGGAAGGCCCTTATCGGGTAATGCGAGTCACCAGGCTCGGCGCAGTCCGCCTAGAGACCGAAGATGTCGTCCCAGTGAGAAACTCCTGGAACATCGAGCATCTTCACAAGTTTTACCCATAAGGCGCGGCTTGCCGGGCTTCCCGGCAAGCCACCTTTTGTACAAGGTTTGCCGACAAGGCATGTGACCCTTTGTACAAAGCCAGGCACAGACCCTGAGCATAAATAAATGAAGCGTTGTCGCTGTATGTTATAGCATGCATGCTAGGTCGAGTCTCTTCCTTGGTTAGGGTTGATAGTGCTTAGCGGCGACTAACCCCTAGCCTAGAGGTCGAGTGCGCGTCTGTCTGTTCCTTTCGTGTCCTCCTTTGGTTCACAGGGCACGTGAGCACTTCTGCTGAGCTACTCGGAAAGAAGGAAACGGACCGGCGCCCCGACCCCGGCAAGCCAGAGTTGCCAGGGGCTGCAAACACAAGGATCCAACCGCGGCAAGATGAGATTGCCAAGGTCTGCGGATCTAGATAAGTCTTTTATCCTCTGTCATGCATTTCGGAATTGGACTAGGGCATGTGAAACCTCATTTTTATCTCTAGCCTGCGGTGCTCCCCTTTTCCTATACCTAGGGATTATTTCCTAGGTCCGGATTTGGTCGTAGCCGCGGCGGCAACGGGGTGGGACGAGCAGCCTAAAGTCCACTTCATCCCTGCCTCCGCCAAGAGCGCGAGAACGGTCGAGTGGAGTGGGGGGACGACAAGGCCTGTTGCCAGGCGAAAAGCGTTTATCTTAAAACAATAACAAGGATTCACTCCTTGTCGCGGGATTTACCCGCGAATGAAAAACCCGGCAAGCATCCCTTTTTCATTAAAAACATGCCATACAGGTACAATTCGTGCGAGATGGAAAACATGAGCAAGGGGATTACAAGTTTTAAATATAACAAAGGCCCGCAGGCTTACAAACGAAAAAAGAGATAAGATTCCTGTAATCCCTTTCTTGTCCCTCTCCTCAGGAGGCAGGTCAAGGAGGTGAAACGGCAAAAGGGGCTCCTAGGCGAGCTACGAGCAGCAGAAAGCATAAAGAGAACATCTCGGCGGCCACCCATGGGCAGGCCGGTGATGACGGTGCCGGAAAAGGAGCTGGAAGACGAGGCGGCAGGACCGACAATACGCGATGAAGGCGTCGGTTCCCGCGTACTCCGATTTGACGGCCTTGTCGCCCGCCCTATTCCTCTTCCGTAGCCTCCCGATGCCAGCCGCCCATGGAGACATCCCCGCAAGGTTCATGGAGCTGGCCTTGCCCCCGGCCAGCCTCTGCCGGAGGTGCGGCCAGGTGCAGATGCTGCTGCTGCCGCACCCGCCCAGGCGCAGGGCGCCCGACGCCTAGTCGGACTCGTCCCCACTGTCCTCCTCGTCGCTCTCGCCCGAGGACGAGCTTCCATCGTCAGAATCTCCATCAGAGGAGCTCTCCACGCAGCATTTCAGATGGGTCCCGAAGTCTCTGAAGACCTTGACGGAGAGCAGGCCGCCCTCCATTAACTTGAAGTAGAGGACGAGCCCCGCCATCAGGCTGTGGATGCGGGCGAACGTCTTCCATCCACGGCGGAGATACATAACTCGAGGAGCTGGGAAGTCGACGTCGACCCACGTGCCCCCGTTCCCGCAGCCCCTCATGTGCAACCTGAGGGTCTGGGGCGGGGCACGCTCCATCACCTGAGTGAA
Organism: Triticum dicoccoides; assembly: GCF_002162155.2. Taxonomy (NCBI): domain Eukaryota; kingdom Viridiplantae; phylum Streptophyta; class Magnoliopsida; order Poales; family Poaceae; genus Triticum; species Triticum dicoccoides. The sequence goes on from NC_041392.1 coordinate 411,540,038, forward strand.
CGGAGTGGGGAGACGAAGACGACGACGCGGGGGCCGGCGGAGCCTGATGAAGAACTCGCAAGGCTGGTCTTCAACGTGGCCCTCCATCGGGAAGGGCATCATTGGTAGGGGCGAGGCCGGCGCGCCGCCCCGTCCTCCTCTTCTCTGAGCGCTATGGCCTCTGCCCCGGCCTCGCCCGCGGCCTCACCCCCTCCCCCTTCCCCTCGCAGTCGGTTCCACCACCATGGGTTCAGGAAGGGGAGGGACGCGCTGTCGAGCAGCGACCCTCACTGCCACCATCGAAGGACCAGGGTTCCCTTTCTCCATGGCGGATGAGATGAAGGAGCAGAAGTAGAAGGAGATAGAAGATGGAAGAATGCGGGGTGCTATTTCCCCTTTCTCCTCTTTATAAAGGAACAGGGTTGAGGCTTGGCCGCCCCGCTCGGCCAATCCAGACACCGGAGGCGCGGGGAATCAGGACCGACCCGCCGCCCAACCAGCGGCGGCCCGGTCTCTCGCCTCCACCGTTTGCCACCACAGGGACGCGTGGCAGACGTGCAGAACTGAGGGGATGGGTGAGGCAAGCTCTCCCCATCCCATGCTCGTGGGGAGTGGGCGCCTTGAAGACCGCACCCCGACGCCGCTCAATAAATGAGCCGCGCCTCCACGCCTCCCTCTTTTTACAGGGAAGACGCGGGACGCCTATTTACTGCGATGTGATGCATGCGTGTGGAAACCGTCCCACGCATGCCGCCCACGTCACGCACACCCCTCCACGCCGCGCCTCGCGCGCGGGTCATGGGAGGCAGAGCGCGTGAAGAATCTTAGCACAGTGAAAACCACCCCACCTGCCCGCGCACCGTTTTGGGCCTCGCCCAACAACGTGTTGCGCTTATGTGTGGCCCAGGCCCGGGGGCTTCTGTGGGTGTACAAAAATAGGGGCACATCTTTGTACCCCTTTCCCTATGCACGGGGAGTCAGAGCCGCGCCCACGGCCACACCAAGAAGAACGATGGAGGTGAGCCAAGGTAAGATCGAAGCCCAAGGCAATCAAAGCAACGCCAAGGCCAAGACCACAAAGAGCAGAGGGACGAAGCAAGTTCCCCCGGCAATACCCTTGTCGGCTGGCCTCAGCGGCCCCGGCAACAGTCTTGCCGGGACAGCTCGCCCTGCACCAACAGAGCGAGCCATCCTTGAACCCACGGCCCCCAGTGCCATCATCAGTGTGGGGCCAGGACTCAGGAAGGCACCCCTGTGGTGGCATATAGATCTTTGTGAAGACATATTTAAGATCAGATCAGAAGACGATGATTCTCGGCAAGATCCTTGCCAAGGAAGGCCACCAAACTCCCAGCAAGATCCTTGCCGGGGACGACAACACGCCACGGCGAGACCCTTGCTAGGCCACCCGGCAAGGCCACCGTCAAGCCCACGTCCACCAAGCTTCCACCATCGTTCACATGCAGCAGCCAGCCCAACCAGCTGGGCGGGCACCTGCGTGGCAACATGCAGCTCCTAGGCCAACTCATCAAGCGCCTGCGTGGCAACATGCAGATCTTCATGAAGGCTCCACCACCGCGCCAACTCAGCTGCCTGCCTGCCTACATGGCACCGCACGCATCCCCGGCCAAGGCGCGTGTCGAAGCGAGGAGGAGCGGCGATGGACGGGACGGGCCTCGCCCCCGTCCCCGATAAAGTAAGAGGACACCTAAGCGATGCATTAAATGCATCTTGTCCTGTAATACGAGGGATAACCTCGTGCCACTATAGACCTTTCCACCTCCTATGTGCCACTATGGCAACCCCTTTTTTCCTTTAAAAGGAGGCCCGAGGCGACGAGGAGACGGATTGTGGTCTTTGGAACCACACGCTGACCACAACTAGTTCGGGAGCTCAAGAACTCTCAGAAATACACCCACCAAAGCAGGACTAGGGTTTTACGCATCCTGGCGGCCCGAACCTGGGTAAACGATCCTTGTGCTATCTACTAGCCCTGCTCTCCTCCCAACCCTGCGCCCCGGCAACCGTAGTAGGGATTCTCATGATCCCATAGGTGTCGTTCCACACCGACAGCTTTATCCTCCATTTCGACCAAGACCTGATAGTGGGACCTACTACGAACTATGTTGCTATCGATAGACTTTATATACACTCTGCAGTGGTAGCACACTGTACCCACACCACGGAACCCATGGCCTCGCACTCCCATTCGGGTGGACCAACGGCATTCCAACAAAACCGACCTACTGCCATGACACTCTCCCGGCCACTCCGACCCACTCCCAACTGGGCTAGTCCTGTGTGGCCCCGTGTCTACCAAAGACACAACGACCACCATCGTGGCCAAAACGTCCCTCACGGGGAACGGTACCAAAAGCTCAAAAACGGGTGCACAAGGTTATGTCCCCCTACCTGATCAGGGTAAGCATGCCCATAACCTTCCCTAGTTGGAGGCACCGGCGAGAGGCATGACAATAGATCGCATTAAGGCCTTCCCTTAAAGGCAAATGTGGCTGCACTGAAAAAGTTTGATTTGGTGGCACTATGACTCGATCCCATCGATTACGGAGGAGGTTTTTTATTATTAAGTCATTTTAATTCCTTCTCCATCATCATGACCATGAATGCAACAATGAGCATGAACAATACAAATGCATGAACAAAATATTGAATTTCTCAAGTGCTCAACTATAGCATAAAGAACATGACAATACCAAGTAATAGCATATCAACGGTGCATTACGATCCTCATAACATCTTAGAACGATGACTTGAAAATATAATAGAGTAGTGACATGGCAATAACAACATTCTAACTAGCATGGCAAAGATATCATGAAAACACAAGCATGCATGATAAGCATAACGGAATAACTACAGACGAAAATGATATGAAACAACTACAACTAGACACACACAAGGTGCAAGCAAAGTCAACATGCAAGTTCGGGGCTCATGATAAGAGGTTGGCTTGCCTGGGGGGGTCGACAAATACTCCGGGGAGAAGTGCGGAACGATCGCGGAAAGATTTGCCGGAAACAGTTCTCTCTCGGAGGGGGCTGTTTACGGGCAAGGGAAAAATGGTCATTTTCACTATGTAAAAACATTATGAAGATGATACCAATGGAACGGGCTCGACGAAACGAAGACGTGGGCTTTGGAATCACCTGATTAGGAGCTACGGGTAAAAAGATATGATTTTTTAATTATCAGGGACCTATTTGTAAAGAAAATTATCAAAAACTGGCCCCTGGAAGAAAAACAGATCGCGTCTTTCTCAGAAATACACTTCCTAGAGAGGAAACGCATTCTGGCCCGAAGAAGAGGAAGAATACGTTTTCTGAGATTGAAAACGCACTTTCTAGAAATGCGTTTTTGCGCGGGGTAAATGACTTCGGGGTGGGGGCGCCGCCACTTATACGACATGGCAGACTGGGCCACGCCCTTCTCTCGGCAACAGATGGGGTCGCGCGGGAAGGGGCCCGCCTAGCCAGGCTTCTTCCTCTTCCCGCTCGGGATCGAGCAAGGCCGAGGGAGGCATCCGCCCCGACGGTGATCGCCGGCGATTCCCGCCACCGTTCGCGACAGCCGACCTACCCAGATGCTCAGCATGAAGAGGCGCATCTCGGGGTGGTAGCCTCTACCATCGACGAGCGTCGTAGTGGAAGCAGCGACGCATGCGGCGGAGAGGGGCTTCGGGCTCGGGTGGACACGGGGGTCTGGTGAGGGAAACAGAAGGGGTGAGCTGGGGAGGGTCGCCAGGATGTGGCGCATCCATCCATGATGTGCACGGGGCTCGGAGAAGCTCAGGTGTGGTAAGGGCGGTGGAGCAGAGTGGTGGTCTCGTCGGTAATCCGAGCGCTCCGGCGAGGGATTCGGTCGGGCTCGGGCACTGGAGTGCTCTAGAGGTAGGGGAGGGGTTTGAGAGAGCTGGCTTGCTCGGGGAGTGTCGCAGACGGGCTATATATAGCCGAGGCAGGGAGCATCGAGCCTGTCACCGCCGAGCGAGTCCGGCCACGGCTCTGCCGGCCGCAGTAGTCACGGGGAGGCATGGGAAGCCGACAAGGAGGGAAGCAGACGCGCGCCACAGGCTCACGGAGACGAGCAACGCTTGCGGACGAGAGGGAGAAGAAGACAGCAATTTGGAGGATGACGATGGCCACAATTGTGCACTGTTCGGTCGTTGGCACGGCTTGCCGGAGAAGAAAACGAAGGGGGCCAGAGGTCCAGAGGGACGCCGATGACGAGGGGGAACTGTAGGACATTAATGGCGAGGCCAGAGCTGGTCGGAGCAGCGCTGCCGACGACAACAGTGGCTAGACCACCGTTTTGGCTGGCTACACTCGTGGTCACCATGGACAATGCGCGCTCCGGTCTTTTTACTGAGGTAATCTCATGTCTACCGCGTAGTCCTTCGTAACTTGAGTGTTACTACGGTAAAGAAACGGGTAGAGGGAAACTAAGCTCAGCAAACCAAGCTCCGCATGTTTGCTATTGCAAGCTTGGCCACACTCCAGAGATTAAACCAGAGAGGGTAAAAGGTAAAATGGATGTCTCGTAGGCTTAGGGTAGAAAGGACTACGATCCTGGTAATTTTGAGGTAATTTGGACAACTATTTACCATAGTTGTTGTACAACTACCAACTCTGACCTAGAAACTGAATGATGAACAAGCACTCACTAAGAGTGTTGGATTGGGCTAAGATTTGGCAAAGCCTGATGGTTTTGGTATATAATGATGCTGTAAAATTTCATACCAAATGGACTTGCCAAAATGGTAATTCCTTCACAGCTATCATTTCTGTCCAAAAACTTCAGAAAACTCCTCAGGGCAATTGTCTAGATGAAATGAGCCAAAATCTTGTGGGATAGTTTATATGGATATGCGAAGGCCTGGGAATATTTTCAGCCATAATGGAGCAAGATAAAATGCACTTGCTTCCCAAACTGAAAAATTGGACAAAAACCAAGAATTGCTCCTGTGCTCACATAGTTCAATGAAATGAACTGAATTTGGGTGGAGGCTAATGATTTGAGATACTTGAGAGGATGGAAAAGTTTCATCCCATTTGGTAACTCTATAATGGTACTTCCTTCACAAAGTTGCATTGTGGTCAGAAACTTTGAAAAATAGCACAGGGAGCTAGGATGAATGGATTGAGCTCATATTTGGCATCCATGGGTTATTTATCTATGTTAATCACCCTGCCAAATTTCAGCTCAATTGGGATTAGGAATAAAGCACTTCCTTTTCAAAATTTCAGAGAAGGCAGAAACTTGCATTCGATCATGTGCCAAATTTTTGATATGTGGAACATGAGATAAGGATGGGAATAGTGATTATATAGCAAGGACAAGCTCCACAATTTATGTGGGAATTTTCCCTGCTATAAAAATAGTAGTTCCTTTGGAAAATCGCAGAAATGCAATATTGGCATTAAATAGGAAAAAGCAATTTTCCTTATTTAATTATGGCCAATATATATTCCAGAGCTTGGATTAGGCATAAGTATCAATTCCACCAATTCTCATGAATTTAGGAGATGGCTAGTTATGCCTTTGGATTTTATTCCTCAGAAAAGTAAGAAAAGGAATAAATCACAATTCAAAAATATTGCATGGGACTTAGCAATATTTTTGCATATCCAAGATTCAGAAAGGTAGAATGGTCTCTAGGAACAATTGGAATGATCAACAGCTCAAGGAAAATGATGTCTCCTTTGTAAGCACAAAGGGCATATCCAATTTCCAAAAATTTTGAATTAGGGTTCGAGAGGATTTGAGCTGATGCAAATGAGGTCTTGCCCACTGAAAAAGACATGAGCTAGGTTTTGAAAGGTTGAAAATGACAAGAATATTGAGAGTCATCCAACAACTCAGGAGAAAGATTTTGAAAATGAGTGCCAGGAAGGAATAACAACACAAAAATTGATAACCCAATTTTGGGGCTGTTACATTTTATGTATGCACAAAAATAACACCATGGCAATTCTGCTGAAAACAACGTCAGTCCGGGTTAGTTCCATTTAAATCATGCAAGTTAGAGTCCAAAACAAGGTCAAAAGTGTCTGGAAAAGTAGATACAATGGAGACGTATTAGTGTTGCGTTTGCACTAACCTCATTTGTTTTTCCGAGTGTTTGTCTTGTTCTATCGTTTTGAAGGATTCACAAGGTGGTACCATCACGAGACAACTTGGTCATGTGAAGGTGTACACGATGCGCGACACCAACATGTTCGACATTCTCATAAAGGTGAACTCCTTCCCTTTGAGCCATCCCCCAATATGGATATTGGATGGGTCACTCTTTCATTGTTGTCTCCTTCTTGTTGTTTACATGATACATCTCTCGAACGGAGGAGCGACATTGGAGATTGGCTCTATGGACCTTCAAATTGAGGAGTACTCGGAATTATTGGATGCACCTTTGAACCTTGACACCATGGAGTACTTGGTTGCGCCAGTTCTTCAACTTAGTCCAACTACAAGTCCGTCCACGACAACTGTTTCTATGGTGATGAGCATCACGATCCGAACTTGGATCTTTCCCAAGGGGGGGGGAGATGATGCGGTGCATCCGACGTTCATCCCCATGTACACTGCGACAACTCTCCAAGCCCCAAGAGGACATATGATGAGACCTCGAACATACACAGTTGGACACAAGGTGAACTCGCTCCTCTCTGAATGATAACTTTCCACATGTGAGTGAAGGAAATATGCCCTGGAGGCAATAATAAAGTTGTTATTTATATTTCCTTATATCATGATAAATGTTTATTATTCATGCTAGAATTGTATTAACCGGAAATTTAGTACATGCGTGAATACATAGACAAACAAAGTGTCACTAGTATGCCTCTACTTGACTAGCTCGTTGAATCAAAGATGGTTAAGTTTCCTAGCCAGAAACATGAGTTGTCATTTCATTAACGGGATCACATCATTAGGGAACGATGTGATTGACTTGACCCATCCGTTAGCTTAGCACGATGATCGTTTTGTTTGTTGCTATTGCTTTCTTCATGACTTATACATGTTCCTATGACTATGAGATTATGCAACTCCGTATACCGGAGGAACATTTTGTGTGCTACCAAACGTCACAACGTAACTGGGTGATTATAAAGGTGCTCTACAGGTGTCTCCGATGGTACTTGTTGAGTTGGCATAGATCAAGATTAGGATTTGTCACTCCGATTGTCGGAGAGGTATCTTTGGGCCGTCTCGGTAATGCACATCACTATAAGCCTTGCAAGCAATGTAAGTAATGAGTTAGTTGCGGGATGATGCATTAAGGAACGAGTAAAGAGACTTGCCAGTAATGAGATTGAACTAGGATTGAGATACCGACAATCGAATCTCGGGCAAATAACATACCGACGACAAAGGGAACAACATATGTTGTTATGTAGTTTGACCGATAAAGATCTTCGTAGAATATGTAGGAACCAATATGAGCATCTAGGTTCCGCTATTGGTTATTGACCGGAAATGATTCTCGGTCATGTCTACATATTTTTCGAACCCGTAGGGTCCGCACGCTTAACCTTCGGTGACGATCGGTATTATGGGTTTATGTGTTTTGATGTACCGAAGGTAGTTCCGAGTCCCGTATGAGATCGGCGAGATGACGAGGAGTCTCGAAATGGTCGAGACGTAAAGATCGATATATTGGACGACTATATTTGGACATATGAAAGGTTCGAAGTGATTCGCTTATTTTTCGGAGTACCGGAGAGTTACGGGAATTCGCCAGGAAGTATATGGGCCTTATTGGGCTTTAGAGGAAAGAGAGAGAGGAGGCTACGCCCCCCCCCCCAAGGCCTAGTCCGAATTTGACTAGGGGGAGGGGGGCGCCCCCTCCTTCCTTCTCTTCTCTTTTCCCTTTCCTTCTCTCCTACTCCTACTACATGGAAGGGGGGAATCCTACTCCCGGTGGGAGTAGGACTACCCAGGGGGCGCCATAGGAGGGCCGGCCCTCCCCCTCCTCCACTCCTTTATATACGTGGCTAGGGGCACCCCATAGACACACAAGTTGAGCATTGATCTTTTAGCCGTGTGCGGTGCCTCCTCCACCATAATCCACCTCGGTCATATCGTAGCGGTGCTTAGGCGAAGCCCTGTTCCGATGGCATCATCATCACCGTCATCACGCCGTCGTGCTGACGAAACTCTCCCTCGTAGCTCTAATGGAGCGTGAGTTCGTGGGACGTCACCGAGCTGAACGTGTGCAGATCACGGAGGTGTCGTACCTTCGGTGCTAGGATCGGTCGATCGTGAAGATGTATGACTACATCATCCACGTTGTCATAACGCTTCCGCTTATGGTCTACAAGGGTATGTAGACGATACTCTCCCCTTTCATTGCTATGCATCACCATGATCTTGCGTGTGCGTAGGAATTTTTTTGAAATTACTATGTTCCCCAACAGTGAGACATGGCTACTACCTCAAATATATGTGCTATGCATGACCAGGAACAAAGAGGAAGACCATGGACAAGACGGTGAGGACACCAAGTACAAGGACCAAACGGAGAAGCTACCAGAAATCTACAGCCACCGGACGACAGGTCTGGACCGGACATCCGATGCCTGGAAGCCGCACAAGCCAGAAGGCCCAGCCCCAACTCTATAATGACCAGACAACCACACGTCTGACACCCTTCAGTGCCCGGACGACGGACGTCAATCGGACGACTAGTGCCACCTTCACAGAACGATATTAGCGTAAGTCCGTGGACTCCCGGGCGCCCGGACCGTCCCGAGCCACCGGACGTCCGACCACTACCGGATGTCCGGTACCTCCCTGTGCGCTGCGGGCCTTTGGCCTTGTATCCCTCTCCCACTTACCCATTCGTGGCGTAGACTATATATACTCCTCCACCTCCTCCTAGTTAGGGTTAGCGTTGTGTTAGCTCATATGTGAGATAGAGCTTTGCTCATCCATCCGGATCTAGTCCATCGCGAGGGACCAACACCTCTTTGGATAGGATCAATCTTGGATTCAAGACCCCTAATGGGAAGACATCAAGACCTCCTCACGGAGAATAACTGGTTACCCTAGGTATCGTCCTTTGTTGGATTTGGATCTTGTATCTCTTTGTGTTTCGAGGATCTAGCATATGTGTTTTCACGGCCCTAGATTTGCTTGTAACTAGTTGCATGAAAGCATTCATGTCATCATATTTAAATTTAAGAATTTTGAATTGGGGATTGATAAACCATAGCACAAATGCAATTCAAATAGGTTCAACCAAAATATTTTCAATGACCTCAAAATATCCTTTAAAATGTTCATGATTTATAGAAAAAGGTGAATGCCTCTACAAGAGATGACATATATTTTTCCAGGACATTTTGGTCATTGAATTAAATCATTATGATATTTGAGTTTGAGTTTAAAATTTACCATTAAATATTGGTTGCTCCAAATATTCTGAAATTTGTTGTGTGGTTTGAAAATAATTCAAATATTCCTCACAAAAAATTACAGAATTAACCAAAAACTGAAACAAATAATAAAAGAGAGGGAGACAAGGGCAGTAGGCCACCTACCTGGCATAGCCTACCTGGCCCAGCCGAACCGGCCCAGCCCACCAGGGGCTGGCCCGTCTTCTACCTCTCGCCAGTAGGACGAGAGGCGTGTGCCCGTGGCACGCACGCACGCGCTCGGCCACCTCCTCTGTGCCTGCTTGCCCTGGCTCTCCCTGGACATCACCATGCACCCCCCGGGCCCCTCTCACTCTCTCCCGTGCTCTTCCCCTCCTCTGCTCTCTTCCCCGAGCGGAGCTCACCGTCGCTGCTCGTCACCACCGTGACCACCATGCCCCCGCCGACTCATTAGCATGCCCATCGGTTCCGCCTCATCACCACACGTCAACAAGCCAACGGCCACGACCTCGGGAGCCCCTCATCGCCGGCATCTTCGTCGTCATCAAGCTTCGGCACCGACGACTGCCGTCGTCGATTCGCTTGCTCCAGCTCCTCCCCGACCCCGTCGTGCTTCTCCACCGAACCATTGTGAGCTTCTGCTGCGTTTCCCCCCTTTTCCCGCTGTTCCCCACGCCCTCTAGCTGTCGCCCCGTGAGCATTGAGCTCCGGCCATCGCCATGGCCGGCGAGCCTCGCGCTCCCGAGCTCTTCCGCTCGTCTCTGTAGCACCCGCGTGCTCTCCAGGTCCCTACGAAGCCGTAGAAGCCCTCGTTTGGCCTCCCCGTGCACCGCAGTGACGCATGCCTTGCGCCCGTGGCTTCGGCAGCCGCATGGCTCAATGCTATTGCCAACTCCGGCGACCTGCGCCCTCCTGCTACCTTCATTGGATGCGCAGGAGGAAGGGCTACAGACAGGTGCCCTTCGCGCGTCAAACCGCTGCCGGAGCAGCATCTCCGGCGAGCTTCCGCCATGGTTTTGGTCGCCGTCGGCCAACTCCGACGGGCTGACATGGCGTTGGCTTAATTAGGCTAACCACCAGATTAGCACTAACTAATTAACCTCCTAGGTCACTGACAGTGCCCCCCCTGCCTGCTATTTCTTGGGTTAGGAATTAAGTAACCTTAATTAGTCCTTAGTTACACTAACATGTGGACCCCACACGTCAGGTTTGACCTGGACCCGGTCTGCTGACCTGCTGAGGTCAACATGACGTAGTGCTGATGCAGTAAATACTTTCTGGATTTTAAATAAATCCAAAATGATTTATTTATTTTAGAAAATAGCCAAAACTTCTAAAAATCATAGAAAATCAACCATAACTCCAAATGAAATAATTTATATATGAAAAATGATCAGAAAAATCCAATCTATCCATCTGTGGCATTATCATGCATGTTAGAACAACTTATAGCTGCTGAATTGGACAAATCAATAAATGGCATTTGAAATGCCTTACATGGAGTTTGAATTTGAACCTTTGGTTCAAACCAACTTCATTTAATCTGGTTGCTACATGCATTAGCCCAAACACCAGCATATTGCCATGTCATGATCATGCATCATATTGTGGCATTGCATTGATTGTGTGCTTTCTCAGTTGCCAGTGTTTGTCCCCCTCTCGATAGACGTGGTTCCGACGATGAGCTCGATGACACCGATGAAGAACTGTACTATCTTCAGAAGTGCCAGGCAAGCAAAAACCCCTTGTTCATTCCGATACAATCCCACTCTCTCACTCCTGCTCTTTTAATGCATTAGGACAACAACGATTCAATTGTTACATGTTGCGGTAGTTGAACCCCTTTCCTCTGCATGACCTGTCATTGCCACAGTAAATAGATGAAACCCACTAGCATGAGTAGGAATTGTTTGAGCCCTGATGTGCCTACTCATGCATGCTTGTTGTCATGATTGCTACTGCTTAGAGTTGAGTTAGGTCTGATTCATCGGGAATGAATTGGAACGTGGTGAACATGTCCTACTGTTGTGAGCTAAGAGTGTGAACATGATTTGGTAAAGGTATCGGTGAGAGGCCATGTAGGAGTACATGGTGGGTTGTCTCATTGAAGCCGTCCTTAGGAAGTGAGTTCTATGTTTGTGATCCATGAACAACTACTACCACACATTGGAATGCTTAAGTGCCGCTCTCGACTTATTAACCAACCTGATCTCCGTCCAGGAGTTGCAACTAGTTTCTGGTGTTTGTAAGTTGTGTTAGTAGTCTACCAAGTGGCACCCGGTATAGGTGGGCTTGGGACAGACTAGGCACAGAGGCCCGGTGTACCAAGTGGCACCCAGATGGTGGGCTTGGGAACCATGTACACATCATTTGGGGCCGTGCGCGACACCCCGGCCGGATCTCCTTGCGGATGGAACCCGAATAGGCGACAAACCTGGACGAGAGACTTGTATGGTTAGTCAGGTCGTGGCCGACACCCTCGCCAGGCTTCCACTTGAAGGTTGCTGAGATACATGACGTGTACATGGTGATAAGTGGTGAGAGCGTGTGTGAAGAAGTACACCCCTGCAGGGTTATTGTCACAGCCCTAGCTCAACCCTTTTTGTCCTTGCTTGATCTTGTTGCATCATGTTTAAATTTTATTGAAAGTTGAATTGGGGAAAGTGGAAAGCCTCAGAAGTCTTTTACAAAAATGATCAACATTAAAAATTGTTTCAAATAAACCCAAGAAAATGTTCCTGTCAAGCTATAAAAATATTGGCAAGAGGTAAAACTCAAACAAATATTTTTGGAGTCTCAGAAATATTTATTTTGGGCATTTGGAATTAATTCAATAACTATTTGAGTTGGATTTATATTTATTATATATATAAATATATGTTTGATAATTTTGAAAATTGTTGTGTGGCTTTGTATAAGTCCACTTAGTTGACACAATTATTTCCATGAAGTTTAAAATTGATTTAGTATTTTAATAAATCAGAAACAAATGTTAGAAAATAGAAAATAGAAATAAAAGGCAGAAAGGAGAGCACCTGAGCCACTTACCTCGCCTGCACTGTGTTGGCCCAACACTGTTGGCCCAGCCCATCTCTCTCCCTTGTCTTCTTCCAGCTCACGCCAGAAGGACTGCAGCGCACATGGACGACGCCCGCCGGCATGGGCCCGACCACCTCCTGCTTGCCGTTTTGCCCTGGCCCTCCCTGGTGAAGCCACGCCCCCCTCGACCCTCTCTGGCTCTCCCAGCGCCTCTTCTCTCCTCTGGCTCCTCTCCACCTCGCGCCCGAGCGCACCGCAGTGCGCTGCCGAGCACCATAGTAGCCACTGCCACTCCCTCGACCTCTCGAGCTTACCAAGAGCTCCGCCGCTTCATCCTTGACCTCCACACCAAGAAGCGCAACGTCGGATGCCCCACAACGCCGCCTTTGCCCTCGTCTTCAACCTCGGGCACCGAAGATCGCCACCGCCGATTCGAAACCTCCAGGCCGTCCCCGAGCGCGCTAAGCATCCCTACAGCCTCTATGTGAGCACCTACGCCGTTTCCCTCTTACCCCGACGCCGTTTGCGACCTGTAGCCGTTGATTCTGCGCTGACCGAAATGCCCCGCCGCACGAGCTCCACGTCGGCGTCACTTCGGTGACCATTTGGTCATCCGTCGGTGTGCAACGCGTTCTCAACCTTGCGTACTGCATCCCTAGCGCACTGGTTCGCTCGACCGCGAGCCGCAGCAGCAAAACTCACGAACACCAAACTCCGGCCGCCGCCTCGCTCGCCACCGCCGATGCCACAGCTCACCCCATCTCCTCTCGCTTGCTCCTTTGGATGCGCGTGAACCCGAGGAACCCGTAGAAGCAAACAGCGAGGCCAATGGTTGCCCGTAGCTCGATCCCGAGGAGCATCCGTCGTCGGATGTGCTCGCTGGCGTTCAACTCCGGTGAGATGACATGGCATCATTATCTTGAGGCTAATTAGCGCATTAATCTCACCCTGTGCCACTGACAGACCGGCCCCACCCTCTAGTTAACCGCGGGGTAAACCCCTGTTAAATTTTCACCTAACCAACGTGGACCCCACACGTCAGTTGACCCACTGACGTCACCGTTGACCGGCCCCACCTGTCTGTGACTCGAGCCAACACTATGAGACTGACCAGTGGGACCCACTGGTCAGGTTTGACCTGGACGGAGCCTATTGACCTGCTGATGTCAGCATGACCTAATGCTGACGCAATAATACATTTTTTGGATTTATTAATAATCAGGAAATTCCAGAAAATGTCTAAAACTTCTAAAAATCATAGAAAATTATCTATAACTCGAAATAAGATAAATTGTATATAAAAAATGATCAGAAAAATCCAATATATCCATCTGTACTGTTTTCATGCATGTTTGAGCAAGTTAATCTCACTGTTTAGGATGAAACATGATTAGGACAAATTTGATAATAGATTTGGAGTTGGAATTTGATCTAGCTTTGAATTCCACTTCAACCAAAATGACTTCCTGTTGCATTAGTCCAAATCACATCATATTGCCATGTAATGATCATGCATCATATTGTGCATTGCGTTGATCGTGTTTCTTCTCTATTGCCGGTGTTGTTCCCCCTCGGTAGACGTTGTTCCGACGTTGTGATCGTAGACACTTATGAAGACTCAAGGCTATCTTCAGAAGTGCCAGGCAAGCAAAACCCCCTTGTTCATTCCGATACAATCCCACTCTCTCTCGCTCCTGCTCTCTTTTACTGCATTAGGACAACAACGATTCAACTGTTACATGCTGTGGTAGTTGAACCACTTTCCCCTGCATGACCTGTCATTGCCATAGTAAATAGATGAAACCCACTAGCATGAGTAGGAGTTGTTTGAGCCCTGTTGTGCCAACTCATTCATGCTAGTTTGTCATGCCTGCTATTGCTTAGAGTTGAGTCAGGTACGATTCATCAGGAATGAATTGGAATGCGGTGAACGTGTCCTACTTTTGAGAGCTAAGTGTGTGAACACGATTTGGTAAAGGTAGTGGTGAGAGGCCATGTAGGAGTACATGGTGCGTTGTCTCATTGCAGCCGTCCTCAAGAACTGAGTTCTGTGTTTGTGATCCATCAACAGTTACTACCACGCATTCGAATGCTTAAGTGCCCCTCTCGACTTATTAATCTACCTGATCTCTGTCCAGGAGTTGCAACTAGTTTTTCGTGTTTGTAGGTAGTGTTAGTAGTCTACCAAGTGGCACCCGGTACAGGTGGGCTTGGGACAGACTAGGCACAGTGGCCCGGTGTACCAAGTGGCACCCGGATGGTGGGCTTGGGAACCCTGTACACATCGTTTGGGGCCGTGAGCGAAACCCCGACCAGATCTCCTTGCGGATGGAACCCGGATAGGTGATAAACCTGGACAAGAGACTTTTGTGATTAGTTAGGTCATCGCCGACTTCCTCACCAGGCTTCCGCTTGAAGGTTGACGAGATACACGACGTGTACATGGTGGTAAGTGGCGACAGCGTGTGTGAAGAAGTACACCCCTGCAGTGTTATCATTATCTATTCGAATAGCCGCATTCCTCGGATATGCAAACTTGGACCCCTTGCATAGTTCATAGAGAAGTGAAAGTGGATACTCTAAAATGCGCAAGATAAGTGTGAGTGCTATGGATGGCGTTCTCGCAGGGAGACGGGAGCGGATCCATAGTGGTGTATTGGTATGGTGAATTTGTGGACTCGTGTGCGCCACCTCAAAAGAGTTACTTGCAGTTGTAGTTCAGGTTAGCCACTGAGTCAAAGCTGGCTTGCTACAGTTAAACTCCACCACCCCCTTTGTTGATACCGATGCATATGTAGTTAGTTCTGATGTAAGTCTTGTTGGGTACATTTGTACTCATCTTTGCTTAATTTATGTTTTGCAGAGAGACTTCAGTCTTGCTAGTAGTTCCACGTGGACTTTGACGTTTAGCTTGTTACCTCAGCTATGATCTTGTACCCTTGGGAGGGTCTTGTAGATAGTCAGGCTTCTGAGCCTTCTTCATTTGTAGTTGTTTGTAATCAGACAAGTTAAGCTTCCGCATGTGCTTGTTGATTGTATGCTCTGTATGTTGGGTCATGAGACCCATGTTTGTAATATCTCGCTCCTTGGAGCCTAATGAATAAATACTTTGAGTTGTAGAGTTTTGTTGTGATGCCATGTTGTATTTACACATATCGAGCATATTGTGTGTATGATTGAAATGCTTGGTATGTATGGGATCCGACAACCTAGTTGTTTATCCTTGGTAGCCTCTCTTATGGGGAAATGTAGTCTTGTGCTTCCAGGAGCCATAGTAGTCCGCTACAGCCCGGTTCACCGGAGTCCTGCTAGCCCCGCACTACTGCTCTGGAACACTTGACTGGCCGGCATGTGTTTCACTTCGTTCCTGTGTCTGTCCCTTCGGGGAAATGTCACACGATGACATCCGGAGTCCTGCCTAGCCTGCTACAGCCCGGGTTCCCGGAGTCCTATTAAGCAAGTGCTACAGCCCAGATTCACACGCTGCTGACCGACATGCTCGATGTTGATTCATGCATGCCTGTCCCCGTAAGTTAGTGCCACTTTGGGTTCACGACTAGTCATGTCGGCCCGGGTTCTCTATCATATGGATGCTAGTGTCACTATGATATACGTGAGCCAAAAGGCGCAAACGGTCCCGGGCCATGGTAAGGCGACACCCATGGGAATACCGTGCGTGAGGCCGCAAAGTGATATGATGTGTTACCGGCTAGATCGATGTGTTTTTGAATCGGGGGCCTGACAGTTTTGGTATCAGAGCCTGAGTGCCTGTAGGATTACCAAGCTAAGCTGGTCGAAGTCGTGTCTAGAAATGCTTTAGTTATAGAAGGGAATTGGTTGTGGATGGGAACGCAAGGCTCTTTTACTCCTTATCCTCATGACCTTCTGATCTGAGTCATCTTATCTTTTCTACGGGGTTAAGAACTAGGCTTCTCTTCTATCTCTCAGGATGACGTGTTACTAATCCGTAGACTCATAGGATTGATGAATTCAAGCCCGAGTTTGGTTCCTACTACTTCTGTGTGTTGACTGTTCATCTCAGAACTTTGATATTGTGATGCTAAGTGGTTATGCCACCATTTCACAGGATGTCTCAAATCATTTTGAGCATTTATAGCCGTTATGCTGTCCGAGTCATCCCAGGTCTCTAAATAGTCTGATGCATTTGCAAATCCCTTCCTCTCGTTCCTGATGCCTTTGGGCCAGTTCAACACACTAATCGGTGAGTTGAGGTACTTTATTGCCTCGACATATATGTTGGAGCCATTATTATGACCCTAGGCATCTTAGAGAACCACCCATAATCTAGCCATGCTTTATATTCCCAGTGTGATGATTCTAGCCACCATTCTCGAGAGCATCCCGTGATGCTACTTAGTAGTAGGTATTCTACTCCTGGGTTTTGAACCCGAGATTCACCCTACTTCATGTTGTTAGCATTTGCTAGTTCACTTAAGAAATTAGTAACCTTGTGATAGTCCTCGAGGTCTGTGGTATATCGTTCTTCCAATACCATGAGCCAATACGGCAGAAGTTATTTGAACCAAAAGATCACAATCAGAGTACTCTTGAGGAGTTCTCCATTCATAATTGTGACTCTGCCAGTCCCACCTCTCTACATGGGTTATCCGGAAGAAACCTGTCGGACTTAGTTCGATATACTAATCTATGCATCCACAACTCAAAATGTAATATGCTCCTTGAGTTGTCCATTCTCAGTTGTATTCCGACCATCATCTATCAATTGATAGTCAGGAATAGTTGTGCATTCGTGTTCATCGATGCCAATTATTCTTGTGGTCCGTCAAGCCATTCTATTCCGGAATGACTAGGAGAAACAAACTCCAGTACCTCGTCCACTTCTAGGATTGTGTCAAAGTAGTTGTATTTCATGGATCAAAATGCCAATCCAGCTTTTGCTCTGTTCTACCTTCGAGTGTTACCATCTTTATGCCAGGAATGTCATGAGAATTGCACCGCCTCTTATGAACTCTTGACGCGGTGATACTTCTCTCCATCATTATTCATTCCTCGGTCCCGTGTTGTTGTAACCGGAATGCCGACAAGTGAACCATGATGTGTGAAATCAATACTCCTAGCAACTGTGTTGCTTGGTAGTTATGGACATTATTATCATTCTTAGCATGTTGGTTATCGAATCACTATTCTAGGATTGATCGTGCTACCTTGTCCTTATTTCTGGTGCACTCTTCGATCTTAGAGTTAGGATTGAATTCCTTGCTTATTTGATCATATCGTCTTGCCCTGAAAAGCAAGATTGTTCTTGAGCTTAGTGACATATCGGTGGTTCGTTATTTTCTGAATATATTCTCGGAGGTATCACCAGGTTGTCACCTGATCGCTATGTTGAGTTTGTGATCAAGTTGGTTTCTTATAGCCACACTTTTCTCCAAGAATCTGTGTTGGATATCCCTGAGCTAGTTGGTTAAGCTTAACAACAACTTGGAGAGTTGGAAGATAAAAGCTTGTCCTACCACGCTCATCCCTAAGGGATATCTTGTATCCGTGTTGAAGAAATGTAATATCTTCGTCGATTGATCCACGTGATCAATTGTCGGCACTATTGTCTTATCAATCCTTTGATTTGAGTGTGGGCTATCGTCAAATCAAATTAGAACCAATGATGTTCGTAATCTTGACTTACTCGTGGTTGATCCCTCAAGCATACACCATTACATCTTTTAGTCTGACCAATGCTATCACCGTGTTCACATGATGGTGGAAGTCCAGTGATATGGACATTCAATGAGTTGCTGTTGAGCCCATCAGCAGCATTTTGTCTCCCCCATGATTCATGTTGAACATTACACTAGTGTTGGAAACTTTATGAGCATTGCCCTCATGTCCCGTTCATGAAGCATATGTCCGGTTGAAATATGTGATTTCCTCTAATTCATGTGCATCTGATGCAAGTTGCCGCCGTGGATTCGAGAAAGCTTGTTTTGCTTCCTTTGGAATCATCCCAAGTTAGTCATCATGTGCGAAGTATTCTATGGGTTGATAGGCTCGCTACCTCCAGTCCATATGTGTCCCTAGCACACCAAGCCACTGATTGATTTGTTCAAGGAGAAGAAGTTTCTTCTTAAGAGCTAGACTTACGCAAGGACTTCGATATCCTTGTTGATGGTTTCACCCCTGAACTCGGTAGTGTTTCATTGTGAGACCACCAGCTGACCATGCTTGTCTAGGACAGCGTGTTCACAAGCTTGTAGCAGAATTAGCTCATGTTTTGGAGCTTACTACCGTAGTTCATTTCCCCGAGAATCTCGCAACATCATATCATCGAATTGTGTTGCAAACTTTCATTTTTCTTTCTAGACTTGATGAGTCTGGAATGTCCTGACACGAACCAGATCCGAATCTCAGGCAGATATGATGGTTGGAACACACTCCAAGAACTATAATATTGGTCTCTCTGTAACCGGTAAAGTGGATGTTGTGGGCAACACACCCAGCTGGAAGACCTATTATTGTAGTATCTTGATTGAGGAAGTTGGCCACCTCCCCATAAGGATTTTGTAGGATTTACTCCAGAAGTTGTTCCTTATGGATCCTTTGTATTCTGAAGTCCGGCCTTTACTTGATGACCATGTTGATGCCACTTTGAATCATGATAGTGGTGTCTTAAACATCAAGGAGAACATTAGAAGCGGAGTGCTAAATGTCTCTCGGTCGATCATCCAGATTTTGTTTCCTTGGCATTGCTAAGGTAAAATCTGAGAAAGTGTTGTCTCCCTTTGCATCTGCATCATCCATCACTATTCATCAGGGTAGTATGAGGTGTTGCTAGAATCCTCGACACGGATGTTGGTAAGACCTTGATGAATAGGGAAATGCTCAAGTTCTTAAGAGCACACTCAGTCACTAGGTTATATCCTCGATATCAATTGGGATGTGTCTCCCATTTGCCGAGTAGTTCTATAACCATAGTTTCCTTTCCGAACTGAGTATGCCATTTCCTCGAACCCATTCAACGATCATCATGAATTGCTCGATCTCCGAGGAGATCGTTTCCTGTGGATTATCCTTTCGTCATCATTGAGTTGAGTGAAGATCTCGAGAGCAAGGATATCAAGATCCACAAGAAGCAAGGAATCAACATTTGGATCATGAAGATTGTAATAGTTCGAGTCCCCTCTTACTTTTACCCTATGCTTTAATCTCAGGACAAGATTCCAGTTTAGTGGGGGTGAGTTGTCACAGCCCTAGCTCAGCCCCTGTTGTCCTTGCTTGATCTTGTTGCATCATGTTTAAATTTTATTGAAAGTTGAATTGGGGAAAGTGGAAAGCCTCAGAAGTCTTTTACAAAAATGATCAACATTAAAAATTGTTTCAAATAAATCCAAGAAAATGTTCCTGTCAAGCTATAAAAATATTGGCAAGAGGTAAAACTCAAACCAATATTTTTGGAGTCTCAGAAATATTTATTTTGGGAATTTGGAATTAATTCAATAACTATTTGAATTGGATTTATATTTATTATATATATAAATATATGTTCAATAATTCTGAAAATTGTTGTGTGGCTTTGTATAAGTCCACTTAGTTGACACAATTATTTTCATGAAGTTTAAAATTGATTTAGTATTTTAATAAATCAGAAACAAATGTTAGAAAATAGAAAATAGAAATAAAAGGCAGAAAGGAGAGTACATGAGCCACTAACCTGGCCTGCACTGTGTTGGCCCAACACTGTTGGCCCAGCCCATCTCTCTCCCTTGTCTTCTTCCAGCTCACGCCATAAGGACTGGAGCGCGCGTGGCCGACGCCCGCCGGCAGGCGCACGACCACCTCCTGCTTGCTGTTTTGCCCTGGCCCTCCCTGGTGAAGCCATGCCACCCCCTCGACCCTCTCTGGCTCTCCCAGCGCCTCTTCTCTCCTCTGGCTCCTCTCCACCTCGCGCCCGAGTACACCGCAGTGCGCCGCCGAGCACCACTGCAGCCACTGCCGCTCCCTCGACCTCTCGAGCTTACCAAGAGCTCCGCCGCTTCATCCTCGACCTCCACACCAAGCCGCGCAACGTCGGACGCCCCCACAATGCCGCCTTTGCCCTCGTCTTCAACTTCGGGCACCGGAGATCGCCACCGCCGATTCGACACCTCCGAGCCGTCCCCGAGCGCGCTAAGCACCCCTACAGCCTCTATGTGAGCTCCTACGCCATTTCCCTGTTACCCCGACGCCGTTCGTGACCTGTAGCCGTTGATTCTGTGCTGACCAAAATGCCCCATTTGGTCATCCGTTGGTGTGCAACGCGTTCGTAACCTTGTGTAGTGCATCCCTAGCGCACTGGTTCGCTCGACCGCGAGCCGCCGCAGCAAAACTCACGAACGCCAAACTCGGGCCGCCGCCTCGCTCGCCACCGCCGACGCCACAGCTCACCCCATCTCCTCTCGCTTGCTCCTTTGGATGCGCGCGAACCCGAGGAACCCGTAGAAGGAAACGGCGAGTCAAATGGTTGCTCGTAGCTCGATCCCGAGGAGCATCCGTCGTCGGATGTGCTTGCCGGTGTTCAACTCCGGTGAGATGATATGGCGTCATTAGCTTGAGGCTAATTAGCGCGTTAATCTCACCATGTGCCACTGACAGACCGGCCCCACCCCCCTAGTTAACCAAGGGGTAAACCCCTTTAAATTTTAACCTAACCAACGTGGACCCCACACGTCAGTTGACCCGCTGACGTCACCGTTGACCGGCCCCACCTGTCTGTGACACGAGCCAGCACTGTGAGACTGACCAGTGGGAGCCACTGGTCAGGTTTGACCTGGACGGAGCCTATTGACCTGCTGATGTCAGCATGACCTAATGCTGATGCAATAATACATTTTCTGGATTTATCAATAATCAGGAAATTCTAGAAAATGTCTAAAACTTCTAAAAATCATAGAAAATTATCTATAACTCGAAATAAGATAAATTATATATGAGAAATGATAAGAAAAATCCAATCTATCCATCTGTACTATTTGCATGCATGTTTGAGCAAGTTAACCTCAATGTTTAGGATGAATCATGATTAGGACAAATTTGATAATAGATTTGGAGTTGGAATTTGATCTAGCTTTGAATTCCACTTCAACCAAAATGACTTCCTGTTGCATTAGTCCAAATCACATCATATTGCCATGTAATGATCATGCATCATATTATGCATTGCGTTAATCATGTTTCTTCTCTATTGCCGGTGTTGTTCCCCCTCGGTAGACGTTGTTCCAATGTTGTGATCGTTGACACTGATGAAGACTCAATGCTATCTTCAGAAGTGCCAGGCAAGCAAAAACCCCTTGTTCATTCCGATACAATCCCACTCTCTCTCGCTCCTGCTCTCTTTTACTGCATTAGGACAACAACGATTCAACTATTACATGCTGCGGTAGTTGAACCCCTTTCCCCTGCATGACCTGTCATTCCCACAATAATTAGATGAAACCCACTAGCATGAGTAGGAGTTGTTTGAGCCCTGATGTGCCTACTCATTCATGCTTGTTTGTCATGCCTGCTACTGCTTAGAGTTGAGTAAGGTCCGATTCATCGGGGATGAATTGGAATGCGGTGAACA
Organism: Triticum dicoccoides; assembly: GCF_002162155.2. Classification (NCBI taxonomy): domain Eukaryota; kingdom Viridiplantae; phylum Streptophyta; class Magnoliopsida; order Poales; family Poaceae; genus Triticum; species Triticum dicoccoides. The sequence goes on from NC_041392.1 coordinate 411,562,028, forward strand.
TGTCCTACTGTTGAGAGCTAAGTTAGGAGTACATGGTGGGTTGTCTCATTGCAGCCGTCCTCAGGAACTGAGTTCTGTGTTTGTGATCCATGAACAGTTACTACCACGCATTGGAATGCTTAAGTGCCCCTCTCGACTTATTAATCTACCTGATCTCTGTCCAGGAGTTGCAACTAGTTTCTCGTGTTTGTGGGTAGTGTAAGTAGTCTACCAAGTGGCACCCGGTACAGGTGGGCTTGGGACAGACTAGGCACAGTGGCCCGGTGTACCAAGTGGCACCCGGATGGTGGGCATGGGAACCCTGTACACATCGTTTGGGGCCATGAGCGACACCCCGGCCGGATCTCCTTGCGGATGAACCCGAATAGACGATAAACCTAGACGAGAGACTTGTGTGATTAGTCAGGTCGTGGCCGACTCCCTCAGCAGGCTTCCACTTGAAGGTTGCCGAGATACACGACATGTACATGGTGGTAAGTGGTGACAGCGTGTGTGAAGAAGTACACCCCTGCAGGGTTATCATTATCTATTCGAATAGCCGCATTCCTCGGATATGGAAACTTGGACCCCTTGCATAGTTCATAGACAAGTGAAAGTGGATACTCTAAAATGCGCAAGATAACTGTGAGTGCTATGGACGGCGTTCTCGCAGGGAGACGGGAGCGGATCCATAGTGGTGTATTGGTATGGTGAATTTGTGGACTCGTGTGCGCCACCTCAAAAGAGTTACTTGCAGTTGTAGTTCAGGTTAGCCACTGAGTCAAAGCTGGCTTGCTGCAGTGAAACTCCACCACCCCCTTTGTTGATACCGATGCATATGTAGCTAGTTCTGATGTAAGTCTTGATGGGTACATTTCTACTCACGTTTGCTTAATTTATGTTTTTGCACAGAGACTTCAGTCTCGCTAGTAGTTCCATGTGGACTTCGACGTTTAGCTTGATACCTCAGCTACGATCTTGTACCCTTGGGAGGGTCTTGTAGATAGTCAGGCTTCTGAGCCTTCTTCATTTGTAGTTGCCTGTACTCAGACAAGTTAAGCTTCTGCATGTGCTTGTTGATTGTATGCTCTGTATGTTGGGTAATGAGACCCATGTTTGTAATATCTCACTCATCGGAGCCTAATGAATAAATACTTTGAGTTGTAGAGTTTTGTTGTGATGCCATGTTGTATTTACACATATCGAGCATATTGTGTGTATGATTGAAATGCTTGGTATGTGTGGGATCCGACAACCTAGTTGTTTATCCTTGGTAGCCTCTCTTATGGGGAAATGTACTCTTGTGCTTCCAGGAGCCATAGTAGTACGCTACAGCCTGGTTCACCGGAGTCCTGCTAGCCCTGCACTACTGCTCCAGAACACTTGACTGGCCGGCATGTGTTTCACTTCGTTCCTGTGTCTGTCCCTTTGGGGAAATGTCACGCGGTGACATCCGGAGTCCTGCCTAGCCTGCTACAGCCCGGGTTCTCGGAGTCCTGTTAGCCCAGTGCTACAGCCCGGATTCGCACGCTGCTGACCGACATGCTCGGTATTGATTCATGTATGCCTGTCCCCGTAAGTTAGTGCGACTTTGGGTTCACGACTAGTCATGTCAGCCCGGGTTCTCTGTCATATGGATGCTAGTGACACTATCATATACGTGAGCCAAAAGGCGCAAACGGTCCCGGGCCATTGTAAGGAGACACCCGTGGGAATACCGTGCGTGAGGCCGCAAAGTGATATGAGGTGTTACTGGCTAGATCGATGTGACTTGGAATCGGGGTCCTGACAGTTATCATTATCTGTTCGAATAGCCGGATTCCTTGGATATGGAAACCTGGATCCCTTGCATAGTTCATAGACAAGTGAAAGTGGATACTCTAAAATGCGCAAGATAACTGTGAGTGCTATGGACGGCGTTCTCGCAGGGAGACGGGAGTGGATCCATAGTGGTGTATTGGTATGGTTAATTTGTGGACTCGTGTGCGCCACCTCAAAAGAGTTATTTGTAGTCGTAGTTCAGGTTAGCCACTGAGTCAAAGCTGGCTTGCTGCAGTGAAACTCCACCACCCCTTTGTTGATACCGATGCATATGTAGCTAGTTCTAATGTAAGTCTTGCTGGGTACATTTGTACTCATGTTTGCTTAATTTATGTTTTTGCAGAGAGAGTTCAGTCTCGCTAGTAGTTCCACTTGGACTTCGACGTTTAGCTTGATACCTCAGCTACGATCTTGTGTCGTCGGCAGGATCTGGTAGATAGTCAGGCTTCCCAGCCTTCTTCATTTGTAGTTGTCTGTACTCAGACAAGTTAAGCTTCCGCATGTGCTTGTTGCTTGTATGCTCTGTATGTTGGGTCATGAGACGCATGTTTGTAATATCTCTCTCCTCGGAGCCTAATGAATAAATACTTTGAGTCGTAGAGTTTTGTTGTGATGCCATGTTGTATTTACACATATCAAGCATATTGTGTGTATGATTGAAATGCTTGGTATGTGTGGGATCCGACAATCTAGTTGTTTATCCTTGGTAGCCTATCTTATGGGGAAATGTAGTCGTATGCTTCCATGAGCCATAGTAGTCCGGTACAGCCCGGTTCACCGGAGTCCTGCTAGCCCATCACTACTGCTCCGGAACACTTAGATTGGTCGGCATGTGATTCACTTTGTTCATGTGTCTGTCCCTTCGGGGAAATGTCACACGGTGACATCCGGAGTCCTATTTGCCCAGTTGCTAAGCCCGGATTCACACGCTGCTGACTGACATGCTCGATGTTGATTCATGTATGCCTGTCCCCGTAAGTTAGTGCCACTTTGGGTTCACGACTAGTCATGTCGGCCCGGGTTCTCTGTCATATGGATGCTAGCGACACTATCATATACGTGAGCCGAAAGGCGCAAACAGTCCCGGGCCATGGTAAGGCGACACCCGTGGGAATACCGTGCGTGAGGCCGCAAAGTGATATGAGGTGTTACCAGCTAGATCGATGTGACTTGGAATCGGGGTCCTAACATGTGCGATCGTTCTTGTTGGTTGAGTTATTCTCTCGTGTTTCCCCTCTCGTTCTTCGTGTTCATCGTGATGTCATATAGGGTTCCACCCTACATCAGGATGCCATCGCAAACTTCTTCTCTTCCTACATTAGGATGCCATCGCAATCTTCTTCTCTTCCTCATAGTTTTGCAACCGGAAGATTTTGTCAACCTTCAATGCCCATGATAGGCACTCTTCGAGGTCATAGCTTCCATTGAACTTGGGCATTGTGAACTTTAGCTTGTGGTAGCATTGCTCTTCATTGTGTTGGGGTTGGGGATGATGACGTCCTTGACAAGGAGGATTGTCTCCCTCAACTTGCTCTTGTCTTGGAGGATTTCCATTATCTTCTTCTTGGTGAACGTGATCTTCTTGTCGATCTTGTGGAGGAGCTTGAGGAACTTGACGGTGCACTCTTGATTGATAAATCCTGTCTTCAACTTCTTCACGAAGCGCTTCTTGTTGGTCACGAGCTTGGCGGTTGCGTGCGGCAATGACTCAACTTGAATCTCGGAGGGCACGTTGCGCCTTGATCAAGTGCTTGAGCTTCACATAGATGTTGTTTTGATGTTGTGCCTCGGCATCTTGTGCATCTTGATGTAGGAACGCTCGCTCTTCCTCTTCTTGTTGACATTGGCGTTGTCGTTGTCGTGCTTGCGCACAAGTAGCTTGGTTTTGACGGTGTTGTTGCTCTTGAGAGTAGTTTTCGTGCACAGGATTGCGATTTGCTTGATGATGAGGACATCAATACCATCGTTACACCCACAATCTCTGCCGCTATACATACTGGACCAATTACTAGAGCTCTCACATGCCAATTAAGTTATCAGGTACTTTTGTTTCTTGGTAATGATTATAATGTTCATGAGAATATGATGCTGCCTAAATTGGATGCATTTGTCTTGCTTACAAATGAAGGGCCTAGCTTGGACAAGAGGGATGAACATTGGAGCAAGATTAAGCATGGAGATGATGGCATGCACAAGGGGAACAAGAACGGAGTTACAAGGGATGATTTCAGGACTTTGAAGCCACCATAATGAGTGCTAATGAGTGCATGAAGCCTTGTACGAAATATACAAGATACCACTTCATAAATTTTGTCCAGAGGCTATTCTAGGTGCTGCGTCACCTTATTATTGGGCCAGGCCCATGTAATTTCGAAATACATAAATATAGGCTATTTTTAGAGTCCGTATGTGTGGGAAAACAAGAGATAGGGTTGGTTTCGGACCCCTTCCCCAAGGGACACCAAATTCCCCCCCTCTTCCTCCATATATAAAGCCCTTAGGGCACCGTTTAGACTTTGGGTTTTGTTTAGATTAAAAGTTCGCCATAGCTGCAACTACGCGTACTTTGTTTTTGTTCAACGACCAGACAAAGACGTCACAGAACCCCACCTTCATCAATAAAGCTTTCATCTTATGTTCGCAATATCCAGATTGCAATCTTAGTTCCTTGCCTCTTCTTCGTTTGCTTGTACGAAATAGACCTTCATGGCCAGGTTGATCGTGCTCCGAAATGGTCAATAACCTCTCGGAGTTGGTTTAGCAATTTCTAAGGCGCGACGTATTCGCACGTACGTAGTTGGATCGTCAAAGTCTACTCCTCCAAAATGAAAATCATCATCTCATCGAAATACGGGACACCTTTGCCTCTATCACGTGTTATCAGATTTCTAGGTTGTTCGGTGAGATTCTACAGTATTTCGTAGTTTAGATCGAGTCTGTTCCTCATACCTATTGTCCACGAAAAAGCCAAAAAAAATTAGGGTTAGTTCATCCTATCTGAACATGTCTGAGCCTTTGCATAGTCTTTTTAGTCTTAGAGTTTAAAGTTCTAGTCATAAGTTGTCACGGCGCCACCACACCATCATCATGGCCCCTACCATCTGCCACCACCGCTTATCCGCCACCGCTTTGAATCCGTATCCATATACCACCACCAATCCGTATCCATATACCACCACCGCTACCACCACTGCTGCCATATCCTACAACCATATATCCACCACCAATCCGAGTTCCTTTCATGTTAGGTTTCTTTTTGAGATCCATCTAATTTTTGATTCGTGTTTCCTTGCCTGAGTAGGTTTCAGAAACAAAAGAGTCTGGAGACCCTCGGGCAGTTTTTAGGACAAAATTTCAGCGACCAAAAATATTTTTCCCTATCCTATTTTTAGTCTTTTCTGAGTCTTTTAAGCCACGTGCCATCATAGTGATATTTTGTCACACTTTTTCATCGTCGCTGCCCTGATTTCCGAAAAAATAGTCAAAAAATTCCGTGCACATCCTGTCATTTTGACCTGGGATGTGTCTTGAGACACTCGCCATTATAGTGATTTTTCACAAAAAAGAGAGGAGCGCAAAAAAATAGAGTGAAAAAATTCAGAGTGTGTTCTTCCCTTGTTTACATGCAGCGCCGTGATTTTGTTAATGTTCTAGGCTCGCGTCTCTAGCATGGTCTAGCCTAGGACCAGCACAGTACCGTCATTGAGCGTATGTTCAACTTTGCCTCTCCGAATTGATTATTGCTGACCTTTTTTTGCTACCATATTATAAGCCTTCCCAGCTCCACATACATCTATGTCGTGCGTTTGACTCTCCCTGGCAATCGCTCTATCTAAGATTTTGAGTGTTTTGACTACAACGGTTGCCGATCACCACCTGCTGCTTGGTAAGAACTGGTAAGATTCTGAGATTCGCTTGACGAATTTGTGACACACCAGCACCATTTCCTAGTAGTCTGTAGGATCATATTATTGTGTGTTTCTATTGCTGCTAACCATGGTAGGATCACAAGCCGACGAGATTGACTGGGAGAACATGACGAACAAAGAGTTACATGATAAGTTCCAGCAAATGATGAGTGGACAGGTGGAAGATGTGCTAAACAGATTGGAAGAGGCCATGGAGAAGATAGATGGCATTGAGAAGGTGTTCGAAACAAAGCTCGATAACAAGTTTAATGAATTTCTCGCACATCTTTCACAACCACCACCCGCTACACCTTTTTCACATCTACAACAACAACAACAACAACAATAACAACATCACCCTCCAAATCAAGTGGGACGAGCAAAGCGCGTTCCCCTTGAGCCTGGTCAAACATCTGGTGCCGCTGTACCTACTGTTGATGCTTCTGTAGCTCCAGCTGCTACTAAAGTGGTGGAGGACCATTACGAGGATGAGGTTGATCAAAATCAGAACTACGTGCAACCACCAGCACCACCACCACCAGGTCGTCCTCATGCAGATCATCGCAACGGTAGGGCTGCATCACCTAAGGTACGAGATCATGACCATCTTCCTAAACTAAAGTTGAATATTCCACCATTTGAGGGTAGATATGTTCCTGATATATATCTTACTTGGAGTTAGGAACTGAACAACGATTTTTATGTTTACAATATCCTGAGGAGAGACATGTTCCTGTTGTTGTTTGTGCTTTCACTAGCTTTGCTTGTGTTTGGTGGTCTGAACATTGTAGATTATATCCTATTCCAGCTACTTGGGCTGCTTTGAAAACTACTATGCATACTCATTGGGTTCCACCATATTATCAACGTGAATTGCTTCAAAAATTGCAGTGTTTAAGACAAGGAATTTTTTTCTAGAAGAATATTATCAGGAATTACAAACTGGCATGATTAGATTGGTATTGTTGAGGAGAATGAATGTAACATCCCAAAATTCTAAATTTTGGAATGTTATATTAATTAACTAAATATATGTTTGCTTGTTTGATTGATTGACTGAAAATGAGTGAAATTTGAAACTTTCTGAAAGTTTAATGAGAGGGAATAATATGACTTTGCCAAATCTTTCACTTTGTAATTTGATCCTCACGAATTCAAATTCATTTCATCACAAAACCCTAGAGTGAAGATGATATGACTTCTTCATTTTGAAATGAAAAGGGTTTGAAAAGATTTGAATTCCATATGAAAATATATCAAATTCGAAACTTTATGCAACTCAATGATTTTCACGAGAGAAGATAAAATGACTTCTTCAATTAGATGAAATAGAGTTGGAAGTGGTTTGAAATTCAACTTCAAAACCATTTAGGAGTTATTTGGGTTTTATTCAAATTATTTTTCTCCAAAAATAAATTATATGGAAAATAGGGAAAAATGATCACCTACAATAAAAAATGGAGAAAAAAATTAATTTGAAATCATTTTGGAATTTTAAGTTGTTTTCATTTGGTTTTAAAATGCAATAGCAGCACTATTTGACTTTTGTGAATTGTTTTGTATTTTATTTGCCTATGAAAATAGTTCATGTTTTAGGATTTCTTTTCCTCAACATTTTGATATATTATATGCCCAATAATAGTTTTACTCTATTATTTGGTTCTTTTCTTTTTCTTTCCGTCAGTAACAAAAAAACAAATCGAGGAACGGTACCACGCCGAGGCCCATGAGCCAGCAGGCCTAACATCACGCGCTCGGGACCGAATCCCTTCGGCTCGGTCACCGATCTCCTTCCCCTCTCTCTTCTCCCACTGACACCGGGGCCCACCATCTTCATCCTTATCCCGCAAGCCACGCGGAGCACCACCGCCCTCGGAATCCCGATCTTCACGGGATCCTCGCTCCCCGAACCGCCCCCTGCCCCAAGCCACAGCCCCTATATAAACCCCGACCCCCTCATTTTGTCCCCCTATTTACCCTCGTTGAAACCCTCTGCCTCGCCTGAATTTCGTCGCCGGAGCACTGCATCTCCGCCGCGCCATTGTTGCCCTGCCGCTCCACCCCGACCACCTCGTCGCCATCCGAGCCCATCCCCAACCTCCCCTCGATCCCCTGCACCTATACGACTCCTTCCCTGAACTCCGGCACCACCAGAACCCTCCCACCACCAACTACCGAATGCCATCACTACCGTCAAGCTCGCCGGCGTCGCTCCAGTCGTCCCCGAGATCGCTGCAGCTCACCCACGTGCTTGTCGTCGTCCGACACGTCGACAGGTGGCCTTGCCGTCACCGGATACCCACCGGAGCAGCCTCGCCCTCCACACCTGAGCCGCCCGCGGCCATCTTCTCCGTCACCAATGACATCTGCCACCGTGGTAAGCCACCAGACCCTCTTGTCCGTCCGATCTTCGATTTGCGGTGTAGACTAGATCGCGGTGAATGGTTAGGTTTTTTTGTAGATCGGTTTTATATACTGTCTATTCTCGGTTTAGATCAAACTGGCCCCTCTGGTTCTTTTTAATTTGCCCGCGCTGCCACTGTTTCTCGTAGACTGCAAGCGCTCACTCTTTAGTCTCCGTAGAGCACACCCCCAACGATCCAGAGACTGCCACATCACCGTTGGCCGATCCATAGACTTTGGTTTTTTTCGTTTCTGTTTTAGATTTCAGAAATAGTTCATGTTTTAGATTGTTAATATCTTTTATGTTTTAAATACAAAATGAGTGATTCTTTTTGCATTGGATTAAAAATTTCTTTAAGTTTCTGTTAGTGAAATTGGATTTCAAAATTTAATAGCTTAAATTTTAACTATTTCAAATATGCTTCAAACACTGTTTTGGCTCTAGTTTGAATTCTAGAATAGATTTTTGGTTGATTCTTTTTGCTATTGTTTTGTCTATCCAGTAGCATATAGTTATTTATTTATTTTTTATTTTAAAATAGGTTTATTGCGAAAATAGTATTGTTTTGCTTATGTAGTTGTTTTAGCATATAATTAATATTTTTAATTATTTTTTAGTTAATTCTTTGTGTAGATTTTTACATGTTGTCATATGTTTCTATTAGACTACAGTAGATAAATTTTTCGTAGTCATTTATTAGTGTTTAGCTAATGTTTTAGTATTTGTTTGTTTAGTTCATAGTGATAGTTGATAAAATAGTTTTATTAGTTTTAAAAGTAGTTATTTTTGCCACTTCAAGTTATGTTTTTATTGATTCGGTTATTTAGGAATAAATTAGTTTTCATAATTATTTAATATTTTTTACTATTTTCTTAGTTGTTTGCTAGTTGTTATAGTTGTTCTCGTGTTAACTAGATAGTTATAATAGTTTTCATACTAATTACTTTTGCTAGCAAATGCTTTAGTAAACTATGTTCTGTTGTTTGCTCAGAATTATATTTTCTTTAATGTAGAATAGTTATTAGAGTAAATTAATGTTGTTATGATAATATTTTTTGTGGGTTGGTCTCCACTAATTTCCCTTGAAGTTTTCTTTTGAAGTTTTCCTTTGGTTTTCATTTGTTTTTCTTTGAACTTTATTGTTTTCCTTATTGCTTTTGATTGTTATTTTGATTGATAGAATTGATTGCTAAAAATGTTGCTTATGTGAATACAACGTTTGACTATATAGTTTTCCTTGGAGTGACGAATAGTTTATCAATGTTTCCGAGAGTGTTATTATCTTCATCAAGTAATACCAGGCAAGTTCACCTTGACCATGTTTTACATACCTATGTTTTATTTGCATGTAGTAGCACCCTTTCAACAATCCCTCTAGTAGTGTTACTGAATCTTGTAGTTAAGTAGAATGCATGAGGTACGAACCCATCTCCCTGTTACCAAGCCCGGGACGTTATATAGTTTTAATGCTACGCTATAGTAGACGGGGTTTGGTATGAGTGCACGAGAGTGGTGTGAAGGAGGATGTAAACGTTGTTGGGCCTCCAAATGCAGAGGCTTGTAGGACAGTAGCAAATTTCCCTCAAGTGGATGACCTAAGGTTTATCAATCCGTAGGAGGCGTAGGATGAAGATGGTCTCTCTCAAGCAACCCTGCAACCAAATAACAAAGAGTCTCTTGTGTCCCCAACACACCCAATACAATGGTAAATTGTATAGGTGCACTAGTTCGGTGAAGAGATGGTGATACAAGTGGTATATGGATGGTAGATAAAGGTATTTGTAATCTGAAATTATAAAAACAGCAAGGTAGCAAGTGATAAAAGTGAGCGTAAATGGTATTGCAATGCTAGGAAATAAGGCCTAGGGTTCATACTTTCACTAGTGTAAGTTCCCTCAACAATACTAACATAATTGGATCACATAAATATCCCTCAACATGCAACAAAGAGTCACTCCAAAGTCATTAATAGCGGAGAACGAACGAAGACATTATGGTAGGGTATGAAACCACCCCAAAGTTATTCTTTCCAATCAATCCGCTGGGCTATTCGTATAGGTGTCACAAACAGCCCTAGAGTTCGTACTAGAATAACACCTCAAGACACAAATCAACCAAAACCCTAATGTCAGCTAGATACTCCAATGTCACCTCAAGTATCCATGGGTATGATTATACGATATGCATCACATAATCTCATATTCATCTATTCAACCTACACAAAGGACTTCAAAGAGTGCCCCAAAGTTTCTACTGGAGAATCACGACGAAAACGTGTGCCAACCCCTATGCCTAGGTTCATGGGCGGAACCCGCAAGTTGGTCACCAACACATACATCAAGTGAATCACGTGATATACCATTGTCACCACAGATACGCACGGCAAGACATACATCAAGTGTTCTGAAATCTTTAAAGACTCAATCCGGTAAGATAACTTCAAAGGGGAAACTCAATTCATTACAAGAGAGTAGAGGGGGGAAGAAACATCATAGGATCCAAATATAATAGCAAAGCTCGCGATACATCAAGATCGTATCACCTCAAGAACACGAGAGAGAGAGAGAGAGATCAAACACATAGCTACCGGTACATACCCTCAGCCCCGAGGGAGAACTACTCCCTCCTCGTCATGGAGAGCACCGGGATGATGAAGATGGCCACCAGAGAGGGATTGCACCCTCCGGCAGGGTGCCGAAACGGGTCTAGATTTGCTTTCGGTGGCTATGGAGGCTTCTGGCGGCGGAACTCCTGATCTATTGTGCTCACTGATGTTTTTAGGGTATATGGAGATATATAGGCGGAAGAAGTATGTCAGGGGGGCCACGAGGGGCCCACAAGGGTGGAGGGCACGCCCAGGGGGTGGGCGCGCCCCCCTGCCTCGTGACCTCCTCGCAGGTCCCCCGATGTGCACTCCAAGTCTTCTGGGATTCTTTCCTTCCAAAAAAGAGTTCCGTGAAGTTTCAGGTCAATTGGACTCCGTTTGGTTTTCCTCTTCTTCGAAACCCTAAAACAGGGTAAAAACAGAAACTGGCACTAGGCTCTGGGTTAATAGGTTAGTCCCAAAAATTATATAAAAGTGTATAATAAAGCCCATAAACATTCAAAACAGTAGATAATATAGCATGGAGCAATAAAAAATTATAGATACGTTGGAGACGTATCAGCATCCCCAAGCTTAATTCCTGCTCATCCTCGAGTAGGTAAATGATAAAAGAAAGAATTTTTGATGTGGAATGCTAGTTGGCATAATTTCAATGTAATTCTTCTTAATTGTGGTATGAATATTCAGATCCAAAAGATTCAAGACAAAAGTTCATATTGACATAAAAATGATAATACTTCAAGCATACTAACTAAGCAATCATGTCTTCTCAAAATAACATGGCCAAAGAAAGTTCATCCTTACAAAATCATATAGTTTAGTCATGTTTCATTTTCGTCACACAAGAATGCTCTCATCATGCACAACCCCGATGACATGCCAAGCAATCGTTTCATACTTTAGTAATCTCAAACCTATAAACTTTCACGCAATACATGAGCGCGAGCCATGGATATAGCACTATGGGTGGAATAGAATAATGAGGGGGTTATGTGGAGAAGACAAAAAGGATAAAGTCTCACATCAACGAGGCTAATCAATGGGCTATGGAGATGCCCACTGATTAATGTTAATGCATGGAGTAGGGATTACCATGCAACAGGTGCACTAGAGCTATAAATGTATGAAAGCTCAACAAAAGAAAATAGTGGGTGTGCATCCAACTTGCTTGCTCATGAAGACCTAGGGCACTTGAGGAGGCCCATTGTTGGAATATACAAGCCACGTTCTATAATGAAAAATTCCCACTAGTATATGAAAGTGACAAAACAAGAGACTCTCTATCATGAAGATTATGGTGCTACTTTGAAGCACAAGTGTGGTAAAAGGATAGTAACATTGTCCCTTCTCTCTTTTTCTCTCATTTCCTTCTCTTTTTTATGGCCTTTCTCTTTTTTTGGTCCTTCTATTTTTTATGGCCTTTCTCTTTTTTTATTCCTCACTTGGGACAATGCTCTAATAATGATGATCGCCACACTTCTATTTATTTACAACTCAATGATTACAAATCGATACTAGAACAAAGATGACTCTATATGAATGCCTCCGGCGGTGTACCGGGATATGCAATGAACCAAGAGTGACATGTATGAAAGAATTATGAACGGTGGCTTTGCCACAAATACGATGTCAACTACATGATCATGCAAAGTAATATGACAATGATGATGCGTGTCATAATAAACAGAATGGTGGGAAGTTTCATGGCAATATATCTCGGAATTGCTATGGAAATGCCATAATAGGTAGGTATGGTGGATGTTGTGAGGAAGATATACGGAGGTTTATGTGTGAAAGAGTGTATCATATCATGGGGTTTGGATGCACCAGCGAAGTTTGCGCCAACTCTCGATGCGAGAAAGGGCAATGCACGGTACCGAAGAGGCTAGCAAGGATGGAAGGGTGAGAGTGCGTATAATCCATGGACTCAACATTAGTCATAAATAACTCACATACTTATTGCAAAAATCTACAAGTCATCAAAAACCTTGGCACTACGCGCATGCTCCTAGGGGGATAGATTGGTAGAAAAAGACCATCGCTCGTCCCCGACCGCCACTCATAAGGAGGACAATCAAATAACACCTCATGTTTCAAATTTGTTACACAATGTTTACAATACGTGCATGCTACGGGACTTGCAAACTTCAACACAAGTATTTCTTAAATTCACAACTACTCAACTAGCACGACTTTGATATTATTACCTCCATATCTCAAAACAATCATCAAGTATCAAACTTCTCTTAGTATTCAATGCACTATATATGAAAGTTTTTACTAATCTTGAATACCTAGCATATTAGGATTATTTAAGAAAATTACCATGCTATTTAAGACTCTCAAAATAATATAAGTGAAGCATGATAGTTCATCTATTTCTATAATACCACCACCGTGCTCTAAAAAGATATAAGTGGAGCACTAGAGAAAACAACAAACTACTCCGAAAGATATAAGTGAAGATCAATGTGTAGTCGAATAATTATGCAACTATGTGAAGACTCTCTAACATTTAATAATTTCAGATCTTGATACTTTATTCAAACAGCAAGCAAAGCAAAATAAAATGACATCTAAGAATAGCAAACATCATGTGAAGAAGCAAAAACTTAGGATCAACCGAAACTAACCAATAGTTTTTAAAGCAGAAAGGTGGGATGCCAACCGGGGCATCCCCAAGCTTAGACGCTTGAGACTTCTTGAAATATTATCTTGGGATGCCTTGGGCATCTCAAAGCTTGAGATTTTGTGTCTCCTTAATTCCTCCCATATCATGGTCTCCCTAAATCTCAAAAGCTTCATCCACACAAAACTCAACAAGAACTCGTGAGATAAGTTAGTATAAACCATTGCAAAAACGTTATCATACTCTACTATAGAAAATCACTAAAATTATTATTCAAAATTTCATACTAAATTCCACTGCATATTTAATAGTCCTATCCTCAAATAGAATCATTAAAGAAGCAAACATATGCAAACAATGCAAACATAACAGCAATCTGCCTAAACAGGATAGTCTGTAAAGAATGCAGCAACATCCATACTTCCCTAACTCCAAAAATTATGAAAGAAAATTACCACTGTAGTAAATTTATCAGATATTAATATAAAAAAGGTTTAAACATTTTATCGCATTCTGAATTTTCTAGGGAATTATTGCAACAGCGGTAAACTTCCTGTTTTCAAGCAGCAACATGTGGACTTCTAAAATAGGCATAATAAAGGCTATCAATGCCACTTTTATTGAAATAAAAGATGAAAAACATTGTTCTAAATAACATAGAGAAAATCTTAACAAAAAAAATTGATGCTCCAAACAAAACACATATCATGTGGTGAATAAAAATATAGCTCCAAGTAAAGTTACCGATGAACGAAGACGAAAGAGGGGATGCCTTCCGGGGCATCCCCAAGCTTAGGCTCTTGGCTATCCTTGAATATTACCTTGGGGTTCCTTGGGAATCCCCAAGCTTAGTATCTTGCCACTCCTTATTCCATAGTCGATCGAATCCTTACCCAAAACTTGAAAACTTCACAACACAAAACTTAACAGAAAACTCGTAAGCTCCGTTAGTATAAGAAAATAAATCACTACTTCAAGGTACTGTAATGAACTCATTATTTATTTATATTTTTGTTAAACCTACTGTATTCCAACTTCTCTATGGTTTATAAACTCTTTTACTAGCCATAGATTCATCAAAATAAGTAAAGAACACATGAAAACAGAATCTGTCAAAAACAGAACAGTCTGTAGTAATCTGGATCAAACGCATACTTCTGGAACTCATAAAATTCTCAAATAAATTTCTGGACCTGAGGAATTTATCTATTAATCATCTGCAAAAATAATTAACTCAATATTACTGTCCAAATAAAAATGGTAGCAATTCTCGTGAGCGGTAAAGTTTCTGTTTTTTACAGCATGATCAACAAGACTTTCCCAATGTCTTCCCAAAGGTTCTAGTTGGCACAAACACTAATTAAAAGCATAAAACCACATCTAAACAGAGGCTAGATGAATTATTTATTACTAATCAGGAGCAAAAAGCAAGGAACAAAAATAAAATTGGGTTGCCTCCCAACAAGCGCCATCGTTTAACGCCCCTAGCTAGGCATGATGATTTCAATGGTGCTCACATAAAAGATAAGAATTGAAACATAAAGAGAGCATCATGAAGAATATGACTATCACATTTAAGTCTAACCCACTTCCAATGCATAGGAATTTTGTGAGCAAACAACTTATGGTAACTAGAATCAACTTGCATAGGAAGGTAAAGCAAGCAAAACTTTAAAATTTTAAGCACATAGAGAGGAAACTTGATATTATTGCAATTCCTACAAGCATATGTTCCTCCCTCATAATAATTTTCAGTAGCATCATGAATTAATTCAACAATATAACCAGCACCTAAAGCATTCTTTTCATGATCTACAAGCATAGAAAATTTATTACTCTCCACATAAGCAAAATTCTTCTCATGAATAATAGTGGGAGCAAACTCAACAAAATAACTATCATGTGATTGAAAATTAAGATAAAGATGACAAGTTTCATGGTTATCATTGTTCTTTAAAGCATATGTGTCATCACAATAATCATCATAGATAGGAGGCATGCTTTAATCATAATAAATTTGCTCATCAAAACTTGGGGGACAAAAATTATCATCTTCATCAAACGTAGCTTCCCCAAGCTTGTGGCTTTGCATATCATTAGCATCATAGATATTCAAGGAATTCATACTAACAGCATTGCAATCATTCTCATCATTCAAATATTTAGTGCCAAACATTTTATAGATTTCTTCTTCTAGCACTTGAGCACAATTATCCTTTCCATCATACTCACGAAAGATATTAAAAAGGTGAAGCATATGAGACAAACTCAATTCCATTTTTTATAGTTTTCTTTTATAAACTAAACTAGTGATAAAACAAGAAACTAAAAGACTCGATTGCAAGATCTAAAGATATACCTTCAAGCACTCACCTCCCCAGCAACGGCGCCAGAAAAGAGCTTGATGTCTACTACACAACCTTCTTCTTGTAGATTTTGTTGGGCCTCCAAGTGCAGAGGTTTGTAGGACAGTAGCAATTTTCCCTCAAGTGGATGACCTAAGGTTTATCAATCCGTAGGAGGCGTAGGATGAAGATGGTCTCTCTCAAGCAACCCTGCAAGCAAATAACAAAGAGTCTCTTGTGTCCCCAACACACCCAATACAATGGTAAATTATATAAGTGCACTAGTTCGACGAAGAGATGGTGATACAAGTGGTATATGGATGGTAGATAAAGGTATTTGTAATCTGAAATTATAAAAACAGCAAGGTAGCAAGTGATAAAACTGAGCGTAAATGGTATTTCAATGCTAGGAAATAAGGCCTAGGGTTCATACTTTCGCTAGTGTAAGTTCTCTCAACAATACTAACATAATTGGATCACATAACTATCACTCAACATGCAACAAAGAGTCACTCCAAAGTCACTAATAGCGGAGAATGAACGAAGAGATTATGGTAGGGTACGAAACCACCTCCAAGTTATTCTTTCCAATCAATCCGCTGGGCTATTCCTATAGGTGTCACAAACAGCCCTAGAGTTCGTACTAGAATAACACCTTAAGACACAAATCAACCAAAACCCTAATGTCACCTAGATACTCCAATGTCACCTCAAGTATCTGTGGGTATGATTATACGATATGCATCACACAATCTCAGATTCATCTATTCAACCAACACAAAGGACCTCAAAGAGTGCCCCAAAGTTTCTACCATAGAATCACGACGAAAACGTGTGCCAACCCCTATGCATAGGTTCATGGGTGGAACCCGCAAGTTGGTCACCAAAACATACATTAAGTGAACCACGTGATATCCCATTGTCACCACAGATACGCACGGCAAGACATACATCAAGTGTTCTCAAATCTTTAAAGACTCAATCCGATAAGATAACTTCAAAGGGGAAACTCAATTCATTACAAGAGAGTAGAGGGGGGAAGAAACAACATAGGATCCATATATAATAGCAAAGCTTGTGATACATCAAGATCGTATCACCTCAGGAACACGAGAGAGAGAGAGAGAGAGATCAAACACATAGCTACTGGTACATACCCTCAGCCCCGAGGGAGAACTACTCCCTCCTTGTCATGGAGAGCACCGGGATGATGAAGATGGCCACCGGAGAGGGATTGCCCCCTCCGGCAGGGTGCCGGAACGGGTCTAGATTGGTTTTCGGTGGCTACGGAGGCTTCTGGCGGCGGAACTCCTGATCTATTGTGCTCACTAATGTTTTTAGGGTATATGGAGATATATAGGCGGAAGAAGTACGTCAGGGGGGCCACGAGGGGCCCACGAGGGTGGAGGGCGCGCCCAGGGGGGGTGGGCGCGCCCCCCTGCCTCGTGACCTCCTCGTAGATCCGCCGATGTGCACTCCAAGTATTCTAGGCTTCTTTCCTTCCAAAAATGAGTTCCATGAAGTTTCAGGTCAATTGGACTCTGTTCGGGTTTCCTTTTCTTCGAAACCCTAAAACAGGATAAAAACAAAAACTGGCACTGGGCTCTGGGTTAATAGGTTAGTCCCAAAAATGATATAAAGGTGTATAATAAAGCCCATAAACATTCAAAACAGTATATAATATAGCAAGGAGCAATAAAAAATTATAGATACGTTGGAGACGTATCAGAGGACTCTACGTCAATAACAATAACTCCATGATGGAATCTGCAAGGACTGCATCTTCAAGGCCTCAAGATTTCAAGACTCGAGACAAAAAATCAATACACACTACTAGGTGAAGGATGGTTGACGGGCACCCTGGAGCAACCAGTGGATGGTCGGGATGCATGGAGAAGCGCCATGACATCTTGCAGAAAGCTTCACCCAGACTCAAAGTGACAGAAGAATACTTCATGTCCATAAGCTTACCTATGCAACTACAAGTCACTATGGGCTCTGGCTTGGTTGACCTTAGTGGTGACTCTAGCTGGGATGGTGCTACTAGATGTAGAACTACGGTAGGATTGGATGAGCACTGGATAGTGGTCAGAGGAATTCTTCGAAAGACCATGTTTCGGTCATCTTGTTCTCAAACACCCTGAAGTGCGAGAACATAAAAAGAGGGACCGAATCTTGCGGGTAAAGTGTACAAACTTCTGTAGAGGGTTAAAACCTAATCGATTCGACGTGTTCCCGGTTACGGACAATTTGAGCCTCTGGACTTGGATCTATCTCGGAACTCTCAACACCAGACTGATAACTTAATTGTGGGAAACATTATGATGATATGGGCTATGAGACATCGATTGGCGGAACAATGTCATGATAAAAAACTCCGTAGTATAGACTCCCGATATTCCTTCGTTGTAGGGAAAATAAAATTAGCTTTTATGCAAAAACCTCACACACAGAGTCACAAAGCCATACTGCATATAGAATAGGTTATCCTCTGCTTTCTCTTATTGTGATCTTGCCGGTACATTCAATGTACTTACCTACACAGCTACAACGTATCATGCTGCAGGATTTTTCTCCGACGAGTAAGAGTAACGCCATAGGGTTACGGTCTACACTCAACCTACCGATGGCGTTGATGGGACTCCACACCCGATTGATTGTTTCCGCTCAGACTTATGTGGTATATATATATATATATATATATATATATATATATATATATATATATATATATATATATATCAGTTTTTACGTTATTTATACATGTGATTGCACTTTGATATATATATTGATGTACTGTGTGTGCCAGCATACTGATCCAGGGATGGAACGGATACACAGATACTTGACCGTCTGAGGTTGGGTTGCTACAGATACTGTATCAGAGCACATGTTGACTGAGGACGTGACCCTAGAAATCGAAAAGCCCTAGGACAGGAAATCTCTAAAAATTTCAAAAACATCCTTTACATCTCATCTTTTCAGATTTTATCTAATAGTTCCTGTTACCTCAAATAGTTTGAATATACCCATTCCCTTTTGACCACACGGAGGATCAACTCAATCCACTCTAAGAAGGACAAGATATCGGACAACTAATGACCTCTTCAAAGTAACATGGATTTCACCATGCATTAGAAGAGTTGAAGCTACAATAGTTGAAGACTCTGAAGACTTGAAGAATTTGAAGAATTATTTGACCTGTAGAATACCAAACCCATGTTATATGCTTACGTTAGATACGACAATTTGTGAGCTGTCATTTGTTTGATGTTTTTTTTCCGACAACCACAAAATAAAACCTATTTTTAAAACTATATTGTTTGTATTGTGTGTATCCCTCCATTCTTCTCTCGTATCTCATCCCAAAACCCTTGGACCCAATAGATGATGAAGGAAGATGGACTTGTATTCTCTGGACCGATGACTCGGTTAGAGGCAGAGCTATGGATTCAAAACATGGAGGATCACTTCGGAAATATTTGATTGCAAGGAAGTATGAGGTTCAATATGCTCTTCAGTATTTTACCGTCAAATGCATCAAGCCATAGAAGGATCCAACAGAGCAAAAACTTGGGATGAATTCAAGAAGACTCTATTGAGATCCCGTCTTATCTGGAAGCACTACGATAACCCAAAGAAGAAATCTTGTGCTTGCAAGATTTGTGGAGAAATAGGACACACCAAGGAGGAACACAAGGATGGATGCCCACATTGTGAGGAGAATCACCCAGCCAAAGATTGCTCGACTAGGCAAGTTACTTGTTTCCTGTGTGAAGGAACTACACACTACCCTGGTAAGTGTCACATTTACCCCAAGGTACAAGAAATTACCAAGCAGCAGAAAGAAGCCCTTAGGGAAAGTTTAGAAGAACCCATGATGAAGGAAGTTGTTGAAGACCCTGAAGAAGAAGGCCTAAACAGATTTTACTCCAACGCTTGCTATTCATGTGGAGAAGAAGGACATTATTCCCAGTATTGCACAAAGGAAAGAGAAGAGTATCCCGGAGACTTCCCGACAGTAGATGTGAAGTTCGACCCTCAGGAAATAGAAGCTTTGATCATTATGGAGAAATCCAGGAAGAGAAAACAAAGACATACCCAGAACACCCCAATTTCTGCAAGAAAGGACCTGAGTCAGATCACTTGTTACAGGTGCAAGGATTTAGGTCATTACGCTCATAAATGTCTAGAAAAGAAGCTAAAAATCCAAGGAGCCTGCATAATCACAAAGAAGCCCGAAGACTTACCGGAAGTTATTTGTTTTAATTGAAGGGAAGCCGGACATTATGCTACTAAATGTCCCGACAAGATGAAAGCTGGAGCTAAGTAGTTGAGAGTTTTGTATTTGGTAATAAGTGTAGTAGGAGCATTTTTTCATGAGGATATCACTACTAGGAAAAGGGCTATAGATAGGATTGATACTAATGGCGCACCATGGAAGCAGTGCGCCACTACTATATACTAATGGCGCACCGGTTGGTGATGCGCCATTAGTGTGGAAGACACTAATGGCGCACCAAAAACAGGGTGTGCCACTAGTATTAATTTTTTTTCCATTTTCCATACATACTAATGGCGCATCAGGTCGAAGTGCGCCATTACTAGTTCTAAGTAGTAATGGCGCACCAAGCAGACAGTGCGCCATTACTGTAATTTTTTTTATTCTTTTTGTTGCAAAACTACTAATGGCGCATCGTTTCACAGTGCGCCATTACTAGTTTAAACTAGTAATGGCGCACTATTACCCGATGCGCCATTAGTATATATATTTATTTATTTTACTTTTTTGCAATACTACTAATGGCGCACCACCTGCAGGTGCACCATTAGTAACCAGGGTTACTAATGGCGCATTTGCTGGTGGTGCGCCATTAGTAACCTGGGACCCCAACAAGATATTTTGGACAGCCCCACACCTACCCACTCACTTTCCCCACTTCATTCCCTCCACCTCCTTCTCCAAGATTTCGGCCATCTCGTCCTCCTCACCTCATTTCCACCATAGATTCATCAAAATTAAGTGGTGAAATTACCTTTTTTTGATAGGTAAGTAAGGGGAAAGCTATCTTCATGATGTAGATCTACTTTTTTTCTCCCTAGCTCGCTCCAACAACGTGCACATGCACTTTTTGTGGCCTAGCTAGATCTATGTATGTTTGTGGTGTCGCATGTGTTTGTGGTGTTGCATATATGTTTGTGTTTGAAGGTACCAGTATTTGAAATGTGATAGTTGCCAATATTTTGCCGGAATGTTTTGATTCATTTCCATTTCGGCGAGAATTTTGGCACTATGCATTCTTTTTGGTCCTATTTTTAGGGAAGGTCATGCCAAATTTTTTCTTGGTTCTAAATTATCGTTTTGCTCTACCCCGCAAGGGACCATGGTCCGCACGATGACTGAAGGCATCGTGAATAGGTTTTTGAGCTCCGCAAAGGCCGAGATGCTTCCAAAGAACGAGACGGAGATAAGATGTCCGTGTCGAAGATGCAAGCTGAAGAGCCTTATTGCGGACCTGGATTCT
The DNA here is from genome assembly GCF_002162155.2 of Triticum dicoccoides. NCBI lineage: Eukaryota > Viridiplantae > Streptophyta > Magnoliopsida > Poales > Poaceae > Triticum > Triticum dicoccoides. The sequence goes on from NC_041392.1 coordinate 411,583,244, forward strand.
GGGCAGGTGCAGGACCACCTGCTCCTGCGTGGTTTCATGGATGGCTATCGGTGGCAAGGTGATGAAGATGACTATGAAGTCGTCCATGGGGGCCGGGCAAGAAATGAGGAAGGGCAACAAGACAAGTACCACCGCGGCGAGGGGGGGCGAGAAGACGAAGAATCTCCAGGACATGATCACGACGGTGATGCTATACATAGTCATCATTTAGAAGATGTCGTACATGATGATGAGGAAGATCAAGACGAAGGGCATGATCATGAAGATGAAGATGCTGGAGCAGACGACGATGGAGGCTGGGTGCAGGACCCTCATATTCAAGAGATGCTTCTCAAGCAGACGGATAACGCAAGAGCTGCCGCCCGAGAGAAAGCCAAGCTGGATCAACTGGAGATAAACGCGGTTACTCCATTGTATGAAGGATGCAGGCCCGAGGATACCCGCCTGAAAGGAACGCTCATGGCTCTGGAGATGAAGGTAAAACACAAAATGACCGACGCATGCTTCGACAAGAACATGTCATTCTAGCACGAACGTCTTCCCAAGGGGAACAAGTGCCTGACCAGTTTCGAGGAGGCGAAGAAAATCGTCTGTCCTCTGGATTTACCGCACGTGAAATACCATGTGTGCATGAACAATTGTATCATTTATCGGGACGAGCACGCGGATTCTACCATATGTCCGGTGTGCGGCGTCACTCGATACAAGAAGAGGAAGAAAGCTCCTCGAAAATCGGTGTGGTACTTTCCGATCACTCCTCGTCTGCAGCGGTATTTCGCGGATCCTAAGGTAGCAAAGCTCCTGCGTTGGCACGCGGATAGGGAGGAGAAGAAGCGGGAAGATGACGGAAATGATCCGGAGATAAATAAAAAAGACAAGATGCTGAGTCACCCTAAGGATGCAAGCCAGTGGCAAGCGTTGAACTTCGAATACCCAGAATTTGGGAAGGATCCAAGGAACATCGTGCTGGGCACGAGCACCGATGGAGTCAATCTGTTTGGCAGCCAGAGAATCACACATAGCACCTAGCCTATGTTTGTGTGGATGTACGACCTTCCCCCCTGGTTGTGCATGAAGAGGAAGTACATTCACATGAGTATGCTAATTGAAGGGCCGAAACAACCAGGGAACGACATCAATCTGTATATGGGGCTGCTGAAGGAGGAGCTACACACGCTGTGGAAAACGCCAGCCAATACGTGGGACGCCGCAGAGAAAGAATATTTCCCGATGAGAGCCGCACTGCTCACGACGGTGCACGACTATCTCAGTTACGGATATCTCGCGGGGCAGGTAGTCCACGGATTTTCTGGATGCGTAAGGTGCATGGATGACACAACGTATCGCCAGCTAGATAGAGATCCTGGGTCTTCGAAAACCGTGTTCATGGGACATCGAAGGTGGCTTCGCGATGATGACCCGTGGAGGAAACCCAAGGATCTGTTCGATGGTGAAACCGAACCCCGAAAACACCTGTGTACGAGGAGCGGCGAGGAAATAGACGAGCTGTTGAAAAATTGGAAAGACTGCCCACTGCCGGGAAAGAAGCAAAAGGCGCCAGAGCCGGGAAAGAAGCGAAAGGCGCCAGAGCCACTACTGAAGGTATGGAAAACGAGGTCTGTTTTCTGGGACTTGTCGTACTGGAAGATCCACCGTGTGCCTCACAGCCTTGATGTCATGCATATCATGAAGAACGTGTGCGAGAGTCTGCTTGGTACCCTGCTCAACATGCCAGAGAGGACCAAAGATGGGCCGAAAGCAAGGGCAGACTTGAAATCAATGGGCATCAGGCAGGAGCTTCATGCTAATGATGATGATGATGATGAGGCGAAGCAGGACACAGAAAGTCGTCGCAAAGGCAAAAAGGCCAAGAAGACCGGAAATGACTACCCTCCCGCGTGCTTCACTCTAAGTCAGGAGGAGATCGAGCAGTTTTTCACCTGCCTCCTAGGACTAAAGCTTCCTTACAGTTACGCGGGGAAGATAAGCAGATACCTAGACCCAGCGAAGCAGAAGTTCAGCGGGATGAAATCTCACGACTGTCACGTGCTGATGACGCAGATACTTCCAGTTGCAATCCGTGGGATCATGGACGCGCACGTCCGTGAAACGCTATTTGGCCTATGCAACTTTTTCGACATCATCTCTCGGAAGTCGATTGGCGTGAGGCAACTCAGAAGGCTACAGGAAGAGATCGTGGTGATACTATGCGAGCTTGAGATGTACTTCCCGCCCGCATTCTTCGATGTTATGGTGCATCTACTGGTCCATATCGTGGAGGATATCATCCAACTCGGGCCGACGTTCCTGCACAGCATAATGACGTTCGAAAGGATAAATTGTGTCATCAAAGGATACGTTCGCAACATGTCACGTCCAGAGGGAAGTATAGCCAGGGGCTTTCTGACCGAAGAGTGCATCTCCTACTGCACGAATTATCTAGGCATCGAGAACCCCGTTGGTCTGGCCGTCAACAGGCAGCTCGGCAGGCTCGCTGGATGGGGTCACTGTGAGGGTCTCCACGAAATGCAAGTCGACTTAGAGGGTCGACTCACCGACTTTGAAAGAGCAAACCTAGTCGCGCTACAACACATAGACATGGTCGATCCTTGGGTGGTAGAGCACAAAACCTTTATTGAGAAGACGTACAATGACTGAGGCCAATAGAGGATGGACGGAGATATACTCAAAGAGCACAACTCATGTTTCACGCGTTGGTTCAAGCAGAAGCTTCTGTCGTACCCTTTACATGAAGATTCTTCCACGTAAGAACAACTCATATTCACCTTGTCACAGGGCGCCGAGCACAACCTGATGACCTATGAGGCGTACGATATCAACGGCTACACATTCTACACCGAGGACAAGGACATGAAGAGCGATGGTTATCAGAACTCCGGGGTAACGATGGAATCCTACACCGGTAACGACAAGGACAGATACTACGGAAGGATTGAGGAGATCTGGGAGCTGAGCTACGCTGGAGAGAAGGTCCCGATGTTCCGTGTCAGATGGGCCAAGAGCGTCCTAAAAGAAGACCGGTATTTCACCACCATGGTTATACCCGAAGCCAAATCCATGACCGCGGGCGCAAATGTCACCGCGAAAAATGAGCCATGGGTACTGGCTTCCCAAGTGGACCAATGCTTCTTCATTACCGACCTGTCAAAGCCTAGTCGTGTTGTCATGAGGAGAGGCAAAAGAAGATCATCGGAATGGATGGAGTAGCCAATGAGCAAGACTTCGACAAGTACGGCGACCCGAAGATCGAACATGACGACGACGATGAAGTAGCAGCATACACCACAAGAAGGAGCAGGACCACCCTACCTAAAGGATGTCCGGTCCACAGAAGAACTCCATTTGCAAAAAAGAAGGGCAAGAATCTTGTGAACAGATAGCTAGCTAGCTAAGATCGATTGTATTTAAATCGTAGTCTTCATTTCTCGATTGTATTACATGGACATTTTTTGAACTCATGAATATTTTTAAATTTCATGGGCACTTTTCGAATTCATGAATATTTTTTCAAAATTGATGAATATTTTTAAATCTCGATCGCTATCCCCCTTCATCTCGATCTCGATCCCCCCCCCGCACCCTCCCCCGCTAGCTCCACCGCCACCGACGACCCACCACACCCTCCCCCGCTCCACCGCCGCCGAACACCCCCCGCACCCTCCCCCG
>NC_041392.1:411587591-411642496 GCF_002162155.2 Triticum dicoccoides
CCCCGCGCCCCCCACCACTGCAGCTCCTCCATAGCCGACGCCTCCGTGACCTCGCCGTCGCCGATAGCCTCCCCGCGTCGGCCCCTGCCCTGCGCCGCCTCTACCTCAGTCCGGGCACGGGGTGCAGGACGACGACCGCGGCTGCCGGCCTCCCCACGACCAACCGAGGCACCCAGGAGGCCTCCCTGACGACCAATCGAGCCATCCCTTCGACGCCGCCGCCGCCAACCCCAACCCTGACCCAACCCCTTTGGCGACCGGCCGCGCCCGCCCAGGTACCTCTCCTCCTTCCTCCTTCCTCCCTCTCCACCCTTCCTCCCCATTCCATCCCTCCCTCCCCTCGACCGTGTCTATTATCTTCTGATGATATTTGACAGCTTATGTATAGAAATGCATATTTCAGTGTTCATAGCTATTAAACACTTGCAAGTTACTGCACTGCTAGCTAAATTCTGGTTAGTAAGTCTGTATCCGCCTCCTGTTGAAATTTGGTGATGTGTGTGGCTGTCTAAGTACCTACACAAAATTCCCCATGGAGAAAATGATATAGATCCTCCTACAACATGTATAGATCAATCAGTTCAGTTCTAGTGTTGCTGGACTTTTGCACCATACAAAAATGTACTACTAGTTGAAAATCTTTACTTGAGAGAGCTTCATAAGTAGAAGGTTCCAAAGAATAAAAACCAGTACTAGCACACTAGCACAGTAGTACTGCCACCTCCCAGTAAACAGCAGGGTCTCTGATCAGCAATGTAGTTAATTAGTCAGGGCTTGAAAGCCTGCAAATGCATGTACACACAGGTAGGGAATGTAAGATGAAGGATGTACTTTACCAACTAATCTAATGGGCTGGCACAAAGTGAAAACCAAAACAATAGTTAATCAAGCAGAGGTAGATTAGATTAGATGGCAAAAAGCACAAATGTCCCTGCCTATCCATTTTTTTTCTCAAGTTGAGCTGGTAAGTTTCAGATGTTCAATGATGCTGTAGGAAAAAATTGGATGAAGAAAGATGTGTGTGGCTTCCTGAGAGAAGTATTTGCACAAACAAATTATAATTAATGTGTTGATGAAATTTTGGGTTTTCAAATTGGAACCAAAAACCAACCCTTACCTTTAGACTCTTTTGGAATTTCCCGAACATTTTTTTGTTTGTTCCCTTTCACTGTTTGGGGACTTTTTACTTCAGAATGAACCTTACTAAGATTCAATTAAGACTAATTAACTGCATTTGATGTCACTATATTCTATGAATAACTTCAGTTATGATCTGTACTGGAAAACTTCAGTTAACACTCATTTTTTAGTTAACTCCTTACAGTTCAGATCATATTTTGATTGTCAATAATAGTGGACTTTTAAGGCTTTCTTAGAGGCAATACTAGTGGATTTTAGGCTTTTTACATGCAATAATAGTGGAATTTTAGGCTTTTTTGGAGGAGTGTGTTTCATGCCGGCCTACAGTGATGAATTAGTCAGAGGATTGTGCCTTAGGATTGTGCCAAAGCTACCCATTGTATATATTTCCTTGTCCTTCAAATAGGGGCAAGACTGTTACAGAAAAATTACTTGTAAGCATATTGTGATTTACTTGCAAGCATATTGTGCCTTAGTTACAGAAAAATTACTTGCGAGCATATTGTAACTATTTTCACTCTGTCTTGAAGGTTTTTGACTATAGAATCTGTGGTGACCCACACTCTGTTGGTTCACACTCATTGAGTTCGCTCGTGAAGGGCCGCTGCTGCTTGAGGCCCTTGAGAGGCCCTTCGTGTCGTGATGATTTTGCAGGTACCCCGAGAGGCCCTTGAGTTTGCCGGAATGTCGATTAACTTTCGTTCCGGCAAATTCGGGTACTCCATATGTCCTATTTTCAGCAAAGGTCATGCTGAAATTTTCCGTGAATTTTAGCATGACTTTGCTAAAAATCGGACATATGAGGTACTTGCTACTAATGCATGGGCCGGGGTATCTTAGTACTTAATTAAGTAGGATCAACTGCCCCTTTATTCTTGCTGTATTAAACCATAGGTGGCAATAGAGCCAAGTGATTAGTGCCAAGTGATTAGGCCCAACCTAGGGTGCCTCGGCATCGATAAACCCTAAATGATGAAAACTTAACTTGGCTGCCCCGGATGCCTCGGTGTCGATAAGAACCTAAATGATGTACGCTTAGGCTTTTAGGGTGCCTCGGCGTTGACAAACCCTAAATGATGAAAGCTTAGGCTTTTAGGGTGCCTCGGTGTCGACAAACCCTAAATGATGAGACCATGATCTTGTTCCTTGACAATAACCAACTTTTTGACCAAACTATTTTCCTATTTAGAGCGAAACATGGCCCACAACAATGAGGCCGGTGGTTCGGGCGACAAGAAATTCTAGGAGCTGTCCCAGGAGATGGAGGAACAACCTCACCGCTATGAGGACACCGCGGAAGACACCAATCCTGATTACACAACCCCTAGTGGCGTCGGGGATGACACCACAGATGGTGCCACCAAGGATGCCACCACTGATGATGGCGGCGCACACACAGATGGCAGCCAACCGAAGAAGCAAAGGAAGGACTGGCGCCCGAATGCGCTCCGCACCGTCAAGGAGGAATTCACTCAAGTGGACTCCGACGGGAATCCAACGGAGCCCAAACATATAGTCAAGGAGAGAATGATTGATAAAGGTGATAGTTATGAGAAGATCAAGGCGAAATATCCTTTGATGAGCGAAGATGAGTACAAGGAGTTCAAGATCAAGTGCGAGAGCAGTGCAACCTCCGAATCAAGTCAGTGGGGGAAAGAAATGCGGGAGTTGAACTTAGGGGAACACAAACTCGGTCCCGGCGGTTATAGAGTGGCGGAGCCTATATGGGACAAGGAGGACACGGAGCGTGCCGAGCAAGGCCTACCGCCCCGCTTCGAGAAATACAGCGGTGACAAGCAAACCAGGAACTATGTCAGGGCCTGGTACAAGGAGGACCCGATAACAAAGGAGCTTACCACGGATCCGAAGACCAGGACGCTTGAGCTTCTTCTGGTAAGGAATACACCCCCGCGTAATTAGCTCCATATGGTTGCACTCTAATTAATCCCCAATATTTCTAAATGGTTCACGTTCCTTTTGCAGGACACTGAAAGCAGTAGCGCCGGGTCGTCTAAGAGCTCCCCTTTCGACACCCCTTTAAATAGGGCGTTGAATGTCATGAAAAACAAGGATAAGCTCACTAAGCCGACATCAGCTTGTCGTGTGGCCGGCAAAGGCTTGTCCACAAAATGAGGGTCATACTATACCGCTGGTGTGCGGAAGGCGAAAAGACCAGCTCGGAAAGCCAGACGCGCGAGGTTGAAGAACTCAAGGCACAAGTGGCGTAGATTCCGGAGCTTGTACAAGAGCAAGTGCAACAACAACTTGGAATGACGCTCAATGCCATGGTGCCTATGTTGATTCATGGGCTGACGACGTGGATTGCGGGCGGCCAACAGGGGCCTCCCCCGGTTCCCAGCTTCACGGCCAGCAACTCGCACAGCGCGCAGGCGGCTCCATTGGTGTCTCCGGCGGCGGCACCATTGGTGTCTCCGGCGAAGGCGGTATTCGTGTCCCCGGCGCCGGCACGGGCATTGGAGCTTAATGCACCCGGGTGTACGCCGGCCGGCACCTCGCCAGCAAGCGCCCCCTCCGTCAGTTGCACGCCCGCCATTGGTGGTGCCTCGACATTAGCCGAGCTCGACGGCATCACGGTAACTAAGCCTCTCGGCCGATGACTTCATCTCCTTGCCTTTGACTGGGCATCCCTAACGCCCTGTACATGTTTTCACAGGGCACCGCCGACGTTCCTTGCACTCTTCTGCACTTCGTAGGCGCCGAGTTGGTCGATGTCGCCAAGGGCAGAATCGTTCAACCGGGCAACCCCATGTTCCACGGTAATCCGATGCCACCCACAATGTATAGGATTGAAGTGGCTCGGGTGCTGCCAGGCTGCGACGAGCTGTTACCTCTGATTCGACCCACTAGGGCCGACGAAGAAGATGGGATGACCCTCAGCACCTGCATAAACTGGCCCCTGCTTTGCCCGAAGAGCCAGATTCATTTGGGGGCGGGGGACACCACCCCATAGACAAGACCGCCAGTCGTGCTGGCGCCAAGCCATGGCAAGACCGCCGCAACGCTACCGGACCTGCCGGACATCCCTATGGCACAGGATCTGGACAGCCCTATGGCACAGGATCCGGACGGCGACGACAACGACGACGGTACATTTACCAAAGTTGATAAGTACTTTGCCGAACATAGGTACGCTGACGAGTTCTGCGGGCCTCTTTCTCAAGAACCCAACCAAGACGACCGCGATCTAGCTGGTACAGCGGAGAAATCCAATTGCAACAGGCGTCGTCTGGCGTTCAGTTCTCAGGACACGCCTCCAGCTCCCGCCTTCACCGAGCCTTAGATAGCTGAGGTGCGAAATATTATCAGCCCCAACACGCTCAAGAAGGCGGTCTGTGAGCAGAACTCGGTCCCATTACAGGAGATCAAGAAGAAGGGACGGAAACGAAAGACTAACAAGGGCGTCGGTGCGAGCCAGCCGGCACCGAGTTCGATCCGTGCTCAGGACGGGCCACCTTCACCTAAGGATATCTCGAGGAGGGTGCATGTGGCGGGTAGGGCAATGCTACCGCCAAATATGCTGAATGCTGCAACCGGTGCTATGCGGAGTCTGCACGACAGTGTTCTTTCTTTGGAGAAGCGGCGTCTCAGCGAGAAGGATGTGGCATACCCGGTTTTCGTGGCCAAGGTGCCAGAGGGCAAGGGCTTTGTGGCTGGCGACATTGGGGGTACGATCGTCCTGCGGTTTGATGACATCTTTGTTATGTTTAACCTTCATCCGCTGCACTACACCTTTGTTCGGCTGTTTTCGCTGAGTATGGAGATGCGGATCATTAGAGACAAGACCCCGGACATCGTGATAGTCAACCCCTTCTACATGCGTGCCAAGCACTTGAGCAGCGCTAGGGACCGCCAAGTTGCGAGTTCACACCTCTAAGGCGTCATTTTGGCAAACCCAGATAAGGATAACTTCCTTGTGGCTTACTTTCCCGAGTTATCATCCCTTAACCGCCCCGTAACATATGATTTCATAGATTTTGATCGTTCTTTTTTTTAACATTTCGTGTTCTGTGTAATGACACACATTGCACACTCATCCTCTTAAGCCTGAAATATTCCATGGCCACGTATTTAGACCCGAACCGTAACTCCAAGATAGACTACACAAATGTCAAGAAAGTTCTTGATGATGTTCTCCCCGCCTACGGCAAATCTGGAGGCACCTTCACCAGGGCAGTTCGTAAGTACGGCAAGCACATGTTCTCACACAATACGAAGTTCTGCTGTGTCAAGCAGCCGCCTGGCGGTCAGAAGGATGCCTACTACGCCCTCCATCACATGCGGGCGATCGTAAGGGACCATCATCAACTTCTTCTACCAGATAATCTCAAAGATTGGGCCGCGAGCTTGTCGGCAGTCCAGGACGCGGACCTCAGACAAGAATTCTTTCGCATCCAGTCGGAGTTTGCGGACATCATCCATCAAGATGTCCTTCATACCTCGGGGCAGTTCTTCCTCAAATATCAACCGTCCAACAGTGACATAGATGAAATGCTACAAATGCAGGGTGACAACGACCGCGATTTCATGACCATCACAACAGACGGCGGCTTCATCCACATTCCTGTCCGATGAGTCGAGTCGAAAGTAGTGATGTGTAGTTCTGAAACATTGATTGGCTCATGTTGTAATTATACTTTAATGAATTTGTATGTCTCTTTGGTTTGGACAGTGGTTCAACTTAGATGTAATCGATGCTATTTATTAGTAGGACCATGAATCATGCTCTTAATGTCTTGCTTTTCTCTTCCGATCCTTTTGTTGCATACTTACATATTGCTTATGTACTGTCTGTTGTTTGGCTTGTGCATAGAGATGCCTTCGTATGTCGTGTACAAGGGTAAGGTTCCCGGAGTCTACGACGACTGGGAGGAGTGTCGGAGACAGGTTCACCGTTTTAGCGGTAACAGTTACAAAGGGTACACCACTAGGGCGGAGGCCGAATGTAGATACGCCCGCTATCTAGAGGAAGAGAGGAGGGAGCATTGGAGGAACCGGATGAAGACCAGTTTGATCGCGATGATGCTCATCATGATGACCACAACTCTCTTCTATGTGATGGTAGTTTAGATAATCAATATCGACTTGTAATGTGAAGGCAAACTCGATACTCGCGGTCTTGAGACTTGTAATGTTTTATCTTTGTTCGGTCTTTTGAATTCGGAGACTAATATGATGAATTGTATTCGAAGACTAATCTGCTATTGTATTCGATGAATCTGATATTGCTGTATGCTGCTGTCTATATTCTATCCAATAATATATTTTTTAACCTGTGCAAAAATCAGAAAAGCAAAAAAAAACCTAATATTCATACTAATGGCGCACCACACAAGACACTAATGGCGCACTGTGATCATCACACTAATGGCGCATTAACTGCTGATGCGCCATTAGAATGCCAAAGCACATGGGTACATATGGCCCCCTGGGAGGCATTCTAATGGCGCACTGCAGGCTATACTAATGGCGCACTACGTGGTGCGCCATTAGAACACCAGATACTAATGGCGCACCGGTGGTGCGCCATTAGAATTTAATTCTAATGGCGTGATGCCATTAGAAGGCAAATTCGGTGCGCCACTAGCATGCCTTTTCCTAGTAGTGTATGGAGTTGAGTTTATGGAATGGAAGTTTCAGATTTTAATATAAATAAGGTTAATGTGTCATGATTTCGTACGTGGAATATTATGAGTTGTTACTCTATGAATAAAGATTTTGGACCAGTTTCGAGGATATAAGAAATATGGTTTACGGATGAATTTGTGAATTTCATTTTAAGGGTGGTAGTACCCTGTGAGAACACTTCATAAAGTGGAGTTTGGACAAAATAAGTTGACTTTAGTTTATTACGTTGATCACCCCAAGAGTATGAAGAAATGAAGCACTAATGGATTTAAAGGAGGTGTAATGTAGGAATATGGAATAAGAGTAACTCCAAGGATGAGTTAAATTTGTACCCTCATTGAAGTGGGCCCATAACCCACATGCCCAGGAGTTAATAAGAAGCAAGAACACTCTTGCTGAAGGAAGACATTTTGGAAGAAAACTCAGATTTAATCAGCAGACGTTTCTTAGGAGGATATGAAAACCTGAGAGTTGTGAAGTAACGATAGATGTTTCACTCAGCTTGCAGAATCAATGGATTTATTCCAACTCAGTTTGCCGACAAGAGAAATTCTGCAATGCCTGTGAGTATGCTCAACTGTTAGAATACGTGATTCGACGTCTGCATATGTAGTAATGGTTCAAGTACGGGATGGATTGCCCCCATACCAGAGACTTTTATCATGAACTATCCTATGTTGATGGAAAAATCAGAGGGACTGGAAAACCATAGAAGAGTGTCGACACGATAAGCCAAACAACCTTAGAATGGTAGGACGATTTATCCATGTACCAGGCACCCATTGCCAATCGTAGGATATACGGTGAGATTTCAAACCCCGACCATTTTTCCTGTAGAAACCGTAAATGGTTGACCACCATGAGGGCTTCGATAGTTGTTTAGTATTGGTGAAAAACCTGTCAGATGTGCAGACCTAGTCTCGAAAGGACCTCCCCAAGAGGAAAGGACTCATGATTTTGAGAAAAGAGATTATGCCCTTACCGAAAGGCGCCAGTGGAAGAGTTAATCTGGAGAATATGACAAGACCGACACCATCAACCCAAAGGGATGTAGTACCTGAGTTTTGGTCGGAACCACAACCATTCTTCTAAGTGTGGTAGCACACTAGACAATACTGATCAATGGATTTGATAGAAGACCCCCAAATCCTAACCTTTTCTTGCTAGCCTCTTTGAATCTCGAGGACGAGATTCATTTTAACTGTGGTAGGTTTGTAACATCCCAAAATTCTAAATTTTGGAATGTTATATTAATTAACTAAATATATGGTTGCTTGTTTAATTGATTGACTAAAAATGAGTGAAATTTGAAACTTTCTGAAAGTTTAATGAGAGGGAATAAAATGACTTTCCCAAATCTTTCACTTTGTATTTTGATCCTCAGGAATTCAAATTCATTTCATCACAAAACCCTAGAGTGAAGATGATATGACCTCTTCCTTTTGAAATGAGAAGGGTTTGAAAAGATTTGAATTCCATCTAAAAATATTTCAAGTTCGAAACTTTATGCAACTCAATGATTTTCATGAGAGAAGATAAAATGACTTCTTCAATTACATGAAATAGAGTTGGAAGTGGTTTGAAATTCAACTTCAAAACCATTTAGGAGTTATTTGGGTTTTATATTTTTCTCCAAAAATAAATTATATGGAAAATAGGGTAAAATGATTCCCTACAATAAAAAAAGGATAAAAAATTAATATAAAATCATTTTGGTATTTTAAATTGTTTTTATTTGATTTTATAATGCAATAGCAGCACTGTTTGACTTTTGTGAATTGTTTTGTATTTTATTTCCCTATGGAAATAGTTCATGTTTTAGGATTTCTTTTCCTGAACATTTCGATATATTATATGCCAAATAATAGTTTTACTCTATTATTTGGTTCTTTTCTTTTTCTTTCTGTCAGTAACAAAAAAACAAATCGAGGAACGATACCAGGTCGAAGCCCAGCACCGCTTCTCTCTCTCTCTCTCTCTCTCTCTCTCTCTCTCTCTCTCACCCGAGGCCCACGACCGAGCAGGCCCAACATCACGCGCTCGGGACCGAATCCCTTCGGATTGGTCACCGATCTCCTTCCTGTGGCACCCCGGCTCAAAGAAACTAGAACACCCCATATTCCAACCCAGAGATCAAGGAGAAGTCTTCTAAAATACGGCACTGCTTAGCATAGAACAAACCAGCTTTCTATTATTACACAAATATGAATACAAGGTCTCCGATATTACAATGTATAACATCGGCACGACGACACTACGCCATCCTCAGTTGCTCTATGCAAGCAGCAGAACAACTCGAAGCAGCGGAACAACGACGACCGTGGTGAACTCCACTCCGCAGGGACTCTGGCTGGAACACCTATCCTACTCGCACGAACGGAAACCACGGCAAGCAATCAAGCAATAACGGCATGACCTACAAACTGGCATGACACGCCAGGTCAGTACATTGAGTGTACTTGCAAGATCACAATAACCAGAAACATTCAAGGCAAACAACAACATGGCAATTACAGGTTAAACAGGAATTATCATGAGATCATCAGGATAACATAACATGAACATGATAACGCTAGAACCATATCATCATGGCATGAACATATAAATCTGATGATACTAGCATGCGACATGATGACACTACATGCACCATTTATTCTGCTTGGGTTACCTCGTAACCATAACATGCATCACTTACCAACTTCGGACATTACACGATCATCTCAGGATCAAATCCAGTTTGGTATAAACAATACCGTAGTAATTATCAATTGACCACAAGGAGCTTGATCTTTACCATGATTCTCGCACAACATCATGAATATCCAACAACTCGGTATCCTCGATACCACGGTGATCATTCCGGCGATCACAACCATGACCAACACTTGGCCTCAAACCGTGATCCTTCCAGCGATCACAACCAACTTATCTCAAAAAGTGATCCTTCCGGCGATCACAACCAACTTATCTCAAACAGTGATCCTTCCGGCGATCAGAACCAACTTATCTCAGTCAGTGATCCTTCCGGTGATCACAACCAACTTATCTCCTCATCGAGCACATTATTATTATTATTATTACTATTGACTCATAGTGTGACCGACACGAACTGGGCCCTTATCCGCGGGCGCGGCTATCGATAGATTTAATATACACTCTGCAGAGGTTAGCACACTGTACCCACACTACGGAACCCATGGCCTCGCACTCCCATTCGGGTGGACCAACGGTGTTCTGACAAAACCGATCTACGGCTATGACACTCTCCCGGCCAATCCGACTCACTCCCCACTGGGCTAGTCTTGGGTGGCCCCGTGTCTACAAAAGACACAACGACCACCGTCATGGCCAAAACGTCCCTCACGGGGACAGTCCCTCACGGGGACCGGATCCATAATAACAGCAATGGGCACACAAGGCTTATGTCCGCCTACCTGATCAGGGTAGCGCGCGCCCATAACCTTCCCTCGTTGGAGGCACCGGCGAGAGGCACGACAATAGATCCAGTTAGGACCTTCCCATAAAGGTAAGTGTGGCTGCACTGGTAGTTCGATATGGTGGCACCATGACTCAGCCAACAGTTGTTCAAGTTCAATTTAATCCGGTTAAAATTGAATGCAATATGTTGAGCCATGATAAAATAACATGATACAATTACAATGCATGAGCATGATATAAACATAAGCATGGGGGTACAACATAACTATCAACCATATCAAAAATGAACCATATGCAACTGAGCATGGCATAATGATGAGCATGAATATTACCAGTACAACACTACTCATAGCATAACGTGACCATTATCATCAACCATAAATAACATGCAAGAACTCATCAATAACATTACCGAGTAAACACTTAACCAAATAACAGTAAAGGAACAATGCATATTAACAGTACTCGGTAACTGACGTTAGTCTTGCACTGAAGAACATGACCAACCCAACATGTACTACTATCAAGTATAGCAATATGAAAGTAGTACTAACAAGTAGTTCATGATAATAAGGTGCAAGAACATAGCATGACGACAATCACCGATCCACAAGCATGACCGAAACTACGATAGCAGTAGCAAAACCATCATACAATTATTAAAGATTTAAGTTCAAAACCAAAGCTACTGCATGGCTATCATGCAAATGGTGGTTGAGGCTTGCCTGGGGATGAAGAAATCACCGGGAAGAAGTGCGGTGAAACCACGGAAAGATTTGCCGGAAACAGTTCTCTCTCGGAGGGGCTGTTTACGTGTAAGGGAAAAAGGGTCACTTTCATAGTGTCAAACCATAGTGAAAATGACACCAACATAACGGTCTCGACGAAACAAAGAAGTGGGCTTTGGTTTCACCTTAATCGATGTTGTGGTTGAAAAGATATAAGATGTTTTCTGCCAGGGACCTTTTTGTAAAGAAAATATTTTCCAACAGGGCCTGAACAGAAAAAACAAAAAACGCCTTTAGAGAAATGCACTTTCAGAAAGAGAAAGCGTACTCTTGGCCTAAGAAGAAAGGGAACGCATTTTCCTGAGGCGAAAATGTATTCACAGAAATATGTTTTCACTTAAAACACGCAGGTCCGGGGCTTGTCAGAGATGTGAGGCTTACGGGTGGGTCCGGCCACTTATCCACGTCGGACGACCGGGTCAACGCGCGCAGAGGCGTGGCCGGGGTTTGCGGGGCTGACGGGTGGGGTCCGTAGCGACACGGGGCCCGCCTGACTCGCGGTCGTCTTCTTCCTCACCCTGTCCCGGCACAGGACAGAGGAGGAGTAGGGGAGGGGCGCCACGGGCGATGGCCCGGCTGGCTCAGGCCGTCTTTTGCCAAACGGAGGCCACCGGCGGGCTCGGCGTGGCCTGCCACACCCATCCCCACACAAAGGATGCGCTGGAGAGGAACAGAGCGACCACGACGAAGGGGAGAACAGAGACGGCTCTCGCGGCCATTTTCTTGGGGTGAGGTGCTCCGGCGATGAGGAGGCGAGCTGAGAGCTTGGGAGGGTTCACCGGAGGGTGGAGGAAGCGTTGGTGGAGTCAGGGAGTGGCGGGGAGGCGCAGACGGCCGGAATCAAGGACGAGGCCGAGAGTGGACATGACGGCCATGGGGGCATAGGGTAGCGAGGAGAGGCTCTGGAGCTCGAGGGAGAGGCCGGGGAGGTTGCTGGAGGTGGTGTGAGGCTGGTGGTGAGGTCGAACGGCCTCAGGTGTGCTATATATAGCCGGGTGAGGGAGGCCGTGGCCGAGTGCCACCGCTTGAGCTCGGCCAAAGCTCTGGCGAGGCTCATCAAGCACGGATGAGCATGGGAGCACGACGAGGGAGAAGCGGATGCACTACATCGGTGCATAGTGCAAGAGGCGCCGAGGGCGCAGAGGAGGAAGACGCCGCGGCGCCATTAAAGCCTCGGTCGGCCATAGTGCGTCCGTGGGCACGCGGCGATGAGAGCTGACAAAGGGGCTGACGGAGGGGGAGAAGGCTCCAAGAGGACGGCGACAATGCGGGCTAGCTGTTGGACAGGCTCACGAGCGCGAAGACGACGAGAGGGAGAGGGGCCCGAGCAAGAAACCATTCAGCTCGCGTCCATCAGATGCCAGGGCTCGTGATCACCGCGTCCACTGGTGCCCACAGTGCCACAAGCTAAGCCAAATGATTTCTGGGGTGTAGTCCTTCCTAGGGAGGTTGCAACTTCAGTGGTAGTTTGGTTAAAAGTGCTTTGGTTATAAGGTAATTAACCTCTGAAGTTTACTGCAGTAAACTTGGCCGAGCACTGCTGATCAACAGAAAGGAGTTTGGAAGCAAAGGAGTTGTCTGCGAGGTTTAGGTAAGGAAGGACTTTCACCCTGGTAACTTGGAGAGGACTAGGAACAAGATTCCATGTAGTTGCTTAACAACCACATAAACTGGTCCAGAAACTAGAATAGGATGATGCACTCTGATGAAGCATCCACTTGACCTGAAATTTGGCAAGGCCTAATTATTTGGTCATAGTAAGATGCTGTAAAAATTTCATACCAATTGGATTCACCAAAATGGTACTTCCTTCACAACTATCTTCTCTGACCAGAATCTTGCAAAAATTCTAGGGACATATTGGCTAGGTTAAATGGTGCCAAATTAGGTGCAGATAATTTATTTGGGCAGGAGAACAATCTGGTAATTTATCAGGATTTTTGAAGCAATATAAATTATACTTTCTTCACAACCTAAAAATAGTAACAGCATCAAATATTTGGTCCTGTGCTCACATAGTTGATTGGATGGGCCTGAAATTTTAAGGAGTGTCCAAATATGAGCACATGAAGGAGTGTGCAAAATTTCAACTCATTTGGATAACCCTAGCTAGTACTTCCTTCATAATGCCTTCTGTTTGATAGAAAGTTTGAAAAATTTCCGAGGAAGTTTGGCTTGGCAAATAAAGTTTCATTTTGGCACAAGTCAATTATTTGGACAGGAAAAGATGTCCAAAAAGTTTGGGGTCAAATGGGCAAAGATAAATAGCACTTGCTTCACAGTGTGCCATTTAGGATAGAATAGGAAATGAATTTATTGAGCATGATGACAAATATGGCTAATGAAATATTTTGCCATATTTGAGGAAGATATGGCCCAAAAAATTTATAAGAATTATTTGAGGATTTTTGGATGGGCAGGAATATAGGTTGCTTCACAACCTAGGGCAGATAGGGTTATTCCTTTAATAGAAAAAGGAATTTTCCCTAGAGAAAGAAATTAGAGTTTGGTCATGGAGGTAGTGACATGATCTTGGCAAGGTTATGAGAATGATGAGCCACATGGGAGAGGAAATTAAGATGATTTCCCAGGTGACAAGGCCACAAAACCACTCCAAAAAGAAAAAAAGAGAAAAAACCAATTAAATTAAAAGAAAACGAAAAGGGCCCAAAATCCAGGTTGTTACAACTCTTACCCCCTTAAATAAATCTCATCCTCGAGATTTAGTTGCTCAGGGAACAAGTATGACTTGAGGACACCGTCTCCAACTCGGGTATCCTTTTTCCTTTATTTATTGTTCCCCCAACAATTTCATACGATTTTCTTCCCTTGCTCTGGGGTGGTTTACTTCACCTTTCCCCAAATCCTGACATGTCTTTGCTCATATACCAATGTCGTTTTACTGACATTGATTCTCCATGCCTGGTGATATCCAATGTATCTGAGCATAAATTTTCTTTTGGTCATGAACACCCTTTAACTTCTGTCATGGGGTTGCTTTTAAATAAATGCAGGCCTTCTGGTTTCAATAAATGCTGAGAATTAATCATGGCCATCTCTGATGGAATCTGACTTCTCATAAGTGGTACTGATTTATTTTGATTTACCCCTTTGGCTTGAGCATGAGATATGTACCAAAGATTCGACAGCCTTTTGTCTGGAGCAATATAACGGTGTATGGAGTCATAGTTGTGTCATACCTCAAATATTTTCATCTTGAGACTAGCCTGACAGGGGCTGACGGACAATTGCTTTTCCTGACAAACTGAGTATACCGGGTCTGAGCTGATTGTTTGGATTTTGATTTTCTCATTTTGTCGGTATACCCATTTGGATTTTTCCATACTAATCATTCCAAGCGGGTCAGCGGGATATGAAATCCTTGTAAAACAAAGTAGGCCGCTGAGGGTACGCCTTTTTGGATCCATATGGAATTACGGCCTCCAACTGATTTGGGGTATCTAGACCCCGATGGTCATGCAAAAATCATCATATCTTTGCCGTCAGTCTGACCTTTTACCGTTCATGATGTTGTTTGTGGGGAGACCTTACCGGAATAACTTTGCCACACCTGTCCTTGATTCTTCGTATGTCCAGGGACATGATTAGCGCAATATTTTTTACATTATTCCCTTGTGCCTGTTTATTGACCTGGGTCCGCACATATATGACATATAATCAGGACTTGTAGCTATACAGAGTCTGTTGCTGAGGTTAATCATACAAGAAGGTGACAAGGTTTTAGGACATCCCTATGTCAGTGGCGGGAATAATGACCTTGATAACCTTTGTCAAGGCTGCTGATTCAATGATGTCATCCCCATAATCTTGTCAATTCTGGTACTTCATGAGATGTATCTCTTCTTATTTTCCTTTACCTAACTCGTGAGGTTGTGGAATCCTCACTTTGCTAAGGTCTATCTGCTGGATCCTTGCCGCATCTCGTTTGAGTGACTACTATGTCTGGGGATCCATGCTCACCATATATAAGATTCACATGCAACCAAAAATTTGCTTTCTGAAGAAGACTCATGCCCTGACGGATTTGTGCTTCTGACAAAATATTGCGAGCCTAATTCTTGAGCGGTACTGCTTATCATATAACTTCCGAGGAAGGTGTTTTAGCATGATACTGACACAGACTAAATGGCTTACGAGAGAAGCCATCCGAGTAGCTTGATGAGGAATACTTGTTATCTTTTCTCCAATCTTTTGTCTGGGTATCATGCAGAAGAAGGCTCTATAGCTTACGCACGAAGCTTGGTCTGATTATTGGGCTGGAGGAGCCTGAGTTCCGTACTTGAGAAGCTTCTCCTCGGGTTTACTTGTTGAGAAAAATTCATTTTCGTCTATTAGAAGCTTTTACCGAGGCATCTTGCTGAGAAAGACCGGGTATCTTGGACCGGAAATTGTTCACATATCATGCTGAGGAAATTTGAGGAGCCTTTCATCATAAATTTCTTTTGATAATGTGTGGAAGAAGACTGAGTTTCTAACATCCCAAGATTCATACTAATATTCAGACCGAAATCTACACACATGCCCATAATATTCTGGGGCTGATTATTTGCATGAGAAAATTTGTTTGACTGTCTTCCTTGAGCATATCACATTCTGACTTAATTTCGGAGGATAACATATTTCAAGCATCATCATGGCTGAGCCAAAGTGTTGTATAGGATCCATACATTTGACTGAAAATGTACCGCTGATCTTGTACCTGACTTGTCGTGCTGCTGACTTGATCATTACTGCTGTGAGGATTTTGTATTGATGTAGACTTGAGTTATCAGTACTGTTGTGAGGAGTGAACACTAATGCAAAATTGATTATCAGCCTCAAGATCAGATATTCCCCATTTCACTGCAGTTAGCTGGGAATTCCGTTCTGTTTAGCTGAGTTTCCAAATATTTGAACTCCTTGCTGATTCTTCGTGTCTAGTGGCGGTTGATGAGCAACTATTTATAGGGGAGAATTAATGTAACACCGGGGCCCAAAAAGAAAGAAGCAAAAGAAAACTCAAACGCACACATCACACCCAATCAATTTACACACATTCAATGTCACATATTACTGCTAGTCACACAATATGCCTGCCTACTTAAGCACACAAATCTCGGGGGATCTCCGGTTCTACGATCTAGCATGCTGCGACGATGTGGACGAGGACGAATAAATCTGTGGAAGAATTGGTGTAAACAGCGCTACACTAAGTGCTAGCTTAGCCAGGTAGCAACCTGGAGTAGCTCGGAGGCGAGGACGTACTCGATAAACCTGTAATGGGACACGAAGGTCGCAACCACATTATTATCAAGCAGACGGAAAAGATCCGTACTCATCCAAGAAATAGGATAGCGGGGAAAAACTGAGGCTGCTGACATTGCCCTTTCTAGATAACTAAGATCATTAACGGTTGCCAAAATAAAAGAGCAATTCAGGATAGAAGCATGTCCATCACCAAAACGATAGGCGGGGCAGAAAGGAGGATATCATCGAGATACCTGAGCACCATTTCTACAAATAGTGTCGGGATCACTTGGCATCACTCTGGTGGGACAGAAATGACACCAAACACCGAAGAACGTTCAGGAAAAGAAAACTGGAAAAATGCAAAGGTTGAGCTATAGTGGATCCGAACCGATGCCAGCTACACTCACCAGATAAACCGTTAGCAACAAATACTAAGGTTATATGCATGCTATGCAGCAAACAAATGCAGCAACCAAAAGTAATAAACAAGACGGACTTTAAATGTGGGGACCCCGACTCGTAAGTCGTGATCACCGAAATGCACGTGTATAGTGATCCCAGAGATCAATGTTCACTGAACACACAGAAGCTGAATAACAAGAGTCTTACATCCATACATACTGTCTTGCATAAATTATGACCGTTATGGCCGAGTCTTGTGTATAACTTCGCAGCGGAAATCTTCGTCGATAACTTGGACCCATGCCATCTGCCTTAACCCTACAGGCATTCTGACTTGGAAGTGTCCTAGCTCGCATGTTTGTTACCGAAGTATTATTCATCATATCCTATTCTTTCATGCCTGGCCAATAAAATAACCAGTGGCAAGCCAATGAGTACTTTGAATGTACTCGCAAGCAACCCATCTTTTGGCTCAAGATACAACATTGCATGACATAGGTAATTTTTTTGCAGAAAGCTAATTTTGTTGTGTTATGACATGTTCAACAACTGGTAAAACATGCATCATATGAATTCAAGTAACCTTAGGAACTGGTTACAGATATCAACATAAAGGGAGTGGGCTCCAACCCAACTCATCCATATCAAGTCCTTTGACTTGACCCAAGTAGTTCTTCCCACACACCCTAGTTTGTAAACAAGTGGACGTAGCCCAAGAGCGGTTACCGAACTGTCCTTGACCGTGGACACGACTATTCGAATAGTTTTACACTCTGCAGAGGTTGCACACTTTACCCACAAGATCCGGGGAACTTCCGTGTCATCCACGACCCGCGGTACCTCAAGTACCCGGGGTAAGCACCCGATCACTATCTTTCCCTAGACGACACTAACATAAAGTCCACTCGATTGGTAGTAACCCCCGTGCCCAACATTACACATCTTAAAATTGTGGAGCCCGGCTCCCATATTCATCACATACCACAAGGATGGCGTACAAACGGTGTGTCCGGTACCCTGTGAAAACAGTCATGGCCACCCTACCTGGTACGACCCCATCCCGAGAGAGCGCAACAACAACTCCCCTGTCACTAGTAATGCGGGCTCCATGCTAGTATCGACCTAGGAAATCAATAACGCTCTTTCCCATATAAAGGTAGAGTGGTTGCGCATGTAAGAATGGAATAACGGTCGCGACTTAAACCAATCCGTTTTGAAAACAACACACACACTTGCCTCAGTACACCACTTTGTCATCAAGTGGTTACCCAACTCATTATCTCCTTCAGGCATAAGTGGCACCCAACAGGGTTTTCGAAAAGTCTTTTGAAAACAATCTTGCCCTCATCGCCATGCATATTCCTGTCCCTTTTGCATAGCAACTACTTTTAGCATCATATCTACTCCCACCAGCATAACCCTCATAGGAAGGTAGGGTCATGCATAATGCAAGTATCAACAAGGAAGTAACAGAGGTAACCCATCAAGGTGGTTACCACCTCATCATGATTCCGTTGCAACAACAATATGGTGCTATATGACATGCATAAAAAGGGTTTCTTAGACATGGTCAAAGGGCTACTTGCCTCGTTCATCAGAGTCTTCAAATCTTATGGTCCATCTCTGAGTATTTCGTCTACTTCGTCAACTAACATCGGAAACAATCATAGTAAGCAACACAATAAGGCAGAAAATAAAAGTGGTCTAAAAATATTGATTTGACTTTTCTAGGACATCTCTCGTTATATGAAAATTAACCAAAGTGGTTTCAATGGAATTTGGTCAGTGGGTATTTCTAAACATTTTGATATGATGGAATCACGGGGTTTATGGATTTCTAAGAAGTGTACAGAAAAATATTTTTGAAAAATGAGCAAAGGCACCCATTTAACAAACCATGATTTTAGAAGCATCTAGGAGTTGGTTTCACTGGATTTGGAGTTCAAATGAATTTCCTACGAATTTGCAAAGTTGACTAATATGAAGAAATGGCTCATTATATTGTGTGGCACAGAAAGTATTAGTAAAAATGTTGAAAAACTAATTTATGAACTTAGAAGTATCTAGGATCTTGAATCATGGCATTTGGATCACTTTTGAGCTCTCTATGATTTTCTAAAGTTCATCATAGAATTGGAGGATGGGGTTTTATTGGATTTATGTGAATAAAAGTTTCCTGGAAAAATGTGCAAATAGAACCATGTGATAGATCTTGAATTTATGAACTTCTGCAAATTTGAACCATCAAATTTGGAGCTGTGTTGAATTATTTAAGGATTTTTGAAGTTGATTGGAAAAAGAAAAAGCAAATAAGGCTTTAACCTTATCCTGTGCACGCGGCGACAGATAGACCGTGGGCCGGCCCAGTGGCTCGGCTGCGCAGGCGCTCGGGCCACGTCGAAGGCACACTTATCCTAGGCTTTTTCCCTGCAGGGAGGCGCACCGAGGAGAAACCGCCTCCACTTATGCGCGGGCCCGGCTGCCCGGTGGCTTACAGGCGGGCCCCGCCTGTGGGGTTCATCCCCAACCTCCCGCTTACAGAGCAGAGGCAGGGGCGGTGTCGACGGTGGCTTGCCAGCGCTGCAGGGCATCTCCGGCGATGCTCCACCCACCGGGGTGCTCGGGGGACCCGGCCGCACCGAACTGTGGGTGGAACGGTCTCCCAGGGCCCCGGGTTGAGTAGGCCGTCGGCCGCGGCGGGCGAGGCCGACGGTGATGGTAGCATTGGTGCAACGAGGCAGCGGAGCAGAAGGAGAAGTGGTGAGGGGTTCCGTTGTGGTCACGGGGTTCGCCTAGTGGAGAAAGGAGGGGAGGAGGAGGCTCGGCTTCGGCCATGGAGGAGCAAGAAGGGCTCGGGGGGACGAATGGGTAGGCATGGGGAGCGTACGGGAGAGAAAGAGAGCAAAAGGAGTAGAGAGGGGGCTCGGGGTGGCTTTAAATAGAAGGGGGCGAGGTGCACAGCGGGGCCGTGCGCCGGCGAGGCCGTAGCCGTCGCTGGAGGGCACGGGAGGGCTTGGCTTCGAGTCGGGGGTCTTCCTGGATGTGGTATACGACCAAGGAAAGAGAGGGGGAGAGAGGAGCGAGTGCGAGGCGGGCCAGGGACGCGAGCGGCAATTGGCGGATGCGGGCGGCGCTCGGGCACGCGCCGTAGGGGCGAGAGGACGGCGCAGGAGCAAGTGGCAGACCTGCTGGCGTGATGCGCACGCCGAGGCGCATCGACTGGCCCGAGGGGGAGGCCCGAGGTGGACGGGAGCGCCATGTCAACGGTCGGGAGCATGGTAGCGTGCTCTAGAGCGCGTCTTTGGCCGGCGTCCGCGGCCTTTCCTCGCACACTCGCGCGTCCACTTGTGTCTAGTGGCTGCAGGGGGGAGTAAGCAAAGTGGAAATGGCATTGGATGCCTTGGGGAGCCAGTAGAAGAGAGGAGGGGTAGAGAGAGAGTGAAAATGCCGATGTCCAGAGAAGAAAAGTGGATCCCTGCCCCCCTTCATCATTGCCTCTTGGGCAAGTAAGCACACCAGAGGTCGAGGGGGAGTAGGAAAGGTTGTGGGAAAAAGTTCAGCTCATGGAGATTAGTGTAAGTGGCCAAAACATGAGTTTTGAAATTCTGCGAGAAGGTGTTTGATGGTGGTTTGGGCTATCTAAGTTGCCCAATTTTCTTTGAAACTTAACATGAGTGAGAGGCATTACAAATTAGTAGTGCCCACCAATTTTGAGGTCAAATGGAGAAAGTGTCCAATGCAACTTTTATAAACCCGAGAAATGGGCAGAAACAGTTTTGGCTGGATTTTATCATGCTATCTTGTTCTCCTTGATGCACCACTTTGTTTAGTGTCATAATTTGAGAATTTGAGCATGTCCACAAAAATTCAGATCAAAAGGGCACAATTGGCAATGTAGAGTTGTTCAAATTTGGTTCTGGACAAGAAGGGTTTTGGGGCACTTTGATCAAGATAACATTATCTCCAACTTGTGCCATTTGTTCTAGATGCATTATTACACCATTTGAGCATGTGAACCAAGTTTGAGAGCATTTGGACATGTTTGGCAGTGCAAAGTTGTTCAAACTTGGAAAAGGACAGAAATGTTTTTGAGGGGATTTCATGGGGTTATACTATTCTCCATGACATGCGACTTGGCAAGATCATCAAACATGTCATATGTGACATGCTAGAATTTTCTTTGAATTTTTGGGAAATATTTCCTTTGTAAATATTTCAAAAGCTTGAAATATCCAGAAAGGGTTTTTGAGGGATTTGACCAATAATTTGAACATGACCATGTATTGAAACTCTTATATGTGGACAATATATGTCCACGGAGCTTCCCTAAATTTTCTCAAATATTTTTGAAGTTTTAAAATAATTTTAACATATTAAAGACCATTTCTGGACTTAAGAAAAATCCTTTAAATAAAATAGGAAAATAACTTTTAAAATTATATTTTTGTGGTTTCTGGGTGTCCTATATCTAATAGGAGTCAAATATATTTTTAGAAAGATTTTTACTGCCATTAATTAAGTACTTGCAGTGCAAATCTCAATTCAGGGGTTTTTGGAAATCTAATTTTTGAAAATACTATTTGGCCAAATTATTTTTGTAAGAAATTATTTTTATGTCCTATACACATGGAATGATCATTGGGCAAGGTTTTGGATCAAGGAGAAGGAGTATAAGAGTTGGAGGAATTATTTGATTTTTAGAGCACTTGCAACCAACAAACAAAAATCAAATCAAGCAAAGACCTAAACACTCAAAAGTTTCTGTCAAACCACATTTTATCATGATTAATTAGCTTAATTGTTGTGGCATGAAATCAGGGTGTGGAAGACTTACCGCACTTACAAGAATCTCGTCCCCGAGATTCCCAAACTAGGCGCGGAAAGGAATACAGAAACTTGGATCCAGGATAGTCTTCACGTTCTCATACTGCTTCTGCTTCCGAGTGGTGCTCCATTGACCCTTGCAGTACTTGATGATGTGGCTTTCTGTATGACGTTCTACTTAATTCAAGTTGCTAAGGGGTCTCTTGCGTAAGTCAGGTTGGGCCAGGGGTCGATGGTTCGGCGACCGATGTCCTGGTCGGGGTCGGGCTAGTTAGGAAGTTGGAAACACTCCCGAGGTTGTGTTGTGTGCGAAACCGTTGTGCATAGTGGGTAACTCGGGTGGTAACTCCAGCTGGCAACTAACCTATCTTTCGTCTCGTAGCAATCTCGGCGGGGTTGTTAAATCTTGGTGTGAGCTTCCTTTTGACATGGAAATGCTTGGTTCCTTCGAAAGGAGTGGTTTGCAGATACGCACGGTCTTCGACGAGGAAGTTCACTTCTTGATGATGGTGGTTGGTATAGTTCTTCCTCCTTGACATGGCGGTCTTCAGATGTTCCCTAACCAGCTGAATGGTTCTTCTTCCGTCTCCGGTTAGGCAAGTAGGTCACCAAATAAAGATGACAACCAACTTGTCCAAGTACTCCATGAAGACTCGTTCATGGGGTACATAAAGTAGGATGGGGCATTGATGGTGGTCATAATTGAGTACTGTCCAAGGTCTTCTTGACCTAGAGCCAAAACACATTGTCATGATCCGACTATGAGGTGGTTTGGTAGGGTTTTAGGGTTTCAAGGATTCTAGGGTGTGAGTGAACGTTTATCATCTTATCGTTGAGCACAATTCCTGAGATGCCAATTGTTCTATCTAGTCCTCCAGACAGATCACCTTATACCACCGAAAGCATCATCTCGTATAGGTCAACTCCAATCATCACTCATGCTATTCATGTCCTCATGACTCCCAAGAGGAGGTTTAATAGAATTATACATGTCTACGGTCCCCAAAAATCATATGTATGGCTACCCCTAAGAATCCATGGGTAGGGCATTCAAGTTGCCATGCTTGAGTTGAACATGACAATTCAAGTGCTCATCCTATTCTTCCAAGGGTCTACGATGCTTAGTGCATCTCTGTCCTAAGGAAACACGTCGTGTACCAATCCAAGATCTTGTTTCCTTCCTATGAATCAACTCCAACAGCCCATTAACTTCCATCAATCACTGCATAACCCATTAATTCTACACATCCGAAGTCTATGGTGTTCCACATGATCTTTTAATGTCCTATAATCCCCAAATACGTGAAAGGCTATCCTTACTATAGTCAATCCACTAATTCCCATTATCGCGATCAAGTAAACTCCAAGGTCAAGCTCATACAGATCCCTAAATAAACTTCAACAATTAATCCAATCTCCTAGTCTATTGTCTATCGAGAAACATGGTATCGTGATCATGGTCATTAGTCTAAATCCAATTTACTCCGAACCATGTAGACTTACTCAGCATCTATACTCCACTAGGACTACCTATTTAATCCAAATCTCATGTACTACGAGAATTCCTACATGTTTCCCCCAAGTCATTTACGCAATATCATCTGTCTCCTATCAATATCTCCTGGCTAAGTCTAATCCTTATGCTTCCAAGAACTTCAGCTTGCGACCATAATTGTCCTACTAAATCCAATTTACTCAGGGGTAATGAAAGCTATGGTACTCTATAATAATGATCCCACCAAGTTCATCTACCAACATGAAAGCCTTATAATCCACCAAAGATCTCAGATAATTCCTCAAAGTCATTGATATAAACTCATCAAGTCATTTGTACTCTATTCCTATATCCTCAAACCGGTCTTCCCTATGGCATCGTCAGTTCTGGTGCTATATTAGGATGATAATGTGCTTGTTCACTATGTCCACTAGTTCCATAATGAACCACGTGTTGTGGAAGGTTTACAGAGGCTTAACTGGTTCTCTTGCAATTCTGTGGGTTAAGCACATGGTTAAGGACTCGAGCTGGGGTATCTCATGAAGTCTCGAAGGGTCTAGGAATGCGTATCTAGTCTGGAGGGTTAAACATAACTCTACGGGGTTTCACTTGGTTGAGGAGGCTGTAGAAAAGTTCTTCAATGGTAGTTGGTTGTCGAAGTGGAATCCTTGGTGCATCTTGTCTTGCCGGTCTTCAGTTGATGAGAGAGATGAGAGGGAAAAATAGCATAGAGGAGGGGAATGCCAAAAGGGGGTTCTATAGTGCAAGTGTTAACAAATAGGTGCAAAAAGGGCCAAACACAAGCATTAAGATAACAAAGGTGATATAGTCGCGTACTTGTTGCCTAGGGCATAAAGGGTGACTGATATCAAAACACAAACAAATAAAAACAAGAAACACACAATCATGGTTCTATTCGAACCATCATACAGACTCGACTGCACATAGGGGGTACAAGACTCATCCTAGCCTAGGGGTTCTCGGATTCAGTAGTCGTGCTTTGCTCCGTGCCTCGTGCAGTCTTCTAGGTTTTCCTTAGGTGTTGCTACGTCTCTTGTAGTTGTTCGATGAAACAATCCGGGTTGAGCCAGAAGATTCTTCAACAACTTCTTGCCTATTGAAGTGATGGGGTGAAGGTGGCTCCTCATAGCAGGCATTGACTCGGTCTTCTGGTGTCTTCTTAATCATGATGATCCCTTTTTGTCTTCTAAGCCGTCGGTGCTACCAAGTAGGTAATCCTTTATGCAATGACATTGACAAGGCATAGTAGAGGTCCAACATGTTCGTTACATTGGTGACAACATCGGCACCAAGAGCGGGGGATGAGGAGAACCATCCTCCTGCTCACTATAGTGAGGCGAACCAAATGGCGAGGTTCTCATCCACCGGTGGGTTGCCAATACAACAACGGTAAGGACATGGTTGCTCTATTAGCGATGTATATCATGACCTTGCATATCTTACACCCTGATCATCATAGGACAAGGTTGCATCATCCCGGGGCAAATTCAAAGGCGTCACCATCCATTGGGTCTTCATGTCCTCATTCCTCGAAGGCGTATCTTCTATTGGCATCGTCATACTGTGGTGTCACCAATCTTGTGTTCAGAAGAGGTGGGTGAGTGTTTGGCAAGGTATACTCCTTCCAGGCTATCTATGAGGATTACAAGGAATCCTGTGGTTAGAGTCTTGAGGGTGCTAGCGACCGTTTGCAATAGTTTTGAAGGGAAGGAGATCAATAGGGAAAATATACCTTAGTTTTTCAGAAAAACTCAGAGGGGAAGAGAATTATAGATAGTTTTGAAAACTAGTAATAGTTTTGGAAATAGTTTTACCCTAACTAACGACCATGCTAACTAAGGCTTCGTACAGTTAGGATGGCTCTAATACCAGCTCTGTGGGGACCCCAACTCGTAAGTCGTGATCACCGAAATGCACGTGTACGGTGATCCCAGAGATCAATGCTCACTAGACACACAGAAGCTGAATAACAAGTGTCTTACATCCATACATACCATCTTACATAAATTATGACCATTATGGTCGAGTATTGAGTATAACTTCGTAGCGGAAATCTTCGTCGATAACTTGGACCCATGCCATCTGCCTTAACCCTACAGGCACTCTAACCGGGAAGCGTCCTAGCTCGCATGTTTGTTACTGAAGTATTTTTCATCATATCATGTTCTTTCATGCCTGGCCAATAAAATAACCAGTGGCAAGCCAATGAGTACTTTGAATGTACTCGCAAGCAACCCATGTTTTTGCTCAAGATACAACAATGCATGACATAGTTAATTGTTTTTAGAAAGCTAATTTTGTTGTGTTATGACATGTTCAACAACTGGTAAAACATGCATCATATGAATTCAAGTAACCTTAGGAACTGGTTACATATATCAACATAAAGGGAGTGGGCACCAACCCAACTCATCCATATCAAGTCCTTTGACTTGACCCAAGTAGTTCTTCCCACACACCCTAGTTTGTAAACAAGTGGACGTAGCCCAAGAGCGGTTACCCAACTATCCTTGACCGTGGACACGGCTATTCGAATATTTTTACACTTTGCAGAGGTTGCACACTTTACTCACAAGATCCGGGGAACTTCCGTGTCATCCACGACCCGTGGTACCTCGAGTACCCGGGGTAAGCACCCGATCACTATCTTTACCTAGATGACACTAACATAGAGTCCACTCGATTGGTAGTAACCCCCGTGCCCAACATTACACATCTTAAAATTGTGGAGCCCCGCTCCCATATTAATCACATACCACAAGCACGGGGTACCAACGGTGTGTCCGGTGCCCTGCGAAAACAGTCATGGCCGCCCTACCTGGCACGACCCCGTCCCGAGAGAGCGCAACAACAACTCTCCTGTCACTAGTAATGCAGGCTCCAAGCTAGTATCGACCTAGGTAATCAATAATGCCCTTTCCCATATAAGGGTAGAGTGGTTGCGCATCTAAGGTTGGAATAACGGTCGCAACTTAAACCAATCCATTTTGAAAACAACACACACACTTGCCTAGGTACACCACTTCGTCATCAAGTGGTTACCCAACTCATTATCTCCTTCGGGCATAAGTGGCACCCGACAGGGTTTTCGAAAAGTCTTTTGAAAACAATCTTGCTCCCATCACCATTCATATTCCTGTCCCTTTTGCGTACCAACTACTGTTAGCATCCTATCTACTCCCACCAGCATAACCCTCATAGGAAGGTAGGGTCATGCATAATGCAAGTATCAACAAGGAAGTAACAGAGGTAACCCATCAATGTGGTTACCACCTCATCATGATTCCGTTGCAACAACAATATGGTGCTATATGACATGCATAAAAAGGGTTTCTTAGACATGGTCAAAGGGCTGCTTGCCTCGTTCATCAGAGTCTTCAAATCTTATGGTCCATCTCCGAGTATTTCGTCTACTTCGTCAACTAACGTCGGAAACAATCATAGTAAGCAACACAATAAGGCAGAAAATAAAAGTGCTCTAAAAATATTGATTTGACTTTTCTAGGACATCTCTCGTTATATGAAAATTAACCAAAGTGGTTTCAATGGAATTTGGTCAGTGGGTATTTCTAAACATTTTGATATGATGGAATCACGGGGTTTATGGATTTCTAAGAAGTGTACAGAAAAATATTTTTGAAAAATGAGCAAAGGCACCCATTTAACAAACCATGATTTTAGAAGCATCTAGGAGTTGGTTTCACTGGATTTGGAGTTCAAATGAATTTCCTATGAATTTGCAAAGTTGACTAATATGAAGAAATGGCTCATTATATTGTGTGGCACAGAAAGTATTTGTAAAAATGTTGAAAAACTAAGTTATGAACTTAGAAGTATCTAGGATCTTGAATCATGGCATTTGGATCACTTTTGATCTCTCTGTGATTTTCTAAAGTTCATCACAGAATTGGGAAATGGGGTTTTATTGGATTTGTGTCAATAAAAGTTTCCTGGAAAAATGTGCAAACAACACCAGGTGATAGATCTTGAATTTATGAACTTCTACAAATTTGAATCATCAAATTTGGAGCTCTGTTGAATTATTTAAGGATTTTTGAAGTTGATTGGAAAAAGAAAAAGGAAATAAGGCTTTAATCTTATCCTGCGCATGGGGCAACAAATAGACCGTGGGCCGGCCTTGTTGCTTGGCCGCGCAGGCGCTCGGGCCACGTCGAATGCGCACTTATCCTGAGCGTTTTCGCTACAGGGAGGTGCGCCGGGGAGAAACCGCCTCCACTTATGCGCGGGCCGGCTGCCCGGTGGCTTACAGGCGGGCCCCGCCTGTCGGGTTCATCCCCAACCTCCCGCTCGACAGAGCAGAGGCAGGGGCGGTGTCAACAGCAGATCGCTAGTGCTGCAGGGCATCTCCGGTGATGCTCCACCCACCGGGGTGCTCGGGGGACCCGGCCGCACCCAACTGTGGGTGGCACGGTCTCCCAGGGCTACTGGGTTGAGTAGGGTGTCGGCCGCGACGGGCGAGGCCGACAGTGATGCAGGCATTGGTGCTACGAGGCAGCGGAGCAGAGGGAGAAGTGGTGAGAGGTTCCGTTGTGGTCAGGGGGTTCGCCTAGTGGAGGAAGGAGGGGAGGAGGAGGCCTCATTCGCGGGAATTTGAGAGGAGGCCGGTGGCTCGGCTTCGGCCATGGAGGAGCAAGAAGGGCTCGGGGGGACGAATGGGTAGGCATGGGGAGCGTACATGAGAGAAATAGAGCCAAAGGAGTAGAGAGGGGGCTCGGGGTGGCTTTAAATAGAAGGGGGTGAGGTGCACAGCGGGGCCGTGCGCCGACGAGGTCGTAGCCGTCGCTGGAGGGCACGGGAGGGCTTGGCTTCGAGTCGGGGGTCTTCCTGGGCGTGGTATACGACCAGGGAAAGAGAGAGGGAGGGAGGAGCGAGCGCGAGGCGGGCCAGGGACGCGGGCGGCGATTGGCGGATGGGGGCGGCATTCGGGCACGCACCGCAGGGACGAGAGGAGGGCGTAGGAGCAAGTGGGAGACCTGCTGGAGTGATGCGGATGCCGAGGCGCATCGACTTGCGCGAGGGGGAGGCCCGAGGTGGATGGGAGCGCCGTGTCAACGGTCGGGAGCATGGTAGCATGGTCCAGAGAGTGTGTTTGGCCGGCGTCCGCGGCTTTTCCGTGCGCACTCACGCGTCCACTTGTGTCTAGTGGCTCCAGGGGGAGTAAACATAGTGGAAATGGCATTGGATGCCTTGGGGAGCCAGTAGAAGAGAGGAGGGGTAGAGAGAGAGTGAAAATGCTGCTGTCCAGAGAAGAAAAGTGGATCCCTGCCCCCCTTCATCATTGCCCCTCGGGCAGGTAAGCACAACAGAGGTAGAGGGGTACTAGGAGAGGTTGTGGGAAAAAGTTCAGCTCATGGAGATTAGTGTAAGTGGCCAAAACATGAGTTTTGAAATTCTGCCAGAAGGTGTTTGATGGTGGTTTGGGCTATCTAAGTTGCTCAATTTTCTTTGAAACTTAACAGGAGTGAGAGGCATTACAAATTAGTAGTGCCCACCAATTTTGAGGTCAAATGGAGAAAGTGTCCAATGGAACTTTTATAAACCCTAGAAATGGGCAGAAACAGTTTTGGCTGGATTTTATCATGCTATCTTGTTCTCCTTGATTCACCACTTTGTGTAGTGTCATAATTATAGAATTTGAGCATGTCCACAAAATTTCAGATCAAAAGGACACAATTGGCAATGTAGAGTTGTTCAAATTTGGTTCTGGACAAGAAGGGTTTTGGGGCACTTTGATCAAGATAACATTCTCTCCAACTTGTGCCATTTGGTCTAGATGCATTATTACGCCATTTTAGCATGTGAACCAAGTTTGAGAGAGTTTTGACATGTTTGGCAGTGCAAAGTTGTTCAAACTTGGAAAAGGACAGAAATGGTTTTGAGGGGATTTCATGGGGTTATACTATTCTCCATGACATGAGACTTGGCAAGATCATCAAACATGTCATATGTGACATGCTAGAATTTTCTTTGAATGTTTGGAAAATATTTCCTTTGTAAATATTTCAAAAGCTTGAAATATCCAGAAAGGGTTTTTGATGGATTTGACCAATAATTTGAACATGACCATGTGTTGAAACTCTTATATATGGACAATATATGTCCACTGAGCTTCCCTAAATTTTCTCAAATATTTTTGAAGCTTTAAAATAATTTTAACCTATTAAAGACCATTTCTAGACTTAAGTAAAAGCCTTTAAATAAAATAGGAAAATAACTTTTAAAATTATATCTTTGTGGTTTCTGAGTGTCCTATATCTAATAGGAGTCAAATATATTTTTATAAAGATTTTTACTGCCCTTAATTAAGTACTTGCAGTGCAAATCTCTATTCAAGGGTTTTTGGAAAACTAATTTTTGAAAATACTATTTGGCCAAATTATTTTTGTAAGAAATTATTTTTATGTCCTATACACATGGCATGATCATTGGGCAAGGTTTTGGATCAAGGAGAAGGAGTATAACAGTTGGAGGATTTATTTAATTTTTAGAGCACTTGCCACCAACACACAAAAATCAAATCAAGCAAAGATCTAAACACTCAAAAGTTTTTGTCAAACCACATTTTATCATGATTAATTAGCTTAGGTGTTGTGGCATGAAAATTAGGGTGTGACATTAAGCTACCGATTTCTACCGCTCACAATGACTAGGTTGTCCTACCGCCAGACCTGCTCTGATACCAAGCGATGTGGCACCCTGGCTCAGAGAAACCGGAATGCCCTGTATTCCAGCCCAGAGATCGAGGAGAAGTCTTCTGGAATACGACACTGCTTAGCATAGAACAAACTAGCTTTCTATTATTACACGAATATGAATACAAGGTCTCTGATATTACAATGTATAACATCGACATGGCGACACTACACCATCCTTGGTTGCTCTATGCAAGCAGAAAAACAACTCGAAGCAAAGGAAAAACTTCTAGCAGTCAAACAATGATGACGGTGGTGAACTCCACTCCGCAGGGACTCTTGCTAGAACGCTTATCCTAGCTCGCACGAATGGAAACCATGACAAGAAATCAAGCAATCACGGCATGACCTGCAAACTGGCATGACACACCAGGTCAGTACATTGAATGTACTTGCAAGATCACAATAACCAGAAGCATTCAAGACCAACAACAACATGGCAATTACAGGTTAAACAGGAATTATCATGAGATCACCAGGATAACATAACATGAACGTAATATCGCTAGAACAATATGATCATGGCATGAACATATAAATCTGATGATACATGTAGGGGAACGTAGTAATTTCAAAAAAATTCCTACGCACACGCAAGATCATGGTGATGCATACCAACGAGAGGGGAGAGTGTTGTCCACGTACCCTCGTAGACCGAAAGCGGAAGCGTTAGCACAACACGGTTGATGTAGTCATACATCTTCACGATCCGACCGATAAAGTACCGAACGCACGGCACCTCCGAGTTCAGCACACGTTCAGCCCGATGACGTCTCTCGAACTCCGATCCAGCCAAGTGTTGAGGGAGAGTTTCATCAGCACGACGGCGTGGTGACGATTATGATGTTCTACCGACGTAGGGCTTCGCCTAAGCACCGCTACAGTATTATCGAGGTGGACTATGGTGGAGGGGGGCACCGCACACGGCTAAAAGATCAAACGATCAATTGTTGTGTCTCTGGGGTGGCCCCCTGCCCCTGTATATTAAGGAGCAAGGGGGGGTGCGGCCGGCCTAGAGAGGGGCGCGCCAGGAGGAGTCCTACTCCTACCGGGAATAGGACTCCCCCCTTTTCCTTGTTGGACTAGGAGAGAGAGGGGAAAGAGGTGGGGGAGAAGAAGGAAGGGGAGTCGCCGCCCCACTCCCCTTGTCCTATTCGGACTAGGGGGGAGGCAGCGCGGCCCATGACCTGGCCGCCTCTCCTCTCTTTCCACCAAGGCCCACTAAGGCCCATTAAGTCCCCGGGGAGTTTCGGTAACCTCCCGGTACTCCGGTAAAATCCCGATTTCACCCGGAACACTTCCGATATCCAAACATAGGCTTCCAATATATCAATCTTCATGCATCGACCATTTCGAGACTCCTCGTCATGTCCATGATCACATCCGGGACTCCGAAAAACCTTCGGTACATCAAAACATATAAACTCATAATATAACTATCATCGAAACGTTAAGCGTGCGGACCCTACGGGTTCGAGAACTATGTAGACATAACCGAGACACATCTCCGGTCAATAACCAATAGCGGAACCTGGATGTTCATATTGGCTCCCACATATTCTACGAAGATCTTTATCGGTCAGACCACATAACAACATACGTTGTTCCCTTTTTCATCGGTATGTTACTTGCCCGAGATTCGATCGTCGGTATCTCAATACCTAGTTCAATCTCGTTACCGGCAAGTCTCTTTACTCATTCCGTAATACATCATCCCGCGACTAACTCATTAATTGCAATAATTGCAAGGCTTAAATGATGTGCATTACCGATCAGGCCCAGAGATACCTCTCTGACAATTGGAGTGAAAAATCCTAATCTCGAAATACGCCAACCCAACAGTACCTTCGGAGACACCTGTAGAGCACCTTTATAATCACCCAGTTACATTGTGATGTTTGGTAGCACACAAAGTGTTCCTCCGGTAAACGGGAGTGCATAATATCATAGTCATAGGAACATGTATAAGTCATGAAGAAAGCAATAGCAACATACTAAAAGATCGGGTGCTAAGCTAACAGAATGGGTCAAGTCAATCACATCATTCTCCTAATGGTGTGATCCCGTTAATCAAGTGACAACCCATGTCAATGGTTAGGAAACTTAACCATCTTTGATCAACGAGCTAGTCAAGTAGAGGCATACTAGTGACACTCTATTTTTCTATGTATTCACACATGTATTATGTTTCCGGTTAATACAATTCTATCATGAATAATAAACATTTATCATGATATTAGGAAATAAATAATAACTTTATTATTGCCTCTAGGGCATATTTCCTTCAGTCTCCCACTTGCACTAGAGTCAATAATCCAGATTACACAGTAATGATTCTAACACCCATGGAGCCTTGGTGCTGATCATGTTTTGCTCGTGGAAGAGGCTCAGTCAACGGGTCTGCAACATTCAGATCCGTATGTATCTTGCAAATTTCTATGTCTCCCACCTCGACTAAATCCCGGATGGAATTGAAGCGTCTCTTGATGTGCTTCGTTCTCTTGTGAAATCTGG
Organism: Triticum dicoccoides; assembly: GCF_002162155.2. NCBI lineage: Eukaryota > Viridiplantae > Streptophyta > Magnoliopsida > Poales > Poaceae > Triticum > Triticum dicoccoides. The sequence goes on from NC_041392.1 coordinate 411,619,823, forward strand.
ATTCCTTCGCCAAGGCAATTGCACCAGTATTGTCACAAAAGATTTTCATTGGACCCGATGCACTAGGTATTACACCTAGATCGGATATGAACTCCTTCATCCAGACTCCTTCATTTGCTGCTTCCGAAGCAGCTATGTACTCTGCTTCACACGTAGATCCCGCCACAACGCTTTGTTTAGAACTGCACCAACTGACAGCTCCACCGTTCAATGTAAACATGTATCCGGTTTGCGATTTAGAATCGCTCGGATCAGTGTCAAAGCTTGCATCAACGTAACCGTTTACGATGAGCTCTTTGTCACCTCCATAAACGAGAAACATATCCTTAGTCCTTTTCAGGTATTTCAGGATGTTCTTGACCGCTGTCCAGTGATCCACTCCTGGATTACTTTGGTACCTCCCTACTAGACTTATAGCAAGGCACACATCAGGTCTGGTACACAGCATTGCATACATGATAGAGCATATGGTTGAATCATAGGGAACGTCTTTCATTTTCTCTCTATCTTCTGCAGCGGTCGGGCATTGAGTCTTACTCAACTTCACACCTTGTAACACAGTCAAGAACCCTTTCTTTGCTTGATCCATTTTGAACTTCTTCAAAACTCTGTCAAGGTATGTGCTTTGTGAAAGTCCAATTAAGCGTCTTGATCTATCTCTATAGATCTCGATGCCCAATATATAAGCAGATTCACCGAGGTCTTTCATTGAAAAACTCTTATTCAAGTATCCCTTTATGCTATCCAGAAATTCTATATCATTTCCAATCAATAATATGTCATTCACATATAATATTAGAAATGCTACAGAGCTCCCACTCACTTTCCTGTAAATACAGGCTTCTCCAAAAGTCTGTATAAAACCAAATGCTGTGATCACACTATCAAAGCGTTTATTCCAACTCCGAGAGGCTTGCACCAGTCCATAAATGGATCGCTGGAGCTTGCACACTTTGTTAGCGCCCTTTGGATGAAAAAACCTTCTGGTTGCATCATATACAACTCTTCTTCCAGAAATCCATTTAGGAATGCAGTTTTGATATCCATTTGCCAAATTTCATAATCATAAAATGCGTCACTTGCTAACATGATTCGGACAGACTTAAGCATCGCTACGGGTGAGAAGGTCTCATCGTAGTCAATCCCTTGAACATGTCGAAAACCTTTTGCAACAAGTCGAGCTTTATAGACAGTAACATTACTGTCAGCGTCAGTCTTCTTCTTGAAGATCCATTTATTCTCAATTGCTTGCCGATCAACGGGCAAGTCGACAAAAGTCCACACTTTGTTCTCATACATGGATCCCATCTCAGATTTCATGGCCTCGAGCCATTTTGCGGAATCTGGGCTCACCATAGCTTCTTCATAGTTCGTAGGTTCGTCATGGTCTAGTAACAAAACTTCCAGAACAAGATTACTGTACCACTCTAGTTGACCTACGAGGTTCAGTAACAACTGATCTAAAGTTTCATGATCATCATCATTAACTTCCTCACTAATTGGTGTAGGTGCCGTAGAAACCGGTTTCTGTGATGAACTACTTTCCAATAAGGGAGGAGGTACAGTTACCTCATCAAGTTCTACTTTCCTCCCACTTACTTCTTTCGAGGGAAACTCCTTCTCTAGAAAAACTACGAATTTAGCAACAAAAGTCTTGCCTTCGGATCTGTGATAGAAGGTATACCCAATAGTCTCCTTTGGGTATCCTATGAAGACACATTTCTCCAATTTGGGTTCGAGCTTATCAGGTTGAAGCTTTTTCACATAAGCATCGCAGCCCCAAACTTTCAGAAACGACAACTTTGGTTTCTTACCAAACCACAGTTCATAAGGCGTCGTCTCAACGGATTTCGATGGTGCCCTATTAACATGAATGCAGCTGTCTCTAAAGCATAACCCCAAAACGATAGCGGTAAATCAGTAAGAGACATCATAGATCGCACCATATCTAGTAAAGTACGATTACGATGTTCGGACACACCATTACGTTGTGGTGTTCCGGGTGGCGTGAGTTGCGAAACTATTCCGCATTGTTTCAAATGAAGACCAAACTCATAACTCAAATATTCTCCTCCATGATCAGATCGTAGAAACTTTATTTTCTTGTTACGATGATTTTCAACTTCACTCTGAAATTCTTTGAACTTTTCAAATGTTTCAGACTTATGTTTCATTAAGTAGATATACCCATATCTTCTTAAATCATCTGTGAAGGTAAGAAAATAATGATATCCGCCACGAGCCTCAACATTCATCGGACCACATACATCTGTATGTATGATCTCCAACAAATCTGTTGCTCTCTCCATAGTTTCGGAGAACGGCGTTTTAGTCATCTTGCCCATGAGGCATGGTTCGCAAGTACCAAGTGATTCATAATCAAGTGGTTCCAAAAGTCCATCAGTATGGAGTTTCTTCATGTGCTTTACACCGATATGACCTAAACGGTAGTGCCACAAATAAGTTGCACTACCATTATCAACTCTGCATCGTTTGGCTTCAATATTATGAATATGTGTATCACCACTATCGAGATTTAGCAAAAATAGACCACTCTTCAAGGGTGCATGACCATAAAAGATATTACTCATATAAATAGAACAACCATTATTCTCTGATTTAAATGAATAACCGTCTCGCATCAAACAAGATCCAGATATAATGTTCATGCTCAACGCTAGCACCAAATAACAATTATTCAGGTCTAATACTAATCCCGAAGGTAGATGTAGAGGTAGCGTGTCAACCGCGATCACATCGACTTTGGAACCATTTCCCACGCGCATCGTCACCTCGTCCTTAGCCAATCTTTGCTTAATCCGTAGCCCCTGTTTCGAGTTGCAAATAATAGCAACAGAACCAGTATCAAATAACCAGGTGCTACTGCGAGAATTAGTAAGGTACACATCAATAACATGTATATCACATATACTTTTGTTCACCTTGCCATCCTTCTTATCCGCCAAATACTTGGGGCAGTTCCACTTCCAGTGACCAGTCTGCTTGCAGTAGAAGCACTCAGTCTCAGTCTTAGGTCCAGACTTGGGTTTCTTCTCCTGAGCAGCAACTTGCTTCCTGTTCTTCTTGAAGTTCCCTTTCTTCTTCCCTTTGCGTGTTTTCTTGAAAATGGTGGTCTTATTGACCATCAACACTTGATTCTCCTTCTTGATTTCTACCTCCGTTGCCATTAGCATTGCGAAGAGCTCGGGAATTGTCTTACCCATCCCTTGCATATTATAATTCATCATGAAGCTCTTGTAGCTTGGTGGCAGTGATTGGAGAATTATGTCAATGATGCTATCATCCGGAAGATTAACTCCTAGTTGAATCGAGTGATCGCAGTACCCAGACATCTTGAGTATATGCTCACTGACAGAACTATTCTCCTCCATCTTGCAGCTGTAGAACTTATTGGAGACTTCATATCTCTCAATCTGGGCATTATTTTGAAATATTAACTTCAACTCCTGGAATATCTCATATCCTCCATGACGTTCAAAACATCGTTGAAGTCCCGGTTCTAAGCCGTAAAGCATGGCACATTGAACTATTGAGTAGTCATCAGCTTTGCTCTGCTAGACGTTCTTAACGTCGTCAGTTGCATTAGCAGCAGGTCTGGCACTCAGTGGTGCTTCCAGGACATAATTCTTCTAAGTAGCAATGAGGATAATCCTCAAGTTACGGACCCAGTCCATGTAATTGCTACAATCATCTTTCAACTTTGCTTTCTCAAGGAACGCATTAAAATTCAACGGAACAACAACACATGCCATCTATCTACAATCAATATAAACAAGCAAGATACTATCAGGTACTAAGTTCATGATCAATTTAAGTTCAATTAATCATATTACTTAAGAACTCCCACTTAAATAGACATCCCTCTAATCCTCCAAGTGAGCACATGATCCATATCAACTAAACCATGTCCGATCATCACGTGAGATGGAGTAGTTTCAGCGGTGAACATCACTATGTTAATCATATCTACTATATGATTCACGCTCGACCTTTCAGTCTCTGTGTTCCGAGGCCATAACTGTTATATGCTAGGCTCAGCAAGTTTAGCCTGAGTATTCCGCGTGTGCAACTATTTTGCACCCGTTGTATTTGAATATAGAGCCTATGACACCCTATCATCACGTGGTGTCTCCGCACGAAGAACTTTCGCAAAGGTGCATACTCAGGGAGAATAATTATACTTTGATAATTTAGTGAGGGATCATCTTATAATGCTACCGTCAATCAAAGCAAGATAAGATGCATAAAAGATAAACATCACATGCAATCAATATAAGTGATATGATATGGCCATCGTCACCAGCGCGACACCTTGATCTCCATCATAGCATCGTTGTCGTCTCGCCAATCTTATGCTTCCACAGCTATCGCTACCGCTTAGTGATAAAGTAAAGCATTACAGGGCGATTGCATTGCATACAATAAAGCGACAACCATATGGCTCCTGCCAGTTGCCGATAACTCGGTTACAAAACATGATCATCTCATACAATAAAATTTAGCGTCATGTCTTGACCATGTCACATCACAACATGCCCTGCAAAAACAAGTTAGACGTCCTCTACTTTGTTGTTGCAAATTTTACGTGGCTGCTATGGGCTAAGCAAGAACCGTTCTTACCAACGCATCAAAACCACAACGATAGTTTGTCAAGTTGGTGTTGTATTAACCTACGCAAGGACCGGGCGTAGCCACACTCGGTTCAACTAAAGTTGGAGAAACTGACACCCGCCAGCCACCTGTGTGCAAAGCACGTCGGTAGAACCAGTCTCGCGTAAGCGTACGCGTAATGTCGGTCCGGGTCGCTTCATCCAACAGTACCGCCGAACCAAAGTATGACATGTTGGTAAGCAGTATGACTTATATCGCCCACAACTCACTTGTGTTCTACTCGTGCATATGGCATCTACGCATAAAACCGGGCTCGGATACCACTGAAGGGGAACATAGTAATTTCAAAAAAAATCCTACGGACACGTACCCTCATAGACCGAAAGCGTAAGCATTAGCACAACGCGGTTGATGTAGTCGTACGTCTTCACGATCCGACCGATCAAGTACCGAACGTATGGCACCTCCGAGTTCAGCACACGGTTAGCCCGATGACGTCCCTCAAACTCCGATCCAGCTGAGTGTTGAGGGAGAGTTTCGTCAGCACGACGGCGTGGTGACGATGATGATGTTCTACCGACACAGGTCTTCGCCTAAGCACCGCTACAGTATTATCGAGGTGGACTATGGTGGAGGGGGGCACCGCACACGGCTAAAAGATCAAACGATCAATTGTTGTGTCTCTAGGGTGCCCCCTGCCCCCGTATATAAAGGAGCAAGCGGGGGGGAGGGGTGCGGCCGACCTAGAGAGGGGCGCACCAGGAGGAGTCCTACTCCTACCGGGAATAGGACTCCCCCCCTTTTCCTTGTTGGACTAGGAGAGAGAGGGGAAAGAGGTGGGGGAGAAGAAGGAAGGGGGGCGCCGCCCCACTCTCCTTGTCCTATTCGGACTGGGGGAGAGGGCGCGGCCCATGCCCTGGCCGCCTCTCCTCTCTTTCCACCAAGGCCCACTAAGGCCCATTAAGTCCCCAGGGGGTTCCGGTAACCTCCCGGTACTCCGGTAAAATCCCGATTTCACCCGGAACACAGGCTTCAAATATATCAATCTTCATGTCTCGACCATTTCAAGACTCCTCGTCATGTCAGTGATCACATCCGGGACTCTGAACAACCTTCGGTACATCAAAACATATAACTCATAATATAACTGTCATCGAAACGTTAAGCGTGCGGACTCTACGAGTTCGAGAACTATGTGGACATGACCGAGACACGTCTCCGGTCAATAACCAATAGCGAAACCTGGATGTTCATATTGGCTCCCACATATTCTACGAAGATCTTTATCGGTCAGACCGCATAACAACATACGTTGTTCCCTTTGTCATCGGTATGTTACTTGCCCGAGATTCGATCGTCGGTATCTCAATACCTAGTTCAATCTCGTTACCGGCAAGTCTCTTTACTCATTCCATAATACATCATCCCGCAACTAACTCATTAGTTGCAATGCTTGCAAGGCTTAAATGATTTGCATTACCGAGAGGGCCCAGAGATACCTCTCGAACAATCGGAGTGACAAATCCTAATCTCGAAATACGCCAACCCAACAAGTACCTTCGGAGACACCTGTAGAGCACCTTTATAATCACCCAGTTATGTTGTGACGTTTGGTAGCACACAAAGTGTTCCTCCGGTAAACGGGAGTTGCATAATCTCATAGTCATAGGAACATGTATAAGTCATGAAGAAAGCAATAGCAACATACTAAACGATCGGGTGCTAAGCTAACGGAATGGGTCAAGTAAATCACATCATTCTCCTAATGGTGTGATCCCCTTAATCAAATGACAACCCATGTCAATGGTTAGGAAACTTAACCATCTTTGATCAATGAGCTAGTCAAGTAGAGGCATACTACTGAGACTCTGTTTGTCTATGTGTTCACACATGTATTATGTTTCCGGTTAATACAATTATAGCATGAATAATAAACATTTATCATGATATAAGGAAATAAATAATAACTTTATCATTGCCTCTAGGGCATATTTCCTTCAATACTAGCATGCGACATGATGACACTACATGCACCATTTATTCTGCTCGGGTTACCTCGTAACCATCACATGCATCACTTACCAACTTCAGACATTACACGACCATCCCAGGATCAAATCAAGCTTGGTATAAAAAATACCATAGTAATCATCAAATGACCACAAGGAGCTTGATCTTTACCCATGATTCTCGCACAACATCATGAATATCCAACAACTCGGCATCCTCGATACCACGGTGATCATTCCGGCGATCACAACCATGACCAACACTTGGTCTCAAATCGTGATCCTTCCGGCGATCACATCCAACTTATCTCAAACAGTGATCCTTCCGACGATCATAACCAACTTATCTCAAACAGTGATCCTTCTGGCGATCACAGCCAACTTATCTCCTCATCGAGCACATTATTATTATTATTATTACTATTGACTCATAGTGTGACCGACACGAACTGAACCCTTATCCGCAGGCGTGGCTATCGATAGATTTAATATACACTCTGCAGAGGTTAGCACACTATACCCACACTAGGGAACCCATGGCCTCACACTCCCATTCGGGTGGACCAACGACGTTCCGACAAAACTGATCTACTGCCATGACACTCTCCCGGCCACTCCAACACACTCCCCACTGGGCTAGTCCTGGGTGGCCCCGTGTCTACAAAAGACACAACAGCCACCGTCGTGGCCAAAACGTCCCTCATGGGGACCGGATCCATAATAACAACAACGGGCACACAAGGCTTATGTCCGCCTATGAGGGAGTCCTGGATTAGGGGGTCTCCGGACAGCCGGACTATATCCTTTGGCCGGACTATTGGACTATGAAGATACGAGATTGAAGACTTCGTCCCGTGTCCGGATGGGACTCTCCTCGGCGTGGAAGGCAAGCTTGGCGGTACGGATATGTAAATCTCCTCATTTGTAACCGACTCTGTGTAACTCTAGCCCCCTCCGGTGTCTATATAAACCAGAGGGTTTAGTCCGTAGGACAACATACAATCATACCATAGGCTAGCTTCTAGGGTTTAGCCTCTATGATCTCGTGGTAGATCAACTCTTGCAATACTCATATCATCAAGATCAATCAAGCAGGACGTGGAGTATTACCTCCATCAAGAGGGCCCGAACCTGGGTAAACATTGTGTCCCCTGCCTCCTGTTAACATCCGCCTTAGACGCACAGTTCGGGACCCCCTACCCGAGATCCGCCGGTTTTGACACCGACATTGGTGCTTTCATTGAGCGTTCCACTGTGTTGTCATCATAAGGAGGGATGGCTCGTCTCGTTGTCAAGAACAACATCACCTCTGGGGGAGCCCTGGCTGTAGGCCAAACTCTCCGACTAGGCGGCTTCGTCATGACCACCCGCCCGGCCGCTGCGCTGAAGATGACTTCTCGGGTCATCGAAATAAGCCTCCACATCAACTCGAAATTCACCGAGCAGATGTATCCGATGGAGCTCTCCTCTTTGAACGAGCTCCTGGATCGCATCGCTGCTCTGGGAGTCGCTGCATACTACGATCAGATTGGGCTTAAACCCGACCAAGGGAGATTAACTCTCCGCCGGTGACCCATCAGATAGCGGTGGTGGAGGAGCAATGCGGCGATTCTTCCTCTATCCTAAGGACGAACTATGTCCGGGTCCCCGAGCTCTCCGAGACGGATACCCGTCCACGGGAGGACATCGCCCTAGACCTGAACCTAGGATCAGGCATCATGCCGAACCTGCGGCGCAACATCCCGGAGCCCGAACTTCCAAGATCGGAAAGTCCCCCGCCCCTGGGTCTCGGATTGCGTCAAGGTATGGACTTAAATCCACCCACCCACCCAGATATAAACGATCTTTCCCACATTAGGCAAGAGCCCCAAGAAACAGTACATCACTATTGGGCCAGATTCCTCCTTGTAATGAACAAGGTCAAGGACTGTCGCGAGGAAGACGTAATTTCGTTCTTTTGCAACAATTGCACGGAAAAAGGAATCCTCAACGCCATAAGTCACCGTGACATAGCACACTTCGCTGACTTGGTGGCCAATGTACGGATGTACTGTGCGATGGAAAGCGCCTGCAAAAGCCAAACAAAATTTTGGGATAATCCAGCTCTGACAAAACCCTGAGTCTGAACTAAAATGGTGCACTCTCATAAGTCGCTCGACTCAATTACGAAGAAGCAAAAGCCCACTACAGGGCGTGGAACCGTATTGGAGGGATGGCTTAACGGGCCCTGCAAAATTCATAATACAGCGAATACCATACCAACACACAGCCTTAGAGCATGTTGGGTACTCCGGCAGGTGGCCAAGAGCGGTGAGGATCTCCTCATTCAACACACCGCAGAGCACCATCCCGTGGATAACAATACAGTATTGACAGTCTTCGAGACCTTCGCCTCAAATAATAGGCGTAAGCTTGCAACCCGTAGCCTTGCCGAAGTCTGCCACGTGGCAGTAATAAATCCATGGAGCGACACGGCTATCACCTTCAATGCCAATGACAAACCTAAATTCCGAACAGCCCGAGTCTCCTCAGTCCAATTGTGGATGACTTTCAGCTTACTAAAGTGCTCATGGACGACGGCAGCGGATTAAAGCTCATTTATGAGGAGTCTCTTAAAAAATGGAAATAGATAGAAACCGTATTGACCAAAGCAGCATGAACTTCCGAGGAATCATCCCCAGTCGAGAGGCATGTTGCGCTAGGAAAATCACACCAGATGTGGTATTCGGCACTCCGGAGAATTACATGTCCGAAGAAATAACATTCCAAGTGGCCCCATTTAGTAGCAGATACCACGCCCTTCTAGGGCGGGAGGCATTCATGATCTTCCAAGCCATACCCCATTACGGGTACATGAAGCTCAAAATGCCCGGGCCCAATGGAATCATCACTCTAGCTAGTGATCCGGACATAGCACTCCGCGCCAAGAACAAAACAGCCGCACTAGCCCTCGAGGCATTATCCGAAGCCCTTGCGACGGAGGAATTAACTGCGCTGCGCTCCACAATGGACAGGGACGACGTGATACTCGACAAAAGATCCAAGTCCACCTCTTTTAAACCAGCGGATGAAATAGTCAAATTCCAACTCCATCCAATGGACCCCACAAAAACAACATCCATCGGGGCACAGTTAAACCCCGCTATAGACACCGCACTACGGGAGTTACTGCGCGAGAATTGGGAAATATTCGCCGGGAATCCTTCTGACATGCCAGGAATCCCACGCAGGCTGGCCGAGCATAGCCTTAACATTCTAAAAGGATTCAAGCCGGTCAAGCAGACTCTTCGGCGTTTCTCCGAACCTAAGTGACAAGCCAAGTTACTGGAGGCCGGATTCATTAGAGAAATAAAACATCCGGACTGGGTAGCAAACCTGGTAATGGTACCAAAGAAGGACAACTCCTGGCGCCTATGCGTCGACTTCAAGGACCTTAATAAGGCTTGCCCAAAGGATCCCTTCCCCCTCCCTCGCATCGATCAAATTATCGATGCCACCATAGAACACGACTCATTGTACTTCCTCGACGCATACTCCAGTTACCACCAAATTAAGATGGCGGAGTCCGATCAAGCCGCAACGGCAGTTATCACTCCATACGGCCCCTTCTGTTTTAACACAATGCCCTTCGGGCTCAATAACACTGGCGCAACCTATCAACGCATGATTCAGACATGTCTAGAAAAGCAGATCTGCAAAACAGTGGAGGCATACATAGACGATGTGGTCGTTAAAACCAGACACGTCGACTCCCTAATAGTCGACTTGAGGCTCACGTTCGACAATCTCCGAACATACGACATTAAGCTCAATCCGGAAAAATGCGTTTTCGACGTACCCGTCGGAAAGCTCCTGGACTTCATCGTCTCCAGTAGAGGAATTGAAGCAAATCCGGCTAAAATCCGAGCTCTGTCGCAGTTGGCTATCCCAACTGACCACAAGCAAATCCAGAAGTATACTGGATGTGTGGCAGCCTTAAGCCGCTTTATCTCCTAATTAGGAGAAAAGGCACTCCCCCTTTATCGCTTTCTTCAGCGCATCGAACACTTCGAGTGGACGGACGCAACCACGGCCGGATTGGAAGAAATAAAAGCCATCCTGGCCACCAACCCAATCTTGGCCGCGCCAAATGTCGGCGAACCAATGCTGTTATATATAGCGGCAACTCACCAAGTTGTAAGCGCAGTGCTCGTTGTCGAACGAGAGACGGACGGACATAAATTCCCATTTCAGAAGTCGGTATATTATGTATCCACTATCCTCACTCCATGCAAATCACCGTACCCACACTATCAAAAGATAGCATACGCGATATTCATGGCATCCCAGAAATTACGACACTACTTTCAAGAGTGTTCAATTACGGTGGCCTCAGAAGTACCACTCAACGACATAATAAACAACCGCGATGCCATGGGCCAGATTGCCAAATGGGCTATCGAGCTCCTCCCGTTCGACATAACATATAGACCACGGTGAGCCATTAAGTCACAAGTACTGGCCAATTTCGTCACCGAGTAGACAGAAGCCGAACTCCCTAAAGAGTATGACGCGTACTCCAATTGGATCATGCACTTTGACGGTTCTAAAATGCTGGCTAGTCTGGGGGCTGGCGTCGTCCTGACGTCCCCCACCAGAGATACAGTTCAATACGTACTCCAAATACTATACACATACTCCAACAACGCAGCCGAATACGAGGCCCTATTACATGGTCTCCGGATGACAGTTTCCATGACTTCGATGCCAAGGATCCGAAAATGGCGGCATATCGCAACGCCGTCATCAAAATGTCAGCTCGGTCCGAGGGGCTTGAATTCCACCATGTGGCTCGGGAAAACAATCAGGCGTCGGATATCCTCGCCTCGGCGCCAAGCACAATCCTTTCCCACCAAACATCTTCTTGGAAAGGCGTTTAAGCCATCCGTGGTATGGGAAGGGGACACCGATAAACATAGTCCGGACCCGACCACAACACCAGATACCGAACACTCTGACACAATTGGAGGCTCTGCCATCGAAATAACACCTTCAGCCCACGTGATAATGGTCGTCATCGCCCCGTGGACAGAACCATTCCTGGCCTACCTAACCAGGCAGGAACTACCCGAGGGCCAAAACGAGGTACGCTGCATAGTGTGGCGATCTAAAGCCTACAAGGTCCACGAGGGAGAGCTTTATAAGAAAAGCACTACCGGAGTCCTTCAAAGGTGCGTCTCCGAAGAGGAACGGCGAAAGCTTTTGGCAGAAATCCATGCTGGACTCGACGGCCACCATGCCGCAGCCCGGGCCCTTGTAAGCAAGGCCTTCCGTACAGGTTTCTATTGGCCGACGGCCCGGGCAGATGCACATGATTTGGTCCAACGTTGCATCGGTTGCCAGTTTTTTTGCAAACCAAAGCCATATGCCTCCTACTGCTCTCCAAAAAATCCCCATTACTTGGCCCTTTGCGGTCTGGGGGCTTTATATGGTCGGACCCCTAAAAGGGGGAACCCATAAGAAAAAGTACTTACTGGTCATTGTGGATAAATTCACCAAATGGATAGAAGCCAAACCCGTTAAAACGGCTGAATCCGGACCGGTGATAGACTTCATATCTGGGGTTGTACACCGTTATGGCATCCCCCATAGCATCATCACTGATAATGGCCCAAACTTTACAGCCGACGAGGTAAAACTTTGGTGCAGCAACATGGGCATCAAGCTCGATTATGCTTCTATCTATCACCCGCAAACTAACAGTCAAGTCGAGCGACCAAATGGTCTTATCATGAGTGGCATCAAACCTAGATTTGTGCGGTCCTTAAAGGAATCAAACACGCACTGGGTAGAGGAGCTCGACTCTATACTATCGAGGCTGCGGACCATGCCGAATCGCATGACCGGATACACACCGTTTTTTATGGTGTACGGCGCATAGGCGGTTCTGCCTTCCGAAATAATTCATGACTCACCTCGAGTGCGCATGTATGAAGAAAAAGAGGCCGAGCTCGATCGGCAGGACAGTTTGGACACCCTGGAGGAGGAGCGCGACGTAGCGAAAGCCCGTTCCGCATTCTATCAGCAACTGGCTCGAAAGTATCAAAGTAGAGAAGTACGGGCCAAAACCTATAACGTTGGCGAACTAGTTTTACGCCTGCCGGAGAAGAAAAAGAACAAGCTCAAGCCCAAATGGGAAGGTCTCTTCATTATTGACTAGGTTCTGACCGGTGAAGCGCACCGTCTACGGGATGCATCAGACAATCGACTCGAGCCAAACCCATGGAATGCAGCCAGACTCCGAAGATTCTACGCCTAGTGCCGGACTCTATGTTCGTCTCCTTACCCCCGTCAATTTTTTTGCATATCCGGTATCTGTCTTTTCTCTCATTCTTTTTTTCTTCTCATCAAGGCCTTAAAAGGCTAATTTGTGTCTTGACTACACAATCTTGACGCGCTAACCGTGCTCATTATACCTGGGGGCTTCTTATACAGAAGCTTAATATAACTATTTTTCTGGGCTTTATGCCCCACACATGTGTTATTCTTCCACATGTACCTTTTTCGCCATTATATGCATCGATATGACTTAAGTTTTGGCCAAGCTGGGTTGCCTAGCTCTTGTATTTATGCCCTACATTCCCGTTAATTTGGCTAGGGCATAAGGGGAGCACCTCTGCGATTGTTACTGCCGGGTCAGCCGGATGTGTACCTCAGACTGGATGAAGCCGAAAGCTAGCGTTCTTAAGGGAATATTCAGTCAGTGAACAAAATATGACTTTTATTTATTTTGATACATGGCCCCAGATGTGTATAGCCTGCGTCTCTTTTCACAGCTCGGACATGCACATTAGGGCATGCATACCCGGGGAAAGGAGCCCTTAATGGAACTATTCTCCCTGGCAGATGTTTCTTACTATCCATGTAATATAACACCCCAGTTTTTACATAACCGAGCGGGTATTCGGATACACTCCGGACTATCGGGTCCAGAGGTCGAAGCGAAAAGGTCTGCCATGACAAATGATTTACAATCCGGCTAGGGACATTATATATGCACTTGAAGTACACAGTCACTAAGACTGATTAAATGAAACCAACAGAATGGTCTTGACGAAACGTAGAAGTGGGCTTTGGTTTCACCTTAATCGGAGTTGTGGTTGAAAAGATATAAGGTGTTTTTTGCGAGGGACCTTTCTGTAAAGAAAATATTTTCCAACAGGGCCTGAACAGAAAAACAGAAAACACCTTTAGAGAAATACGCTTTCAGAAAGAGAAAGCATACTCTGGGCCAGAGAAGAAAGGGAACGTGTTTTCCAGAGGCGAGACATATTCACAGAAATACGTTTTCACTTAAAAAAAGCAGGCTCGGGGCTGGTCAGAGATGTGAGGCTTACGGGTGGGGTCGACCACTTATCCACGTCGGCCGACCGGGTCAACGCGCGCAGAGGCGGGGCTGGGGTTTGCGCAGCTAACGGCTGGGGTCCGGAGCGACGCGGGGACCGCCTGGCTCACGGTCGTCTTATTCCTCATCCTGTCCCCGCACGGGACAGAGGAGGAGGAGGGAGGGGCACCACCGGCGATGGCCCTGCCGGCTCAGGCCGTCTCCGGCCAAACGGAGGCCACGGGCGGGCTCGGCGTGGCCTGCCACACCCATCCCCGTATGGAGGAGACGCCGGAGAGGGACAGAGCGACCACGGTGAAGGGGAGAACAGAGACGGCTCCGACGACCATTTTCTTGGGGCGAGGAGCTTTGGCGACGGGGAGGCGAGGTGAGAGCTTGGGAGGGTTCGCCGGAGGGTGGAGGAAGCGTTGGTGGAGTTAGGGAGTGGAGGGGAGGCGCGGACGGCTGGAAGCAAGGACGAGGCCGAGAGTGGACACGGCGGCCATGGTGGCATAGGGCAGCGAGGAGAGGCTCTGGAGCTCGAGGAAGAGGCCAGGGAGGTTGCTGGAGGTGGTGTGAGGCTGGTGGTGAGGTCGAACGGCCTCGGGGTGTGCTATATATATCCCGGCGAGGGAGGCCATGGTCGAGTGCCGCCGCTCGAGCTCGGCCAAAGCTCTGGCGAGGCTCAGCGAGCACGGGCGAGCACAGAAACACGACGAGGGAGAAGCGGACGCGCTACAACGGTGCATAGTGCAAGAGGGGCCGAGGGCGCAGAGGAGGAAGACGTCGCGGCGCCATTAAAGCCTCGGTCGGCCATAGTGCGGCCATGGGTGCGCGGCGACAAGAGCTGACGGAGGGGCTGACGGAGGGGGAGAAGGCTCCAGGAGGACAGCGACGACGCAGGCTTGCTATTGGACAGGTTCACGAGCGCGAAGACGACGACAGGGAGAGGGGCCCGAGCAAGAAACAATTCAGCTCGCGTCCATCGCATGCTAGGGCTCGTGATCACCGCGTCCACTGGTGCCCACAGTGACACAAGCTAAGCCAAACGATGTCTGGGGTGTAGTCCTTCCTGGGGAGGTTGCAACTGCAGTGGTAGTTTGGTTAAAAGTGCTCTGGTTAAATGGTAATTAACCTCTGAAGTTTACTACAGTAAACTTGGCCGAGCACTGCTGATCAACAGGAAGGAGTTTGGAAGCAAAGGAGTTGTGTGCGAGGTTTAGGTAAAGAAGGACTTTCACCCTGGTAAATTGAAGAGGATTAGGATCAAGATTTAATGTAGTTGCTTAACAACCACATAAACTGGTCCAGAAACTAGATTAGGATGATGCACTCTGATGAAGCATCCACTTGAGCTAAAATTTGGCAAGCCCTAATGATTTGGTCATAGTAAGATGCTGTAAAAATTTCATACAAATTGGATTCACCAAAATGGTACTTCCTTCGCAGCTATCTTCTCTGACCAGAATCTTGCAAAAATTCTAAGGACATATTGGCTAGGTCAAATGGTGCCAAATTAGGTGGAGAGAAGTTATTTGGGCAGGAGAACAATCTGGTAATTTATCAGGAGTTTTGAAGCAATATAAATTATATTTGCTTCACAACCTGAAAATAGTAACAAAATCAAAGATTTGGTCCTGTTCTCACATAGATGATTGGATGGGGCTAAAATTTTAAGGAGTGTCAAAATATGAGCACATGAAGGAGTCTGCAAAATTTCAACCCATTTGGATAACCCTAGCTAGTACTTCCTTCACAATGCCTTCTGTCTGACAGAATGTTTGAAAAATTGCTGAGGAAGTTTGGCTTGGCAAATAAAGTTGAATTTTGGCACAAGTCAATTATTTGGACAGGAAACGATGTCCAAAAAGTTTGGGGTCAAATGGGAAAAGATAAATAGCACTTCCTTCACAATGTGTCATTTAGGACAGAATAGGAAATGAATTTATTGAGCATGATGAGAAATATGGCTAATGAAATATTTTTCTATATTTGAGGAAGATATGACCCAAACAATTTATAAGAATTATTTGGGGAATTTTGTATGGGCAGGAATATAGGTTGCTTCACGACCTAGGGCAGATAGGGTTATTCCTTTAATAGAAAAATGAATTTTCCCCAGAGAAAGAAATTAGAGTTTGGTCGTGGAGTGAAGTGACATGATGTTGGAAAGGTTTTGAGATTGATGAGCCACTTGGGAGAGAAAATGAAGATGATTTCCCAGGTGACAAGGCCACAGAACCACTCCAAAAAGAAAAACAGAGCAAAAACGAATTAAATTAAAAGAAAAAGAAAAGGGCCCAAAATCCAGGCTGTTACACTTCCCCTCTCTCTTCTCCAACCGACGCCGGGGCCCACCATCTTCTTCCTCCTCCCGCAAGCCACACGGAGCACCGCCGCTGCCGGAATCCCGATCTTCACGGGATCCTCGCTCCCCGAACCGCCCCCTGCCCCAACCACAGCCCCGATATAAACCCCAACCTCTCGTTTCGTTCCCCCTATTTACCCTCATTGAAACCCTCTGCCTTGCCATAATTTTGTCGCCGGAGCACCGCATCTCCGCCGCGCCATTGTTGCCCTGCCGCTCCACCCCGACCACCTCGTTGCCATCCGAGCCCATCCCCGACCTCCCCTCGATCCCCTGCACCTGTACGACTCCTTCCCCGAACTCCATCACTACCAGAACCCTCCCACCACCAACCACCAAACGCCATCACTACCTTCAAGCTCGCCGGCGTCGCTCCAGTCGTCCTCGAGCTCGCTGCCGCTCACCCACGTGCTTGCCGGTGTCCGCCGCATCGTCAGGTGGCCTTGCCATCACCGGATACCCACCGGAGCAACCTCACCCTTGATGCCCGAGCCGCCCACGGCCATCTTCTCCGTCACCGATGATGTCTGCCACCAGGCCCTCCCGTCCATCCGATCTTCATTTTGAGGTGTAGATTAGATCACAGTGAATGGTTAGGTTTTTTGTAGATCGATTTTATATATGGTCTATTCTCGGTTTAGATCGATCTAGCCCCTTCGGTTCTTTTTAATTTCCTCGCGCTGCCATTGTTTCTCTTAGACTGTGAGCGCAGACTCTTTAGTCTCTGCAGAGCACACCACCAGCGAACTAGAGACTGCCACGTCACCATTGGCCGATCCATAGACTTTAGTGTTTTTTTTCATTTCTATTTTAGATTTCAGATATAGTTTCTATTTTAGATTGTTAATATCTTTTATGTTTTAAATTCAAATCGAGTGATTCTTTGTTGCATTGGATTCAAAATTTCTTTAATTTTCTGTTAGTGTAGTTGGATTTCAAAATTTAATAGTTTAAATTTGAACTATTTCAAATATACTTCAAACACTGTTTTGGCTCTATTTTGAATTCTAAAATAGATTTTTGGTTGATTCCTTTTGCTAGTGTTTTAATATTGTTTTATCTATCCAGTAGCATATAGTTATTTATTTATTTTTTATTTTAAATTAGGTTTGTTTCGAAAATAGTCTTGTTTTGCTTACGTAGTTGTATTAGCATATAATTAGTGTTTTTAATTATTATTTTAGTTAATTCTTTTTGTAGATATTTACATGTTGTCATATGTTTCTGTTAGACTACAGTAGATAATTTTTTTGTACTTATTTATTAGTGTTTAACTAATGCTTTAGTGTTTGTTTGTTTAGTTCATAGTGATAGTTGATAAAATAGTTTTATTAGTTTTAAAAGTAGTTCTTTTTGCACCTTCAAGTTATGTTTTTATTGATTCGGTTATTTAGGAATAAATAAGTTTTCATAATTATTTTAGTATTGTTACTATTGTTTTAGTGGTTTGCTAGTTGTTATAGTTGTTCTGGTGTTAAGTAGATAGTTATAATAGTTTTCATACTAATTACTTTTGCTAGCAAATTCTTTAGTAAATTATGTTCTGTTGTTTGCTTATAATTATATTTTCTTTAAGGTAGAATAGTTTTCTTTGAAGTTTCCTTTTGAAGTGTTCCTTTGGTTTTCATTAGTTTTTCTTTGAACTTTATTGTTTTCCTTATTGCTTTTGATTGTTATTTTGATTGATAGAATTGATTGCTAGAAATTTTGCTTATGTGAATACAATGTTTGACTATATAGATTTTCCTAGAGTGACGAATAGTTTATCAAAGTTTCCGAGAGCGTTATTATCTTCATCAAGTAATACCATGCAAGTTCACTTTGACCATGTTTTTCATACCTATGTTTTATTTGCATGTAGTAGCACCCTTTCAGCAATCCCTCCAGTAGTGTTATTGAATCTTGTAGTTGAGTAGAATGCATGAGGTACGACCCCATCTCCCTGTTACCAAGCCCGGCACATTATATAGTTTTAATGCTATGCTATAGTAGATGGGGTTTGGTATGAGTGCACGAGAGTGGTGTGAAGAAGGAGGACTCTATGTCAATAACAACAACTCCATGATGGAATCTGGAAGGACTGCATCTTCAAGGCCTCAAGACTTCAAGACTCGAGACAAGAATTCAATACACACTACTAGGTGAAGGACGGTTGACGGGCACCTTGTAGGAACCAGTGGATGGCCGGGATGCATGGAGAAGCGCCATGACATCTTGTTGAAAGTTTCACCCAGACTCAAAGAGACGGAAGAATACTTCATGCCCAGAAGCTTACCTATGCAACCGCAAATCACTATGGTCTCTGGCTTGGTTGACCTTAGTGTGACTCTGGCTGGGACGGTGCTAGGAGATGTAGAACTACGGTAGGATTGGATGAGCACCAGATAGTGGTCAGAGGAACTCTTCAGAAGATCATGTTTCGGTCGTCTTGTTCTCAAATACCCTGAAGTGCGAGAACATAAAAATAGGGATCGAATCTTGCGGGTAAAGTGTACAAACCTCCACAGAGGGTTAAAACCTAATCGATTAGCCGTGTCCCCGGTTACAGAGAATTTGAGCCTCTGCACTTGGATCTATCTCGGAACTCTCAACACTAGACTGATAACTTAATTGTGGGCAACATTATGATGATATGGGCTATGAGACATCGGTTGGTGGAACCATGTCATGATAAAAAAACTCCATAGTGTAGGGAAAATAAAATTAGCTTTTATGCAAAAACCTCAGACACAGAGTCACAAAGCCATATTGCAAATAGAATAGGTTGTCCTTTGCTTTCTCTTATTGTGATCTTGCCGGTACATTCAATGTACTGACCTACACGGCTGCAACGTATCATGTTGCAGGATTTTTCTACGATGAGTAAGAGTTACGTCATAGGGTTAGGGTCTACACTCAACCTGCCGATGGCATTGATGGGACTCCACACCCGATTGATTATTTCCGTTGAGACTTATGAGTTATATATATATATATATATATATATATATATATATATATATATATATATATATATATATATATTAGTTTTTATGTTACTTATACATGTGATTGCAGTTTGATATATACATTGATGTACTATGTGTGCCAGCATACCAATCCAGGGATGGCACGGATACACAGAGACTTGACCATCTGAGGTCGGGTCGCTACAATGAAGCTATGCTTGCTCGTTTTATGGGTGCATTAAATAGATACATTCAGACCATTCTAGAGTATAAGGAGTATAATAATATCACTTATTTATTCCATCTTGCTTGTAAAGCTGAACGTGAAGTGCAGGATCGACAGGCATTGGCGCGAACTAACTTTTCTGCAGGTTGACCTTCATCATGGACACCCCGTGCATCCTCTACTTCTACTACACCAGCACCTCCATCAGGTGCCACCTCTAGCCGTGATACAAGAAAGTAGACACAACCACCACTATATGCCAAGAGCACACCTGCCAGGCCTGCATAGAGCTCTTCTTCTTCCATGGCATCAACAGGGCACACAAGTTATAATATTTGTCATTGTTGTAAGGGAAGAGGTCATTATGAGTGAGAATGCAAATCTCAGCGTGTGATGATTGCTACCAAGGATGGTGGGTATGAGTCCGCTATTGACTATGATGAGGAGTCTTTGGCTTTTATTACACGTGAAGAACATGGTGGAGATGATTGTGATCATGAGACACAATACATGGCTCCTAAAGATGCTGACAGGTATGAATGTTTAGTTGCTCAACGTGTTTTGAGTGTGCAGGTCACACAAGCTAAGCAAAATCAGAGGCATAATTTGTTCCATACAAAGGGAGTTGTGAAGCAACGGTCTATTTGCGTCATCATAGATGGAGGGAGTTTCAACAACTTGGATAGCATGGAGATAGTGGAGAAGCTATCTCTCATCACAAGACCACATCCACATCCTTACTACATCCAATGGTTCAATAACAGCAGCAAGGTTAAGGTAACACATACTGTTCCTGTGCGTTTTAGTATCTCTACATATGCTGATTATGTTGATTGTGATGTGGTACCTGTGCAAGCATGTTCCTTATTACTTGGTAGACCATGCCAATTTGATAAAAATTATGTACACCATGGTAGAAACAATCAATATACTCTTGTTCATAAGGATAAAAATATTACTTTGCTTCCTATGACTCCTGATTCCATATTGAAAGATGATATTAATAGAGCTAATAAAGCAAAACAGGAGAAAAACAAGAGTGAAAATCAGATTGTGGCAAAAGAATTTGGGCAACAAATGAAGCCTAATAATAAACCATCTAGTGTTGCTTCTGAAATTAAATTGAAAAGTGCATGCTTACTTGCCACGAAATCTGATATTGATGATCTAGATTTCAGCAAATCTGCTTGCTATGATTTTGTGCGCAAAGAGGTATTATTTTCTTTGAGGATGTACCTTCCTCTTTGCCTCCTGCTGTCACTAATATTTTGAAGGAGTTCACTGACGTCTTTCCACAAGACGTGCCACCGGGATTACCACTCATTCGAGGGAGTGAACATCAAATTGACTTAATCCCCGGTGCTTCGCTCCCAAACCATGCGTCATACTGTACCAATCTAGAGGAGACGAAGGATACTATGTGTCAAGTACAGGAGCTGCTCGACATAGGTTATATACGTGAATATCTTAGTCCTTGTGTTGTTCCTATTATACTAGTGCCAAAAAAGGATGGTACTTCGCATATGTGTGTTGATTGTAGAGGCATTAATAACATTACTATTCGTTATCGTCATCCTATTCCTAGGCTAGATGATATGCTAGATGATTTGAGTGGCTCTACAATATTCTCCAAAGTTGATTTGCATAGTGGATACCATCAAATTTGTATGAAATTGGGAGATGAATGGAAAACAACATTTAAAACTAAGTTTGGTTTATAAGAGTGGTTTTCATGCCTTTTGGGTTAACTAATGCACCTAGAACTTTCATGAAATAATGAACGAAGTTCTACGTGCTTTCATTGGACGATTTGTGGTAGTCTATTTTGATGATATACTAATTTATAGCAGATCTTTGGAGGAACATTTGGAACATTTACGTACTGTTTTTATTGCTCTACGTGGTCCACGTTTGTTTGATAACCTTGGGAAGTGCACCTTTTGCACCAACCGAGTATATTTTCTTGGCTATGTTGTTACTCCACAGGGAATTGAAGTTGATAAAGCCAAGATCGAAGCTATTGAGAGTTGGCCGCAGCCCAAGACGATCACACAAGTGGGGAGTTCTCTTGGCCTCGCTGGATTCTATAGGCGTTTTGTTGAGAGATTTTGATGTAGGGTGGAACCCTAGATGGCCGATCTTTCATGAAAGGAGCAGATCCCATGATGAACACGAAGAACACGAGGGGAAAACATGGAGGGGAACACAAGAGAATCACTCAAACTGACAGAACGATCACACATATGCTAGATCCTCGAACACAAAGGGAGATACAAGATCCACGATCAACAAAGGACGATACAAAGGTCACCGGTTCTTCTCCGTGAGGAGGTCTTGAGGTCTTCCTGTTAGGGGTCTTGAATCCAAGATGGATCTTCTCCAAAGATGTGTCGGTCCCTCGCGATGGAGTAGAACCAGATGGATGGGCGAAGCTCTATCTCACATATGAGCTAACACAATGCTAACCCTAACTAGGAGGAGGAGGTCTATCTACAGTCTTAGTGCAAATGGGGGCGAAGTGAAGGGGTACATGGGCCTCGGGCCCGAAACTGTGCGCAGACAGGTACCGGACGTCCGGTTGGTTATGGTCGTTCGGTGGCTCATGGGCGTCCGGACGTCTAGTAGTCTCCGGAATTCCAATGGTTCTGGCTTGGTGAAGGTGGCACTGGATTTCCAAAGATGGCCAGTCGTTCGGTTGCCGGTTGTCCGGTCGCGTCGGACATCTGCTCTTTTGGCTCGAGTGCGGGAACATCGGTCGTCCAGTCCTGGCCGGACGTCCACACGTTGTAGCTTGCGCTGGCGGGGGCCTAGGTAGGCTGGGGCTTCAGGGGCCGGATGTCCGGTGCCAACCGGCCGTCCGGTTGTTGTAGCTTCAGTGGCAGCTCTTCTTCTTGTCCTTGGCACTTGGTGTCCTTGTTGTCTTGTCCGTTGGATGTAGATGCTTCGTGGCTTTCCTCCAAGTACCTGATTACACATAGTGTTTCCGCTTGAGGTAGCAGCCATGTCTCATGTATAGTAAGTGGTAGTTCGGAGAGGAGCGAGTTCACCTTATCCTCAATAGCTTTTGCTCGGGCTCTTGTCATTGGTCCAAGTGGTGTCATAGGGGGCGTAGGTAGGTCCATGGGGAT